>NW_026129788.1:127500-492500 GCF_022985175.1 Labeo rohita | reverse complement strand
TAGTGGAGCACGTTTGATATTTGTTATGGAAACAGCGTGAGTTTTTGACTCTACTGAAGCACAGAATAATCTCAAGAAGAACGTCAACGACAGAAGCAGACGAGTCTCTGCACGCTTTAATACTCTGACATCTGAGGACGGGTGTATCACTTTACCGTAGTGCAGTATGCCAATAATAATAACCAACCAAAGACCAGCTTACCTGGAATAAATTCGTTTCTAGGGAGAGGTCAAGATGGTGAAAGATCTTTCTTTTTATATATTTTATTTATTACAATTTTAAAATGATTTAATATAAAATTTTTGATATATTTTAGTACAAAACTAAATATTAAAAAGATTATAAATATTTAATATTAAAAATAATTTTATATTTTTATGTATTTAATATTAAATATTATAACAATAATACAGCAAATACAGCAAAATGTTAAATACACAACTACACTGAAAATAAAAATATGCAAAATATTTTAATACAATATAAAAAAATATTATAAATGTATAAAAATATAAAATATTGAATATATATTACATTCAATACTATTAAAATCTTTATAATATTTAATATAATATTAAAATATGTTAAATACTTCACACATTTTTATGTACTAAAACAAATAAATTATACACAAATAAACTATTGAAATATTTTCCAGTATTAGTGTTTTATTTATTCAATTTAAAATCATATTTTCATGACTTCATCAACTGATAAAAACAGTTTGGGACGCCCTGCATTAATACATTTGAACCCATTGATTTGATGTTGAAAACATGTTTAAAAATATATAAATATATATTTTATAAATATATATAAATATTATTATTATTATTATTAATATTAAGAAGAAGAAGAAGAAGAAGAAGAAGAAAAAAGAAAAGGAAAAAAAGAAAATGCCATATTTAATTGTGAAATTTACTAGCAGTTTCTCAGTAAAATAGTTTCTACACCAATTATTTTTTTCAGTGCAGCTGCTTCTGTATCTGATGATCATTCCTGGTTTGTTGATTTGGTTCTGATAGCACCAGCACGTCTCAACCACCACAAACCACAGCGATCTGCTGAAAAAAGCTCTGGTTTGGAAACACACCGCTTGAATTCACGCCTCGGCTGCCGAAGGTATAAACAGCAGATCTCAAACCCGCGGCGTGTCGTGTCGCGTCAGTCAGTCGCGGCTCTGAATACGGCTGATGCTCAGATACGGGATGTTTGTTGACTCGCGTCTCCAGCCTCTCGTCCGGCGCTCGGCAACAGACGGGAACCGCAGACGGATCTGAGCTCAACGAACGCCGACCTCAGCGCGCTTTATTCTGACGGGGTGACGTTAATCTCGGCCTGAAATGTTCTGTGAGTCAGTCAAACATGAGAACAAATAAAAGCTCACGCTAATGGAAATAGCTCTGTTGATCCAGCATATGCTTCTCTAAAGGGGAAGCGGTTAACAGGTTTAATTTCAGCTCTGAACGCAAGCAAATCCACCCTAACTCTCAACTTGCATTCAGGTTTGAACCGGAAGAGAAAAAAAAATCACTTTTTTGCATGCATGCTGTTTTGTTAAAATAAATATGTAGGTTTCATAAATTTGGACTCTTTTTGTTTAATCTTGATTTATAAATTCAAGGGAATTTAATTAAATTCCATTCACTCTGATGGCATTAATACTAGTAATTCTCAGATTTTATGTTCTTATAAATTGCATACAATAATATATTCAAATAAAATGTCTCATCAATATTAAAAAAAATATAAATATATATTGCATTATTGTTTTTCAAAGAATTTCACATTTCTTTGATAAATTAAAAGGGGTAAATGCAATAATAACACAAAAACTTTTATTTTTTTCATTATTTACTTATTAATAAGAAGTTACTTATCATATACAGTATGGTTTTTGTTATTTTAATTTATGACTGTTTTATAAAATAATGATTCTTTGAGTCCAAATGGATCCGGTGTGTATAAACAGTGTACATGTTATGAAGGTCTAAGCAGATGTAGTTCAATCAGGCTGAAAGTGTTAAACGAACTACAGGCCAACAGCAAACAAACACACATTCAGCACTGGCGTGTCAATAAGACAAGCCCTCTATTTACAGAAAACCCAAATCTCACACGTTAAGCGTCGTTACAGACAGAATAAATGAATCGAATGGCGCTGATGAACAGAAAACACACAGAGAACGGCGTGAACAGATCTTCAGTTGATATCGCCTGCTATAACGCTGAATGAAGAACTGATAAACCTCACTGCAAACAAACAACAGCTTCACGCCAACCGAGAGATCGGCCTAAAAATCACGAGTCTAGACAGAAACGACAATCAGCTTCATTCAGAGAAAACAAGACTGGAATAAATACAACGAAATTAACACCTCATCTCAGTAAACCACTGAGCTCGATGAATCACATCACCTTATGAAGGTCGATTACAGACTATAAGTGGATGCTGCACATTGGTGGTGGTTGAGAAGAGATCGCTCATATGACTGTAAAACGCTTTGGGTGTGCGGCAATACACGATGAAAGCGCTGTATAAATGCCTCATTCATTCATTCAGTCATTACAAGAAAATGAAATAAAAGACAGTGAATATTTCACAATACGACACCAGAGATCAGACCGACCCGTGACTAACTAACAACTAGCAATACTAACCAGTGTTGGGGGTAATGTATTACAACTAATGCGAGTTAGGTAATCAGATTACTTTTTGAGGTAACTAGTAAAGCAACACATTACTTTTTAATTTACAAGAAAATATCTGACAAACAACTAACAGCAGGTATTTTGTTTTCCTATTTATTGAGCGATGTGTGCGCTGTGAAACAGAGAAATGCAAACTCAGAATATGACAAACCTGCAATAATTAAATGTTAAATAACACAAATATCCTTTATGTATTTAATCCAATTTTATTAACTAATGTCTTTGCTGCTGAGCTTCCGTGATCCAATTAAACCAAGCTAATAAGCAAAAATGACTTCAGATTAATGAACATTTGTGTTTTATTTTTTTTATTGTTGAAGAGTGTTGAACTTTCTTCTCCTGCGTTCTACTGTACAGACACAAATTTACTTTTCCTTCAGCCTGAGGCTTATTCATTTCACTTTTTGGTGTGAAAGAGCTTTTACATTTGCCAAAACAGAACTTTTTATATTAAAAACAAACAAGCACTGCCCACTGATTTAAATAATGCTAAAGTAATGTAACGTATTACTTTCCATACAAAAGTAACTAAGTAACATAATTAGGTACTTTTTTTAAGGGAGTAAATGCTGTAATGCATTACTTTTAAAAGTAACTCTCCCCAACACTGATACTAACAGCGTTTAAATTAATTGAAATAACCTGATCAGGCAAACCTGAGGAAAAAACAACAACAACATATTTGGCTCTTCTGACTTCTGTTGCCTTGATGCGCTATTGGAAATGTCAAAATTACCACTTCTGAAGTCATAATTACTTGTTTATCACATTCAAGTGCTTTGTTGTTGGGAAAAATAGTAATAATGAAGGACACCAGGTTCTTGTCAATTCTTGCAAATTTCTTGGGAAAATCATATTAAAACCAAAATGTGAAATAAAATATAGCGTCCCATTGGGTCAGTCTGTGATTCTGCGTTTCAGCCAAATAAATCCTACACTTCAGTCACTATGTTTAAAGTTTCACCCACCCAATTCAGAAACTGGGGTTTCAAAATTATCTCCAAGTTTCCCCAATTGCAAATCCGACCTAACCCTAACCCTTATTTCCAATTTTCCTAAGCCTAATCCTAACCCGAGTTAGAAACTCATATTACTAAGACTAGCTAAGACTATCCATCAGTGGATAAGTATCGATACAATCAATTGATTAATATCTGGATCAGTAAAACCAACATGGCAAACAGCATAAAATAAGGAGGTGGCTCTCACCGGTGGTGTTTTTTGGGAGGTGGCGGAGGTGGCGCAGGATCCCGGCCGGTGTTGGGTTCGTTGGAGTGGATGAGAGGAGACGGGCTGGAGAGCATGCTCTCGTTGACTCTGCTGTCCTCCGCCGGCGTCTGACTGGTGCTTTTGTTGGCAGTGCCTGGCGTCGCACTGCTCTCGCTCGTCCATTCTCTGGACGGAACAGCAGGACCATTGATGGAGTCGCCCGGCCCACCGCAAGAGCCCGATCTCTTGGCCGTCCCCTCGGACTCGACCTCCTCCTCCACCTCGTCAATACGAGTCCTGGCGCTGTGGGACTTGTGTCTCCACTCTGGGACACTACTGTCCATTTGGGAGGTTGCTTGATTTGGAGGAAGAACCACGTGAAAGCTGAGCTCGGGTAACGGTACTAGGGAGAGGCTGGAGGTGCCAAGTCTGGGTGCACGGGTGCTGATCTTAGGGGGAACCGGAGGACTCGACTGAGGCTTGGGTTGGGTCAATTCGGTGGCATCAGGAGCACTTGGCCAAGTGAATGCCGGGCTTGATGGGTCTTTAGGCGTGGTTGGGCTGAAGTGGGTCCACTGGGTGCTGACGGCAGAATCCGGGCTGCTCAGATAAAACGTCCGGTTGTTTTCCTCAGTGTGGGCGGCCATGACGGTAATAGTCGCTCTTTGATTGTCGCTTACGCTGACCTCCGTTTCAGACTCGGAGGATTGCGTAGCCTTCCCATCGCATTGAGCATTGAGTCGTCTTTTCCTCTTGGTGCTCTCCGCATAGATTGGCTCACTGCTCTTGAGCCCGTTTGGTGGAACGCTTCCTGGAGACTTCTGAGGACTCCGGAGTCCCGGTAACGAGTCCATGCTGCTCCGATTGGAGCATGAGTCCGACAGGCTTTCGTGGAAGGAATCAGGAGTCATTGGAGACGGTGAAGTACCTGGTGTCTCACTGGATGTTCCAGTAACCCCATTCCCTGGTGCGGTTCTGGCTTGCCTTTCCTCTACGGATGCCCTCAAAGGACTTGTAACTCCATCACTGTTTCCAGTCCCATTGTGAAGACATGAGTCTCCACTGGCGTAAGTGCTCTTGACCGCTTTGGTCATGTGTCTATAGGAGTCACCGTTCCCATTCTCTTTCAGATTTTGGGGAACGCAGCCATCTTCCTGACTCATAAATATATTGCTGATAATCATGCAGTCTTTGGATAATCCAGCGGGAGAAGAAATGTCTGGGAACTTCTTCCCGGAGATGCCGTTTTGCAGTATGGTTTCTCTAAGAGTTTTATTACATCCATTGCTATCGATGTACAGAGGAGGCAAATCCAAGGCTTTCTTCAGTCCTACAGAAGTCTTCTGGTTGTTCTGAGATACAGAAGCCATAATAAGTTTGGGAAGAATTAACAATATAAAGCTTTTTATAAAAACATGCAACTCAACAAGCACATTGAACATTTCACAGGGAATGCATTGATTGTATTGACACGACTACAAATAACCAATCAGTCATCTTATTTGTCTCCACAGACGCCTAATGAGACTTACTGTGTCCGTGAGTGCTTTGTAGTCAGTCTTAGAAATGATTCAATGCCCTTGGCGCTGATCTAATTATCTTTGTTTAAACAGCCTGAATGTGTCGTATCACTGCCTTCCTGTACAGTGTACATACAGCTGAATGGCAGACTGTTATCTTGCGTTTACAAAGACATTCCAGTCCCCACCCATGTAGTGAAGAATGTTGACTAAACCCCACCCACCTGAACCCACCTTGGATATATCATTGACATTCACCATAATGAGAGTTTAAAGAAACAGTTCAGCCAAAATACAAGATTAGGATGAGTTTGTTTCTTCATCACATTTGGAAAAATGTGTCATTCCATCACTGTCTCACCAAAGGATCCTCTGCAGTGAATGGGTGCCGTCAGAATGAGAGTCCAAACAGCTGATAAAAACATCACAAAAATCCACAAGTAATCCACACCACTCCAGTCCATCAGTTCACATCTTGAGAAGACAAAGGCTGAAACAAATCCATCATTAAGACATTTTTAACTAAATACACTGAGTCCATGATCCATAATAACACTTCCTCCAGTGAAAAAGTGGTCTGGTCTGAATCAGGAGAGAAATCAGCACAGATCAAGCACCGAGCACAAGCCAAAACAGCTCTAAGCATTGGAGGAAGGTTTATTATAGATTATGGACTCATATTTTATTTAAAAACATCTTAACGATGGATTTGTTTCAGCTTTTGTCTTCTCAAGATGTGAACTGATGGACTCTCATTCTGACGGCACCCATTCACTGCAGAGGATCCATTGGTGAGACAGTGATGGAATGACACATTTCTACAAATCTGAAGAAGAAACAAACTCATCCTAATCTTGGATGGCCTTAGGATAAGCACATTTTCATCTAATGTTCATTTTTGGGTAAACTATCCCTATAAGTCAATGTTTTGAGGATTTTGTCAAAATTTTATCAAGTAACAGACAAAGTTAAGACAAAATACTTTGATTTGATTTGTCATTTCATCACTTGCTCACCAACGGATCCTCTGCGGTGAATGGGTGCCGTTAGAATGAGAGTCCAAGCAGCTGAAAAAAACATCACAATGATCCACAAGTAATCCACACCACTCCAGTCCATCAGTTCACATCTTGAGAAGACAAAAGCTGAAACAAATCCATCATTAAGACATTTTTAACTAAAATACATTGAGTCCATAATCCATAATAACACTTCTTTCAGTGAAAAAGCCACGTATTTGTTTAGAGCTGTTTTTCTGCTCCTGATTCAGATTCGTATTTTAGTTTAAAAAGTCTTGATGGATTTGTTTCAGCTTTTGTCTTCTCAAGATGTGAACTGCTGGACTGGAGTGGTGTGGATTACTTGTGGATTATTGTGATGTTTTTATCAGATGTTCGAACTGTCATTCTGACGGCACCCATTCACTGCAGAGAATCCGTTGGTGAGACAGTGATGGAATGAAACATCTTTGATCTCCATTCTTGCAGTTACCTGTTCTGTATTCATGTTGATGTCCGTTTTGACCTCCATCGTGACGTCCATGTTCATCATGGTGGGTCTGACAGCGATGGTGGGTTTGCTATACGGAGAGGGAGACGTCACCCCATCCTCATCTTCGCCGATCAGACTCGTGCGGACACAAGCGCTGCCCGCCGTGCCGGTCTGT
Organism: Labeo rohita; assembly: GCF_022985175.1. Classification (NCBI taxonomy): domain Eukaryota; kingdom Metazoa; phylum Chordata; class Actinopteri; order Cypriniformes; family Cyprinidae; genus Labeo; species Labeo rohita. Next base: position 485,392 of record NW_026129788.1, on the reverse strand, counting down.
CCGTGGGCGCTGCGAGGATGGAAGCAGTTCTTACAGGATCCTGGTTTCCACACGTGCTCTGCAAACTCACCACACGCAGACATTTTAACGCAGACCTCGATCTCCCGACTGATCTGACTCTACTGCCGGACGGAACGAGCTGAGAACGGACGATGGTGTTTGGTCATAGCGGGCAAAGAAGATCAGCAACCTGTAAACCTGAAAAAACACAAGATAAAGTTTAAATGATTATGAAGTTATGCTGGTTTATATCAGAATCAGAAAGAGCTTTATTGCCAAGTGTTTTTACACACACAGGGAATTTGTCTTGGTGTTAGAAGCTTCCGATACAGAAAGTACAAACATAGTGCAGACATACATAAACATTAAGGTAATACAAACACTAATATCAGAGAGTAAAAGAATGGGAGAGCTCCACACCATGGCAGACATATGCAGCGCCATCTATGTTTGATATGAAAAAGCACATGCATTTGGAGAATAACCCATATGTTAATGGGTTAAAACATCATCAAATGCACAGAAACTCAAAGTTCTTCATTTCAAACCACCAAAAATAAGTTATGTTTAACTGGAAGAAGTTATGACATAAATATTAGTAGTAAAATTAACTTCTCAAACTACTATTCCGAATTATTAGGGCTACAAAGGGGTGGAAAATTTTCAAAACTTTCCAGAAAGGAAGTTTCCAAAAAAAATAATCCCAGAAAGTTTTGGACTTTTTTTTTTTTTTTGCCTGTTTGCAACCCTAATAATTCATAATTATTTAATTAATAATTAAAAAAATATTTTAAGAAATATCACTCAATCAATATATTTTTTTATTTAAACAATTAAGATGTTATGCAAAGTTTTGTCGTAAAGTAATAGGTGTATTTTCATGCGATTACATTTAAAAAGATTGATTATGCTGTTAAACTCTTATGAATTAACTTGATTACCACAGATTTTGATAATAGTTTTATATTCAGTCATAAACCAAAAAATCCAGAAGAATTCAAACAGAATTTGGGAAATAATAAAATATTTAATAGTGTCCATAATATTGTTAAAATTTTAAATAATTATTACAATTTTAATAATTTAATCATTTAAAAAAAATATTTAATCATTTTAATAATTACCATTTAATAATTAATTATTAAATAGCAAATGATTTATTTAAAAGTTAATGATTAGACATTATTTTTGGCTGATAAAATACACAGTCTGGAAAAATGAAAAAAACAAAAATAAAACGAGAAAAATGAAACAATCATAGGGGCTTAACAATTATCAATATGCTGCCACTAAAAACCTTAAAAACTTTTTTCTTTAAATCTTTGTACATTTCGAGTGTGTCTGACATGGAAATGCACTTGTGTAAGAGACTTTGGCCTAAATAATCAGATGAAAGTACTTCACGCTTACTAGTGAAAAACAAAAGGTGCAAATCCGCTCCTCCAGTTCCAGGTCCCTCCCTTCATAGAGAGCTTTCCTTTGGAAAGACTTACTCACCCACTATATGAAACTCAACCGCAGCCGGAATCATGACATTAACCAACTCATTCTGTTCAAACACGAGGACGAATGACCTCAGCGCACCTATAACAAGGGCTGGACCAAACACTAACAAACAACACTGTTCCAATTTCACATTTACTGCAGACAAAGTTTAGAGGGTGAATTTAAGCACAGGGTTTTCAACCAAACAGCCGCTGTTGCCAAACAGATTAAAAGTTATAAATCCAAGAATTAAAATGTTTGAACTGACACAAATAAACTGACTCCAACTTTGAGGTTTAAATCAGAAGCGCTATGAAACATTCCAAGATTTGAGGCAAGAATCTACAGCCAAATAAAATCATTTTAACATGTATATGACTAGGATCATAGGCAATATAAGCCATATTTACAGTCCTTTATTTGGACTCTGTACAAGTAAAAAAATGTGTTGTGGTCATTAAATATTTAATGCATATTTTTAACTTTAAACAAGTTGCATGGACCAAATCTGGATCTGGATCAACCAGTAGCCGGAAAGATCCAGAAATGTTCATTATGCAACAAAATAACATGCAAACATATAATGAGCGTAACACATTTGTTTAGAGGCTTTCACAGGACAGCACCAGATGGCGTCTGCGTTTGATTGAGAAATCTTTCAGATAATTAATTACCTTTGCTGCGCATATGTGACTCCTAATTAAGAAATCAGCTCTTTAAAAAGACGAGCAGCAGGTGCAGGAGTCTGAGAGCAGCTCGAGCGCGTTTCTAAACCACATTTGCAAATGTGTTGTTGCACAATGACTCAGATGATACAGGAATCTATTCACAGCCACAGTTGCTGTTATATTTAAAGGCACGGATGGTTAAAACAGGAAATAATGTGACCTTTTTCAAATAACACCGCATAGGTGGACCTGAGCAGCTCATCGTACGCCCTCAGCGATCATACTTTCCCATCAGCGTAGGGCGTTTGCTTTGACTGGGAAAGTTTGGTTTCAGGTAATGATTCATTTTACTTTGGCAAAAATGGAGAATGTGAACACAAAGATAATTCCCTCATTGGTTTTCGTTTCAGTCTTTCTGTGGCTCAGATATCTTACACGTCTCCACCCGCTAGAGAGCGAAAACAAATCTGTGAGTTTTCGCACCGTCGCTCGTGTCTGGTGGGCGAGAAGACACGCGGTAGACGCTGTTGTGGTGCGAAAGCTCACGGTGGTGCGAGTCTCCCCTTCACATTCCTCACATTCCTCCCGTCAGAGAACGTTCCGGCGGCGACGGCCTTCGAGAACGTGAGAACGCTTTCTGAAGCCTGACACGGGAGGAACAGAGGAGCCTCTAATTTTGGCGGCCTGGGAAAGTGGCGCTGGAGATGGACGGGGTCAACAATCTACTGACCCTCAATCAATGGCTGCTGAATCACTGGCTCTGTTTTAGTCCGTTTGCTGGGACGTCCCATACTGAAAAATATAAACTAGAACTATTTTGGTTCGCCAAGGAAACTTTTTTCTTGTGCATTAAAAGTTTCACGGATGTCATGAACATCAACCGTCTTGCACTTGTTTTTTTTAGCCAACGATGATTGCATCCATTAACATCCATGAAACTTTTCCAATGCACATTAAAAAAAGTAGTTCACTTCCAGAACAAAAATTCAAAATTCATCCAAGATGTTCATGTCTTTCTGTCTTCAGTCGTAAAGAAATTGTTTTTTGAGGAAAACATTTCAGGAATGTTCTCCATATAATGGACTGATATTGTGGTCGTGAGCTTGAACGTCCAAAATGCAGTTTAAATGCGGCTTCAAAGAGCTCTAAACAATCGCAGCCAAGGAAGAAGGGTGTTATTGAGCAAAACAAAACAACAATAGTTTTTCTTTCAAAATCGACCTACATTGCTGCAGAAGTACTGACTCAGTGTTTACAAAGTGAACATGCAAAAAAAGGCCAAACACCCTTTACAAAAATGGTAAAACAGCGATGTAGGGCGATTTTGAAATTAGATGTTAGATGGGAGTTTTTCGACATACCCTTACTGTATTAAACTGGAGTGCACAGAGTTCATGCAGAGCTAGACAAGATGTTAAAAAGTGTACAAATCCTAATTTTTTTTTTTTTAAATAACTGATTGTTTTGCTAAATATGACCCTTTAGTTTAGAGCCCTTTGAAGCTGCATTTAAACTGCATTTTGGACGTTCAACTCATGAACATCACTGAAAAATGCTGAAATGTTTCCTCAAAAAACAATTTCTATACAACTGAAGAAAGAAACACGTGAACATCTTGGATGACAAGGGGGTGAGTACATTATCTGTAAATTGTTGTTCTGAAAGTGGACTTCTCCTTTAATGTTTAGAGCAGAATAAGGTTCTCGATTACTAAAAAGTTCTTCACTTTAAAGGAGAAGTCCACTTGCAGAACAACAATTTACAGATAATGTACTCACCCCCTTGTCATCCAAGATGACAGGGGATTTTTCTCCATATAACGGACTGATATGGTTGTAAATGATCCCAGTCGAGGAAGAAGGGTCTTATCTTGAGAAACGATTGGTTATTTTCATAAAAATAATAATTTAAATACTTTTTAATGTACTTTTAATGCTCGTCTTGTCTTATTCTGCCTGAACTCTGTTTTGTTCCGGTTCATGTCAGTTAGTGTATGTCGAGAAACTCCCATCTCATGTTCTCCCTCAACTTCAAAATCGTCCTATATCACCGTTTTACCTTTTGTGTTCAGGGTGTTTGATCTTCTTTGCATGTTCACTTTGCAAACACTGTGTCTGTTCTTCTGCAGTGATGTAGGATGATTTTGAAACAATTTTTGAAGTTGAGGGAGAAAATACAATTGGAGTTTTTTGACATTCCCTAACTGTCTTGAGTCAGAATACACAGAGTTCAGGGAGAGAAAGACAAGACGAGCGTTTGAGATTAAAAAGTATACAAATTGTATTATTTTTATAAAAATAACCGCTTACAACCGCATTTGTGATCGTTTGAAGCCGCATTTAATCTGCATTTTGGAAGTTCAAACTCGGGGCACCATATCAGTCCATTATATGGAGAAAAATCCTGAAATGTTTTACGCAAAAAACATAATTTCTTTACAACTGAAGAGGTGAAAATGTAAATTTTTGTTCTGGAAGTGGACTTCTCCTTTAAGATAAAAATGTTTCTTTTGGGAAAGATGATGAAATATTAAAGATACTGAAATCTAATGACTTCTTAAACAGTGCTTAATTTCATCTTTGCTGAAAACTCATTGTGAATCATGAATACTCACCCATAAACCATATTCACCCTCATTTATCTGGAGTGAACCACCTTAGTTGATGTTTTACAGTTTTAAATGCACTAAAAATAGCAGTTCTTTATTGGTTCCATGACGAACCTTTGACATCCATAAAACCTTTTCACTCCAAAAAAGGTTCTTTAAAGTGGACAAAAGTTTACTTAGATTTTTAAAATGTTTTTAAATAGTTCTTTGCTGAACTTTGACGAAAGACCACAACTTGCAAAGTGCAAAAAGCTCCTTTGGGGAACCAAAACGGTTCTTCCATGGCTTTGTTTACGTCTCAGAGTGCACAAACTTCATGAGGGAAACTGCAGAAGCAGCTCTCAATCTTCAGCCTCTCAGAATCCTCATGACGTTTATGAGCACGTGAGGACAGATAAATAATAGCCCGCAGGTTGAAGTGTCCGCCGGGCGCTTCTGTGTTTGCTCAGGGCGAGTCGAGCACCGCTGGGAATGCGGTCGAGTCGCGCCGTTAGACTCGCTGGCAACAAGTTTGACAAGTCAAAACCTAAGACACAACAGGAGAAGGAGAAGCTCTTTGTTCCTGCAGCAGCTGAAAACACTTCAGCACTTGCGAACAATGAATGTTTTTGCCCTCAGATGTTGCTCAGGGGGAAGGGTGACGTTCCTCGAGAGCTTCTGAGGAGAGCTTTAAACTCTGGAGTGTCAAGACGCCTCAACACAAACACCTATCAGACACATGCGTTTACTGTACAATCAGACCTAAGCATGGGGAAATGTGTTGAAATGCACCCAAACCAGCCAAAACGTTTAATAAACCAACATGCAACGTCCATTCTGGTTTGGTTCAGCCACAAATTCCTTAAAAAATATGAATCCACCAATCAGACATTTCACTTCTTTAGAAAAACCACCATGTCACTTCGATTTTAAAGACTGGTTATGGTTTAACAGAGAAATATTTTAGAGAACTAGTTGTGAAAATGTGGTATAATGAGAAAACTAAAGAGCAACGAAGCAATTTTAAATACTGTATGAAGATCTCATTGTGATTTTGGGACAGAAGCTGTGATGGTAGATTGGTTATCAGATGTATAATCCAATATCAGAAAAACTAGAATGTCATAATCAGAGATAGAAGTGCGCGTTATGTCGAAACGGGAGATTTCCAGCCGATGAAACGCGGACAGGAACATCAGACCATCATAAAACCAGCGTGAAAGGGCGAGTCGCGTCAAAACCACCTTCACATGAATGAATGAACCAATGCGGGCATAAAAACCAGACTGATCCGGTCCATATGAAATCAGTCCGTGAATCCGTGAATCTTGAATCTGGCTTTCAGATCAAAGCTCCGGTCTGATTTAATATGTATCCGATCCACGCGTGACACAAACACACCAGAGAACAGATCGTGTGATCTTACCTGCGCTGACACAATTGATCCCGCTGCTGGATTCCCGCAGTAGACACGCGTGATTCCGCTCATCCACAGAGGACAGGCTGACAGAGACACGGAGACACGAGAGAGACGCGGAGAGAGACAGACAGCAGCGCTGCGTGACTCTGGACTGATCAGAATGAAGCAACGCGGCGCAGCGCAGAAACTCCTGCAGAGGGGGCGGAGCCTAACACACACACACACACACACACACACACACACGTCTGGTTTATTATCTTTGTGGGGACTCTCCAAAGGCGCAATGGTTTGTATACTGTCCACACTGTATGTTCTATCCCCTTACCCTAACCCTACCCCTAAACCTAACCCTTACAGAAACCTTTCTGCATTTTTACTTTCTCAAAAAATCTCATTCTGTATGATTTATAAGCTTTTGTACCCATGGGGACCTCAAGCCGGTCCCCACAATGTAAAAAGTGGGGTTTCAGGTTTTACTATCCTTGTGGGAACATTTGGTCCCCACAATGTAGCAAAAACAAGTACACACACACACACACACACACACACACACAAACACAAACATATACATAACAGGCCTACATAACATATAATATTCTTTTATATGTATTGTTATTAATATTTTATATATTGATTTTAATTATGACATTTATTTGGCCCACTTATAAACTATTTTCAATAGTGAGCGCCTTTAAAAATGACCTTAGAAGTTTATAGAATATTTATGAAGACATTTATCAAAATGTATGTGTGACCCTGGATCACAAAACCAGTCATAAGGGCCAATTTTTTGTAATTGAGATTTATACATCATCTGAAAGCTGGATAAAGAAGCTTTCCATTGATGTATGGTTTGTTAGGATAGAACATCTGATCAAAATCTGGAATCTGAGGGTGCAAAAAATTCTAAATATTGAGAAAATCACCATTAAAGTTGTCCAGATGAAGTTCTTGGCAGTGCATATTACTAATCAAAAACGAAGTTTTAATATATTCACGATAAGAAATTTACAAAATATCTTCATGGAACATGATCTTTACTTAATATCCTAATGATTTTTGTCATAAAAGAAATATCAACAATTTTGACCCACACAATGTATTTTTGGCCATTGCTACAAATACACCCATGCTACAGTATTTAAGACTGTCTGTCACTGAAGTGACCAGTGTTTGGGAAAGTTACTTTTAAAAGTAATGCATTACAATATTGCGTTACTCCCTAAAAAAGTAACTAATTACGTTACTTAGTTACTTTTCATGCAAAGTAATGCATTATATTACTTTTGCATTATTTTTAAAGTCTGGGCTGGGAACTTGAAAAGTTCTATTTTTGGTAAATGTAAAAGAGCTTTCACACCAAAAGTGAAATGAATCAGCCTCAGGCTGAAGGAAAAGTAAATTCACGTCTATACAGTAGAATGCAGGAGAAAAAAGATCAACACTCTTCAGCAATTAAAAAAAATGCACAGTGTTAGTTTATCTAAAGTAACTTTTGCTTATTAGCAGTGTTGGGAAAGGTTACTTTTAAAAGTAATGCACTACAACATTGTGTTACTCCTTAAAAAAGTAACTAATTACGTTACTAAGTTACTTTTTATGCAAAGTAATGTGTTATGTTACTTTTGCGTTATTTTTAAAGTCTGGGCTGGGCTTGTTTGTTTTTAATATAAAAAGTTCTATTTTTGGTAAACGTAAAAGAGCTTTCACACCAAAAGTGAAATGAATCAACCTCAGGCTGAAGGAAAAGTAAATTCACATCTGTACAGTAAAATGCAGGAGAAAAAAATTCAACACTTTTCAGCAATTAAAAAAAAAATAAATAAAATAAAATGTAAGTTCAAGTAATTTTTGCTTATTAGTATTTTTAATTTGGATCGTCAAAGGTCGGCAGCAAAGACACCAGTTAATAAAATGGGATTAAATAAAGGATATTTGCATTCTATAACATATTTAATTATAGCAGGATTACGTCATGTTGCATTTCACTGTTTTTATTCATTCTGAGGAATACTGAATCTGTTTTGTTGTGAGTGAGATGAATTAATGCATGTTCACATTTATTCTAAAACTAAAGTAACATCTTACTCCTGATTTCCCTCAACATGAGGACAGGAGAGCTTTCAGTCAATAAATGGGAAAACAAAGTAACTGGCAATACTTATTTGAAAAAGTAACTATTTTCTTGTAAATTAAAAAGTAATGCATTACTTTACTGATTACGCAACTTGCGTTGCTTGTAATGCGTTACCCCCAAAACTGGCAGTGAGACACAGATAAAGGGTTCAGATAAGACACACTAAGCTGCTCACAGAACTACAGACAGACAGGCTTGAGAATGCACATGTGTGTGTGTGTGTGTGGGAAACAGATACACACTCCTGTATTTAAAGGAAGCAGCGTTTTGTTGATGCTCTAAAGGGTCGATTGGAAAGGCATTAGTGTTCCAGCAGTCACTGTAATCAATACAGGAATCAATCACCTTGAGACGCCGATCTAATCAGGACTTTCATGTTCAATGTCAATTGCTCACATCCCACAGTCTGGAATTTACCAGAAATTCCCTTCATTCCCTGTTTAGAGCGCCGGAAGCAGAAGAGAGAACATGCCCCGACATGAACACTCACACACAATCATATGCATGTGTATCTACACTATTGTTCTAAAGTGTGTGGTCAGCAAGGTTTTTTACTCACTACATTGATCAAATGTCACACTAAAGACATTTCTGATGTTACAAAATAAATGCTGTTCTTTTCAACTTTCTATTCGTGAGTCCTGAAAAATAAAATGCATGATCAGAAATCAGAAAAGCAGCAAATCAGCATATTACACTGTAAACCCTAATGCTGTCTTTACTTATACAATCAAGTAATGTTGTAAAATTTTGCATTTTGGACCTATTACTTAAAAATATGAGTTCATTTAACTTATTTACTATCAAAATGCATAAACTTAAGATTTCAAGTGTTGTGAGCTCAAAATCATGATTAATCATTTGAAAAAAAATCATTTTAAAAAGTCATCTTGAATGTTGAATTTTCAATACAACTGAAATATTTGAGAGAACATCACATAAGCTGACTTCATAAATTAATGTTGATTTTCCTGAAAAGGTTTTTTTTAAATACTCACCATTATAGTGAATAGTGTTACTTTTGGTTGGGCACTTGGAACTTTGTTTATATTACTATAGTTTTCTTTCTGTTGTTGCAGCATGAAATGCAGCATGAAATCAGAGTTCTTTGATTTCAAAGAAAGAAAAGTAATAAATAGATTGCTTTTAGAAGGTGATCTATATTCTAATTAAATCATTAGGTTTTTTAGGTAATTAAATCATGAGGTTTTTTTTATGCTGATTAATGATTTTACAATTTTACTGATTTTCTTTTTTTATAAACACTATAAGAAGCTTTTAACTGCGTTTATATAATCTTTTAATATTTGGGATAATGTGCGTGAGTCAGACACAGATTTCAACATTCAGCATGTGAATCACAACAATGGTAACAACTCAATTTTATTTATTTTTATTAACTATCAATAACCATTTTATGAGCTTTTTTTGTTTGTTTTTTGTTGTGCTACTACTGACATGACTTGCAGTCAAATATAAGAACATTGTTTAACAGTTTTAAGTTACATTTTCATGTTGAGTTAACTTAAATATATAAGTACACTTAAAAAAAATGAATACCAAGTGAACACAATCGTTTAAGTACATTAAATAAGTGCTAAGGTTGTTGAACTGAATGATTTAAGTACAGTCTACAAAACCGCCAAGTTAAATAAACTTAAATATGCAGGTTTTGGAAGATTCCATTACTCAGTTAAATTGAGGCAACGAGTTTACTCAATCAATTTAGTCCAATTAACTTATTAGGGTTTTCAGTGTAGAATGATTTCTGAAGGATCATGTGACACTGAAGACTGGAGTAATGATGCTGAAAATTCAGCTGTGCATCACAGAAATAAATTACAGTTTAACAGATATTCACATAGAAAACAGCTGTTTGACATTATAATAATATTTAGCATTTTTGCTGTATTTTTTAAATCATTGCAGACTTGGTGAGCAGAAGGGGATTCTTTCAGAGGCATTAAAAACAACCTTTTGCATGTTTGTTTTAATTTTGCATCTCGGTTTAATGTTGATGAATCCAGACGGCAGCCGTGTTTCTCAGACACGCAGTTCAGCAAAACATCATGAATTAAACAAACACCGTCGCGTCCCGAGAGCTTCAGTCTGTCGTGCAGGACGAGATGATGATCTACACACAAATAATCACAGAGATTCACACTAACAGCATTATAAGTGTGTGTGTGTGTGTGGCTGCATGAATGTTTAATTATTAACACTCTTCCTCAAAGAGCCTTCCAGTGAACAGATCTTTAAAAAACCAGTTTATTTCTAAAAACATTTCTAAATCTAACTAACCTTTTTCTACTATAAAGAATCAATGGATGTTAAAAGTTCTACATGGAACCACTGATTCCAATAAACAACCTGTCTCTCAGTATGATTGGTGTGTTTTTTCTCCATACAGTGTCCATATGGTGTAACAGATCCATAATTCTCACAATGACACTGTATTCTATGTCTGGACACCTGAAACCCTGCAGCGTTTGGCTGGATTCACCTGACAGCCTGCAGACAACATGATTCACCAAACAAAAGGCTTCAAACTCTCACACATCACAACGGTTCCCACAGCGGCCGACACACACCTCTAGAGAAAGTGAAGCGTCTGACAGATCACATATGTGTGTTTGTGTGTGAGACAGGCCTCGACTAGCAGCTGACACATAAAGGCGCTTTCACAAGTACTGTTGTGCGTGTCACAAACATCTTCCTGCTTCTATCGTGCCGTTTCCTTCATTGCGGAACATGTAGGCGGGCGTCAGATCTGTGGATGTGAGTTTGGACACCTGTAGACGCCGTCTCTCATCCGTCAGGTTCACATGGCGGCGAGAGGAGAGGCTTTCTGAATTATTAACCCAGAGGTCAGAGGTCAGAGCAGAGGTCGCAGAAATGCTTCAGAGAGAGAAATCTGATGAGATGCAGCAGGTTTCAGTGTTTGAGCCAAACAAAGATGAAGCTGCAGAAATGAGCAAATCTCAAAAACATCAGACTGTCTTAAAAAACATACAAACCCAGAAGAGCGAAGTTGTGTTGGATCAGCAGATTTAATGGAGTTTAATTCAGTGTTATTTTAGTATTATTAACAGTGTTGGGTGTAACTAGTTGCTAAGTAATTAGTCACTGTAACTGAATTACTTTTCCCTTAAAAAAAGTAAAGGGATTACTCTTATTTTTTCTGTAATTTAATTAGTTACTTCTTAAGTAATTTAACTTAATACTAAACTGTAAAACATTTATATAAAATACAAAAGTGGATTTAACATCAAAATGTAAAGTCTAACCCAGAGGTTGCGCTAGACTTTAACACTGTCCGTCATTTTGCCAGACAAAATTCTGCTGTAATCTATTATTACCCGTCATTTTAATGTTCATATTTTTATTAGAATAACACATTTAATTGCTTTTATTTTTATTCACATTTTCATTTTTAATCATGAACCTACAGGACGACAGTGCAGTGTTTACAAACAACAAAATACGCTAGGGCTTGGTAAACAAACAAACAAAAAAAAAATATTGATTTTAATAGATTCTCATTTTAATAAACCAATATTGATTTTTAAATCACAGTCGATCTTTTGGCCGTTTTGGCGCTCTTTAATATGGTGTGATAGATCGTTGTAGCTTCTGTGTACTCGTCTGTGCGTAATCAAACGCATAGGAAAACATTCGTGACAGTTTCATTTTTGTTCTGGATCTCGTGCTCTGCTGCTACACCGGAGCGCACTCGATACCAGCTGGACAGGGGTGGGAATTACAGCTACAATTTTACAACAGATCACCCTCAGTGTGATCTGTCAAAATGACGGACAGCCTTCAGATTTTTCCATCACTGATCAAAAAAATCCGTCAATGACGGACAATTTTCGGTTAACGCAACCTCTGGTCTAACCTTAAAATTCATGCTTTTTACACACTCTTCTCACTTTAAATACTTTGGTGAGTTTAAAAGAATATTGGGAACACTTTAGAGTCCATTTCCTATTATTAAGTAGTTGGTTATTAGCATGAATATTACTGAAACATTGTCTGTTTATTATTACACCGTAACTTTTCATCAGTTTCAACTTAAAAACGTAAGTTCAGCAACTGCCTTAAATTGTTAAGTTAAATCAACTTAAAACTACAAGTCATTTTAACACATTACCATAAAATTAGTTAAAATGACTTGTACTTTTAAGTTGATTTAACCTAAAATTTTAAGGCAGCTGCTAAACTTTAGTTTTTAAGAAACTGGTGAAAACTATTTACAGTGCAGAGTCACATGATCCTTCAGAAATCATTCTAAAATGGTGATTTGCTGCTTAAGAAACATTTCTGATTATCATCAATGTTCAATATTCTTGTGAAAATCGTCATACATTTTATTTTTCAGGATTCACAGATAAACAGAACAACATTTACTTGAAATAGAAATCTTTTGTGACATTAGAAATGTCTTCACTGTCACTTTTGATCAGTTTAATGCATCCTTAAATCAAAGTGTCCACACCAGACAGGAAGGAAACACCCAGAAACAGCCTAAAACATGAAAGTAGGGCTTTACATTAGATTTTTACATCCAACCTTAAACATGGCATGATTTAAAGACACTCGCAGGTGTTTGTTCAAATAAATTTAATACGGTTCCTCTATTCTATTGTATTCTATTCCAGGAACATCAAACTGCTTAAACAACTTCCTCCATACGCTGGAGCTCTGAGCACACTCACTTCTGCTGTTTGTTTCTATTGATCGACAAAACAGATCCCTAATTCCTGAAACACACACACACACACACTCAAGGGGCTTTTAATCTACAATTACCCACTTACAGTCATTACCAGTGCTGAGGAATCACCTGTGTGTCTCTGAAACACACACACACACAGCATGTGCACAGCAGGAGTGGTGGGTGGGGCCAAGGGTCAGTGTGGTGCCATGGCAACACTGTGTTTACAGTTCAAGGTGGGCGGGGTTTGGAATGCAGGAGACAAAACTGAAGAGCCTCACCTTAAAGACACACACACACACACACACAGGTATTCCTATCATTATGGGTTTATTCCATAGCCATAATAGGTTTTCCGTTTTACAAACTGTATTTTCTATCCACTTACCTTAAACCAACCCCTCGCACAAAATTCAAGGCATTTTTATATTCTCAAAACATTTCATTCTGTGTGATTTGTGACCCTGGATCACAAAACCAGTCATAAGGGTCAATTTTTCATTCTGAAAGCTGAATAAATAAGCTTTCCATTGATGTATGGTTTATTAGGATAGAACAATATTCGAAAATCTGGAATCTGAGGGTTCAAAAAAATCGAAATATTGAGAAAATCCCTTTTAAAATTGTCTAAAGGAAGTTCTTAATAATGCATTTTACTAATAAAAAATAAAGTTTTGATATATTTACAGTAGAAATTTTACTAAATATCTTCATGGAACATGATCTTTACTTAATATCCTAATGATTTTTGGCATAAAAGAAAAATCGCACATACTTTTTATTTTCATTTAGTTCATAATGTACTTAAAACAAAAACTGAAATAAAATGTCTAAAAACCTACATAGAAAATATTTTAAAAAGACAAAAACACAAAATTACTAACATTTTTAATTAAAATTAATAAATAAAAACATAAAAAATAAAAACTTATTCAAAATATTAATAAAAAACTATTAATTATCAGTGTTGGGTAAGACATCTAAAAAAAGTAATTAATTGAAAACTGGAGTAATGATGCTGAAAATTCAGTTTTGATCACAGCAATCAATTACATTCTAACAGATTCAAAACAGCTATTTTAAATTAGAATAATATTTTACAGTTTTCCTCTGTTTTTGATTGAATAAATGAAGCTTTGATGAGCAGAATAAAAAGACTTCTTTCAGAAACATTAAAAAGTCTGATTTCTCTTGCTTCTGGGCATGATTTTGTAGCTGTAGGATGGTTAAGCACTCATTACTGTGACGTGATTGTGTTCATACGGCAGGCTGTAACAAGCTTCTCTCTCTGGCATGATGATTATGAAATTATGTCCATTCACTGGATGTTGGGACGGATTATAGGAGTGATTTACCGCGGAATAAGATCAACATGTTCCGTCTTACCGCATCACACAACTATGCACACAAGATCCCACTGTGCTTATATAAATGCATTCACAAGGGCTTTAAATAGAATTGAATAACCAGAGTACTTCATCACTGGTGATCATGTGCAAAACTGTATTTATAGTAGTTACAGTAGGAGCATTTGAGATATGGATTTTAAAACAATAACTGTATAACTATACAATGCCTTTGTCAAAGCAATATGATTAAACAAATAAACCCATCATCTGAAGTCGGTCTGTTGTATAACAGAACGTCTTAGTTTTATAAGTCCATCTGGAAGGAGTAGATCAATATAAGATGAATCTCCTGCAGGACATCAGCTGTCCATTAACACTCAACATCCCACTGATCAAACACACACACACACACACACACACACACACACACACTGGCTGCCATCTGTTCTGATCATCGGTGCGTCTCAAATGGCTCAGGTTTACAGAGCTGATGCTTTCACCATCCGTCCTCACATCCTGACCTCAGAACAGCCTCGACTCCAGCAGAGCCTCCACACATCAGTCAGAACAACACTGATTCTACTCCTCACAATTAAAAAAACCAACAAAAACTATAAACGTTTATCAATGATACTAAAATAACACTGTCTTTAGTTACAGGTGTTCTTTCTCTTCCTGCACTGCATATAAATTGTTTACTTGATTTTTATTATATATACATATACATATATATGTATAGTGCAGACTAAACTAAACTTTGAAAACTTAGAGAGTGCTCTACCATCTGAGCTGATGTTCATACAAAGGCTCTTGTGTTTCACAGTCGGGTAATAATGATGACAAATTAAAGACAGAAAATAATATTTCCATCATCATCAGTTATACAGATGCATGTATGAACTGGACTGTTATACATTCAGCAGAGGTATTCAGATGACGTACCGTCAGAAAGCATGTTTATATAGTGTTTGTGTGTGTGTAATATTAGTTCTGTCAGTTTCACACCTGCAGGCGAACAAAACCCTCCTGATAGGTGAAAAACAGACAGAAGGTGTAGCGGCTCTAATCTCATTAATGACTCACATTACTCAATAACAAACACATTGATAATCATGACATGCATTCACAATTACATGTACACAATCTTCATGCTTGCAATTGTTTTGTTTTGCTGACATTACATGTCTAGTAAACTATACATTTTATTAACATTTTGATATTTATTAATATTTAATGAAAGTTGTTATTTTTATATTGTTTGTTTTCATTTAAATTTTAGTTGAAGCTTTAGTAATTTTGTTGTGTTATTTATTTATTTCTCTTTTTTCAATTATTTTCATTTTTACTTTTAGTTATTTTAGTATATCAAGTTGAACTAACCGAAAATGAGAAGTGTTGTTTGGGCAATTAACTGCAATAAAATATGTTTATGCTCCAAAGTTCCGATCTGAATCAAAATATTTGCGAACACGCTCCACAGTCACGATCTGAATAATGATTCGCGAACTATCATAAGGATAAGGAATCGGATTTTGATTCGGACGTAAACACGCTCCGAAGTGGCGATCTAAATTAAATGATTCGCGAGCCCGATCAAAAAGTGCTGATCTAAATCAAATGATTCATGATTCGCGATTTGAATTCCCGATCTGAATCAAATGATTCGCGGTACGTGATCCAATTGGAGCGCTTCGAAACGGTGAATCATTTTGCGGTCGGTTTCGAAAAGCTCAGTTTTACCCATCACTATACGTGCATTTTACAGTCATTAGAAGCGATGTCTGATTAATTTGATGTGACTTGTGAAAATGAATTTGATGTGACTTTTTGATCAAAGTCATGAGTTTGAATCAATCGGAGCGGTTTCCCCGTAAATGACTCACTCAATTGATTCGGTTCGTCTGTTCCTCTTTTCGCGTCTACAGTCATGTTTACACGACACTGTCAGTAATACTAGTGGCTTAGCTCGCTGGTTTGATGACATTTACTGAAAAAAGCGAGAAAAACCCCAATAATGTTTACCAATTATTGTATTAGTCTATTATGGCATCGTGTGGAAGATGGTGAAGTGGATTCACTTATTGTTGAGTGAAGAAAAGTGATCACGAGCACTGTAAAGGTGTGGGGCTACATAAGCTATTGCATAAAAAGATACGTGCTTATTAAAAAATTAACCACTTATTTTATAGATACATTGTCTTTCAACAATTCAATCACTTTTCAGCTTCAGGAATATTGCTGTTTTCCAGGCCTTAAAATGCAAAAAGTCAAATTCAAGTTCTTTAAGCACTTTAAGCACCTTGTACGAACCCTGATAATAACATTATAAACACATTAGACCAAATAGTCATCCTCACTGAAATACCCTGGACACTCAATTAACTCAATCTAGTTCACTCATACTTAGTTTTTCGGAGTTTTTGGGCTGGAATAATGTGAAATATTTCAGTGAGCCGTCAATCATTAACAGCGCTGAAGCTGAAATGGGTCACTGACTTAAATGTGACGGTAATGAAAAACTCACCGGATTTACACCTAAAACCAGGAGAGACCAGCTCACACACACACACACACACACACGTCATGCGGCCGCAGCATTTATAATGCAGCAGGGAATCTGTGAGCGCCTCACTGCACACTGGGAAAACAGCTCTGATCACACACTTCACTTGACCTGACTCAACAGATGCAGAAATGATTGACACGAGGGTCACACCTGCCACAACCATCAACAAACACATCAGAAAACACAGCAGAACTGAAATTATGACTAATAACACTCAGTGTCAAAGGTTCTAAAACAGTGTTGGGGGAATCGAATTACAAGTACCGGGGCTTTCAGAATCAGATTGCTTTTTGAGTAACTAGTAAAGTAACGCATTACTTTTTAATTTACAAGAAAATAGCTACACCCCCCCATTTATTGACTGAAAGCTCCCCTGTCCTCATGTTGAGAGAAATCAGGAGTAAGATGTTACTTTAGTTCTAGAATAAATGTGAACATGCATTAATTCATCTCACTCACAACAAAACAATCTCATTATTCGTCAAAATGAATTAAAGCAGTCAAATGCAGCTTAGAATATGATGCAAACCTGCAATAATTTAATGTTAAATAATACAAATATCCTTAATGTATTTAATCAGTCATACTAATAAGCAAATATTACTTGAGAAAAACTAATATTTGTTCTTCTTTCTTTTTTTATTGCTCAAGACTGCTGAATTTTCTTCTTCTGCATTCTACTGTACAGACGTGAATGTACTCTTCCTTCAGTCTGAGGCTTTTGGTGTGAAAGGGCTTTTACATTTGACAAAAATAGAACTTTTTATATTAAAAACAAACAAGCCCTGCCCAGATTTAAAAAGTAACGCAAAAGCAATGTAACACAATACCTTTTATAAAAAGTAACTAAGTAACATTAGTTACTTTTTTAAGGAATAACGCAACTTTGTAATCATTACTTTTAAAAGTAACTTTTCCCGACACTGGTTCTGTATGATGAACATGATCAGACTTTGCTGTTAAGTCTGTTTACTCAATACTTAATCTACTGCATGTCTTGTTTCGTCTAACTGATAGTTCAGAGTTTTTTAATCAATGCTGTTTCACTTAACAAAGTAGTAAACACTCATTTCTGACTCATGTAGCTCGACTAATCCCACTGTCCATCACAACACATCCACCGGCTCTCGTGTGCTGCTTTAGTCGTGTTCAAGGTCACCGTCAGCTGTCGTCACGCTTTCAGACGCTAAAGAGAGGAAGGATAAGAAATGGCCCCTCTGGACACAGAACAATGAGAAGCCACTTCCTGTCTTCCATCTGCTACTTCCTGATTAAGGAACGCACAGTAAGACAAAGATCGACATACACACCGACACACACTCAGTGATGCTGATGTTCCTTCTATAGGATAAAAACACATCTGCCGATCTCATCCGATCCAGTGTGGATTATGATTAGCTCATATGCAGCGTCTGACAGACGCCGTACAGCCTGATTTAGGACACGATTCTGTGTAAAGTGCATGATGGAATTCCTCAGAAGTGTGTAATAATTCATGTAGATTTGGAGAAGCAGAGTGTGTTTGTGCTGAGCAGAGACAGACAGACGGATGGAGAGGTCGAGAGCAGAGACGTTTGGCCTACTCAACTGGAAAGTGGTTTGTGTTTGTGCTCCTATATAACAGCAACATGACATTTCTGTGGTTTTCTCTGGTTCAACAATCAATTCCACCTTTACAGAGTGTGAAAACAGCAGTAGTTTGTGTTCCAGAGCAGCAGTTTGCGATGTTTGATGCTAACAACCCACAAATGTGATCATTTCTTCTGAAGGACAGTCTTGTTAAAACCAAAACTAAATCAATAATAATAATAATAGATAAAATAATAAAGACAACTAAAACAATTGTTTTCAAAATTAAGCAAATGGCTTTTACGCTGTAATTTTACTAAAACCTAAAATATTTACTTTTTATTAACACTTATGATATTTAACACTTTTTTTAAAATGCTTTTTCATTTTTTAAAGCACTTTTTACACTTTTAATTATTACTCAGAAAATGAAAAATAATTATGAGAAAATTTAAATATATATTATAAAATATAATTAGAATTATATTATAAAATATTTGCAGTTAACATCTTGATTTCTGGATAGTCCTTAGAAAGCAAAATAAAATTCAATTAAATCTAGCAAACATGAACTATGGTTATTATTGTAAAAAAAAAAAAAAAAAAATCAAATAAATAAAAATAAATTACTAAAACTAAAATTAAAATAAAAACAGAAAATATATAAATAATATCTAATTCAAAATATTAACAAAACTATAACTGTATATCAGTATTTCTCAATATAACACTGATGTGAACATAAATAATGAATGTAAACAAGTTTCATTAATATCATTAATATAATATTAATAAGTGCACACCTTATGTTTTTCAAAGATGGCTATTACAGACCTCAGACCTTTGTTTGCAAACCTGTTCTTGAGCACAAATCACAGGTGTGATCATATGTGGTGTGATTCCACATATTGAATTGGTGGAATCACACCAATTCAATATGTACTCAATTATTCATTCATCATTTATTCACCTCCATCTGTGATTGGTGAAGCAGACAGGAAGTCCCGCCCCAGAGCAGCTCACAGGATTCCTGCGTTTGGACGTCCTTGAAGAGTCTCACAGCAGGAGAACATCACCGAATCTGAAAATGAAGTGTCAGCACGAGTCTGACAGGAGCTGAAAAACGCTGAGTCCGTCAACATGAGCCGAGAGCTTGAAATATTCAGATCTACAGAGAGACAGAGATTACACTCAAAGAACCTGAACATGTTTTACAGTGAGACAACTATAAAACTATAAAAATAAGTCAATCTTCCTGTTGAGGAAGCAGGTGTGTGTTTCTAGAATAGAACGGAATTATTCCATCACATTCCACACTTCCAGTGACATCATACAGCAGGAATCCGGCGTTGCCATGGAGATGGGAATTCCAAACATCAGAGGACATCGAAGCTCATAATATTTCTATAGTGGTTTATATTCATCAAACTCGTCTGTCCTTGATCTCCAGCACTCATCAGATTCCCTCATGAACCTGACCTTTGACCCCATATTTCTCATCGGTCGCTTGTCTGTGTGTTTGTGTTTGGTGAAGTGTAATCCGTCTCTCAGACTCTGAACTCGATGTCCTCCTGATGCTCAGACATCAGATTGAGCGTTTCTTCATTGATTTCTCCATGAACACGCTGCATTAACGAAACAATGAAGACACACAGCAAAGCATCAGAGAACTTCCTGAGCTCAGGAAAAACACGTCAAGACCTGCCAAAAATCACATATACGGCTGATATAAACGCCTTCTTTCTTCACGTTCCCGAGCAGTGTTATTCCAGCATTATTTATTGGTTTTATTAAAACATTAATTACCTTTTAGTTTTATATTTCCAGTTTTCATTTTAGTTTAATTTTTAGCATTTTTTTAATTTTTAAAATGACTATTTTGGCTGAATTTTATTATTTATTTACTTATTTTGTTTGTAATTTTAGTTTTATTAATGATAATACTTTACCTCAATCATATAAGACTCGCAAACGAGCGCATCTCCAGATGTTCCCTAAAGTTTACTTTTTAGGTGTCGTCCCCATCGGAGAACATCAGAGCTTCAGATCGTCCTGAAATATACATCACACACAGTATGACGCTCATCTATAAATCACAGCGAGACGATCAGAGCTCCAGTCTTTCAGATTTCTCTATCACACTTTCATGCTAAAAACCCTACAGGAGTGTGCAGGATTAATAAGGGAAACTTGTAATGAAAGAATCCTGAAACAACACCAAATATGACACAAAATGGCCAATAGTATTTAGTTACATGAATTTCAAGTCATTTTAATTCTACTTCCTTCCAGTTAAATTTAAATGGCAATTCTGCATCCTGTTTGCTGACTCAATTTACATTCAATTTAAATTCAGGAACTGAAACAGAATTTAAAAGCTGTTCTCAAGCCATTGACGCATGACTCACACATATTGCAAGAAATGATTTTGAAACCGTCTTTTTGTCTTGTTTTCCCAGTACAAACACAGAAACATTCCAGAAAACCCAGAAAAGTTACTTTAGATATTAAGTGTTGTTTTCTGAAAAATGTATAAAAAATGTTATTAAAAAATGAGGTAAAAAAAAAACCCACCCTGTTTTCTGTTTGAATTTTAGATTATTTTTCTGAGTCAAATGACAGATATTTGCTCTTGTTTTCAGCATAAACTCACTTCGTTTTGATGCATTTTTCCGACTTAATATTTTAAAACATTTTCCTTCTCCGGTAGATGCATTTTGCTTTATGAATATTTAGATATTTGTACTGGAAACCAAGACAGAAATACTTCTTCAAATTAATTTTTTGCAGTGTACTGACAGCAGATCTATTTTGATCTGTATCTGATTCAGCAGTCTGTTGCTCTAGTTTTCTGATGCTGTAAGAGAGGAAGTTGTGTCGTTTTGTACCCTTGATCCAGTTCAGGAAGGACAACAGGCTCAAACCTGCTGCTCAACCACAACAAAAGAGGAAACAGGATGTCGGCGTTAATGCGGAGACGGACGCGAGATCTCTGCTGCATTACAGCTCCTGTCAAAACACGTGTATGAGCCATTCATGAGCATTAGAGAATTATGCACATTCTGCAGATTTACAACACCTGATGATGTTTTACAGCAGGAGCGTCAAACCTGCTTCTGATGAGCCGCAGTCCTGCACAACCTAATGCCAATGCTGCTCTTCACTCACAATGAGAGTCTATGGAGAACGACACCAGAACAAAGGTTCAAATACAGATTCAGAATTTACTGAAATGATTATATTTTATCAAGCTTGTAACCACACTGAAAAACATTTAGAGTTAGGATTTATCTGTTTTTATTTAGAAATTGCTAGCAAATTTCACATGCATTGAAAATACATCATTAATGTACTTGTACAATGACAATAAAAACATTTTATTCAGTTCAGTGCAACATAAAAGGATCAGTGATCATTACTTCGGTCTCCTTAATGTTTTTCTTTAGAACTGTCACTGATGAATCATAATAAAACCTGGAATTAAGAAAAAGCACATGCAAAGTGTGCAATGATGTCAAAGAACAAAAAGAGAAAGAGGAATAAAGCACAGAAGATTTAAAATGCAGCATTATTCTGATAGCAACAATATTATTATACACATTTGTAGACATTCAAAACAAGGTTGTTTATGGAATTATTATAAGATCAATTTTGTATTTTGTCTGATATCATAACTAAAAAATTCTACACTTCTGAAAGTCATAATCAATGTCTGACTTTTAAAACTATAGTTCTCACCTTAAATATGAAGAGACAACGGAGTCATGAGTTCATCGAAGTTCCGATCTGAATCAAATGATTCGCGAAACCGCACCGAAGCCCCGAATGAATCAAATGATTCGCGATCCGCAACTTCCGATTTGACTCAAATGATTCGCGATATGCGCTCGAAGTCCCGATTGAATCAAATGATTCGCGATCAACAACTTCCGATATGACTCAAATGATTCACGACATGCGTTCGAAGCCCCGATTGAATCAAATGATTCACAATATGCGCTCGAAGTCCCGACTGCATCAAATGATTCGCGAAACCGAAGCCACGATCTGAATCAAATTATTCACGACATGAGCTCGAACTCCCGATTAAATCAAATGATTCGAGATCCGCGAGTTCCGATCTGAATCAAATGATTAACGATCGAAGTCCCGATTTAATCAAATGATTCACGATATGCGAAGCCCCGATTGAATTAAATGATTCGCGATCCGCAACTTCCGATATGACTCAAATGATTCGCGAAACCGCACCGAAGCCCTGATCTGAATCAAATGATTCGCGATCCGCAAGTTCCGATTTGAATCAAATGATTCGCGAAACCGCACCGAAGCCCCGATCTGAATCAAATGATTCGCGATCCGCAAGTTCCGAAGTTTTGAAGGGTCTGACTTGGCGAACATATTGAGGTGTGGTAACCGGTTTACTGCTAACTAGTGAAACACTCCATAAATATGACGAGCTGCAGCTCAAAATACATGTTAGATGGAAACATTGTGCATTATGATGGAGTTTGTGGCTTAATTCACTAGATTTGAAATAGTTTGAGCTGCAGTTCAATAGGAATCAGTTGAAATCATCTCATTCCACTGAAATCAATGTTACATTTATCAGTGTATTTAATACTAATTATTTGTCATCAGATGATCTAAACTGCTCCACATTCATTCACAGCTTCAGACTCACATAGTGACTCATTTGGGTCAGTTTTTATTTCTCACGAGAAGAAGCAGGGGAAATGGCCGGCAGCTCTCACCTGTGCAGGTACGTCAGAGCTGCGCTGCTGTCTGTCTGACACATTTACGATGGATGTGATGCGCTGTCTGTCGCTCTGTGATTCATGCGGCTCTCAGTGTCTCACAGCAGATGACATCTGTGCTGCTTTAACTAATACTGAAACTGAAACACCAAATATTGATTTTTATAATTCTTTAAATGTTTGTTCAAGAATCACTTGAATATAGAAATGCATTATGCGTGATTATATCATTTACAGCATTAGTTGCATTAGTTTTTTCTTTGAGACAAACAGACATGCACTGTACTATCACCTAAATGAATCAATATCAGTTTGAAATCGAAACTGAACTGAATCGCAAGCTTGTGAATTTAATCAAAATTTAATCAAAGCGTGAACTTTGTCTCAATACCCAGACCACCTGAAATCAGTGACTCACAAAGGTCAAAAGGGCACTGTATAGTCAGTGTTTGCATTTCGTGGTGTGAACGTTCCCATACATCAGCATGTGACATCACTATACCCGTGTTGTGTTTTCACCAGCACACGAGAGAGATGAAATACAGATACAGAGTGAAAAGAGGTTTAAGCGAGAGAGAGCGAGCGAGATAAATGAAAGTCAGCATTATAGAGATGTGTCTGTTCCTGCCCGGCCGAGCCGAACGTGTCCGGGTCACTTACGCAAGAGAGACTCTTCATCCGCCCAGGACTTACCGTGTGTATAAACGTGTCTTTGCTGGAGAAACAATCGAGATCGCTACAGGGAATGACCTCAGAAATCCTGTCTTACACAGGTACAGCATTCAGTCGTCTGTCAACAACAGAGAAACAGGCTGATTAAGATATGAGACGCTCGACGGCCTGTGATGTAGAGAATATTCACTCAAAAATCAACATGAGATGAAAATGTGATCACCCTCAGGCCATCAGAGATCAGCGTGAGTTTGTTTGTTCATCAGATTTGTAGAAATGCATCATTCCGTAACTTGCTCATCAATGGATGTGAATGGGTGCCGTCAGAATGAGAGTCCAAATAATCCAGTCCATCAGTAAACATCCAAATTAACATAAAAAAAACAAATCTTTAATTAAAATACAAGTCCATAATCCATAATAACGCTTCCTCCGGTGAAAAAGTGGTCTGGGCTGAATCAGGGGAGTCATTAAAAAATGTAAAACCCAAATAAATGAATACATTTTAAATAAAAACAATCAAGATGAGCTGATGAAAAGCTAATAGTTAAATCCTAAAAATGTAAATAGAAACAATTTTGAATTATAAACAATGAAAAGAGTTGATGAAACTCTAATAAGTAATTAAATAGTAAAAATAAATCATCAAAATAAACAGATGAAATATTCTATAATGTAAACTGATGTAAAACTAAAATAAACCATTTAAAAACAATCAAAATAAGGCACTTACTAAAACAATATTTTATTTGTCTACCTGCATGTCCTGTGACTGCTACTGAATAAAAAATAAAAAAGGTAATTGCGACTTTTTATCTCACAATTCGTACTTTTTTTCTCAGAACTGTGGGATGTAAACCCACAACTGCGAGTTATAAAGTCAGAATTCATAGATATAAAGTCAGAATTGCAGGAGATGAACTCACAGTTGCAATAAATAACATTTTTTCTTGCATTTGTGACTTTGTATCTTGTAATTCTGGCTTTTTTTCTCAGAATTGTGAGACATAAACTTGCAATTGCGAATTATAAAATCCAGTTCTGAGGAGAAAAAAAGTCATAATTGTGAGTTTATATCTTGGAACTCTGTCTTTATAACTTGCAATTGTGAGTTTATATCTAAAAAAAAAAATAATAATAATATATATATATATATATATATATATATAGACTGCACTAGTAGATCTAGTAGACTATTAGTTAGTCTCAATGGCTGTTTAGTGCTTGTTTAGTATATTAACAGCCATATATTTACAGTAAATGTAAAATAAATCTGCTGAACTCAGAATTGTGTTGTTCTGTAGACTTACATCATTCAGCATCAATGCAGCTGTTGTATAATGATGTGTCAAGGCAACAGTTGATCATTGTCTGACCGTTGTGGTAGACATGGCTAATGATGACATCACTTCCTGTCTTTGACTCACGCATTCAAAATGAGGGATCAAAACATTCACAGAATCGGATGCATTATGGGAGAAGGGTGTAGAAGAACACGAATGACCCACTCTTGTTTTCCTTCCTGTTATTTAGAGCGGAGGTCGACATCACTTCCTTCCTCTTCACAATTAGCTGCTTAAGCTTCACTTCCGTCCAGCGTGAAAAAGTGTGTTCAGTCAGAGATCGTATCTCGATGACACCTTAAACCCACCCAATCACCATGGACTCGGCTTCAACGGGAAGTAAACTAGAAGAAATATGACGAATTGGTAAAACTAATCGCCCTGCCAGGAAAAAGAAACAGCTCGTATCAGTGGTATAACCATCTCAGATTGTTATTGATTATTATTAACCATCTGAAAACAAACCACATGCCGTGAGAAGCTTTGAGATTGACTGATATTCACTGATCATCAGGTTTGCTTTCACGCTGCTTGAGTTTGTTTTTATAGCAGTAAAAGTGAGTCTAAAAAATGGAACATTTGGTATGTAATACAGTTCCTTCTCAGCAGATCCTGAGTATGTGATATCATGACAAAACAGGGATGTGATTTGATATTTTACACACTTACTTAGTATTTTTGTCTTAACCCTTTGTCACCGTCCACTCTGTGGGACGCCTAAGTTTACTTCACAATAAATAAATTCTAATGTAATCATGACAAACTATATGTCGTTGGGAAGGTCTAAGACTCCTAAATAGATATTGTACCACTCTTTTGTGTCACAAATTATGTAGGAAAAGTAATAGATTCATTTATGACAAGAGTGCACCTCAAAAATCTACATCATATCAGGAGTTCTGACCTTCACCACAAAAAGACTTTCTTTGTTGCCTTTTTCCCCATCACGCAATAGAAATCTTAAGAAACTTAAAATCTAAAAATACATCCTTCGAAAACCATTTTAAAATCAGACTTTGCATTACCATGAAAATTGTACATCAAAATCATATTACAAAATGTTTTTGTTCATGAATTATAAAAATGTAACTTTGGATAGTGCATTTTCACGCTGCAAAAAATGCTTTTCTTACTCATATTTTTTGTCTTGTTTCCAGCCAAAATATCTAAAAATTCTTTTCTAGACAAGCAAAAATTATTGTCTTGTTTTCAGAAAAAAGACATCAATTTTAAGAGAGTTTTTGCTTAGAACAAGCAAAATAATCTGCTAATGGAGTAAGCAAAATTATAAAGATTATTTTGCTTACCCCTTTGG
The DNA here is from genome assembly GCF_022985175.1 of Labeo rohita. Lineage (NCBI taxonomy): Eukaryota > Metazoa > Chordata > Actinopteri > Cypriniformes > Cyprinidae > Labeo > Labeo rohita. The sequence continues at coordinate 458,807 of NW_026129788.1, read as the reverse complement.
CAGATTATTTAGCTTGTTCTAAGCAAAAACTCACTTAATTTTGACTTGTTTTTTTCTGAAAACAAGACAATAATTTTTGCTTGTCTAGAAAATCCTTCTTGATTTTAGAATTTTTAGATACTTTGGCTGGAAACAAGACAAAAAATCTAAGTAAGAAAAGCATTTTTTGCAGTGGATGTCTGTGTTCAAGATAGGGGTGACAGTTAAAGGGTTAATCAGTGTTGGGGGTAACACATTATAAGTAACGCAGGTTACGTAATCAGATTATTTTTTAATTATTTTTTTCTGATTTACTAGTAAAGTAACACATTACTTTTTGATTTGCAAGAAAATGTTACTTTTTCAAATTTATTGACGGACTCTCCTGTCCCCATGTCAGTGTAGACGTATTGTGTGTGTGTGTGTGTGTCTACTTGTTTTTGCTACATTGTGGGGACCAAATGATTAAAAATAGTAAATGATGTTTATCTGAAAGTGTAACGATGCAAACATGTTTTCTGTGAGGGCTAGGTTTAGGGTTAGGGTTGGGTTAGGGGATAGACAATATCGTTTGGTCAGTATAAAAACTATAGAAGTCTATGGAAAGTCCCCACAATTCACAAAAACAAACGTGTGTGTGTGTGTGTGTGTAAACATGATGTTACTGTAGTTCTAGACTAAATGAACATGCATTAATTCATCTCACAGATTCAGTATTCATCAAAATGAATAAAAACACTGAAATGCAAACTCAGAATGTGACACAAACCTCCAATAATTAAATGTTAAATAACACAAATATAATTTATGTATTTAATCCCATTTTATTAACCAGTGTTTTTGCTGCTGAGTTTGATGCTCCAATTCTAATAAGGAAAAAATACTTTAGATAAACTAATATTTGTGTTTCGTTTTTTATTTCTGAAGTGTGTTGAACTTTCTTCTCCTGCATTCTTTTGGTGTGAAAGGGCTTTTGCGTTTGCCACAATATAATGTTTTATATTTTTAAAAAAACAAGCGAGCCCAGCCCAGATTTCAAAAGTAACACATAATGCGTTACTTTTAATAAAAAGTAACTAAGTAGCATAATTACTCTTTTTAGAGAGTAATGCAATATTGTTATACATTACTTTTAAAAGTAACTTTCCCCAACACTGGTCTTAATGTGTTTTTGTCATTTTCCAGTACAAATATCTAAACATTCTTAAATCACAACACATTTGCTTGAGAAAAAATTAAGTTTATGCATAAAAAAAAGGGCAAATGGGTTTAGAAAAATAAACTTAATTCAAACTGAAAACACATAATTTTTCTTACCCTATTAGTAGTTCACTTCCAGGACAAAAAATTATAAGTAATGTACTCACCCCCTTGTCATCCAAAATGTTCATGTCTTTCTTTCTTCAGTCGTAAAGAAATTGTGTTTTTTGAGAAAACATCAGGATTTTTCTCCATATAGTGGACTTCAATGGTGCCTGTGAGTTTGAACTTCCAAAACGTAGTTTAAATGCAGCTTCAAAGGCTCTAAACGATCCCAGCTGAGGAAGAAGGGTCTTATCTAGTGAAACCATTGGTTATTTTCTAAAAAAAATGGACAATTTATATACTTTTTAACCTCAAATGCTCATCTTGTCTTCTTCTTTGCAATGCACATGTGTAGTCTGTGTAATCCGGGTCAATGCAGTTTGGGTATGATTAAATACTCCTGTTTTCTTATACATCGCTGTTTTACCTTTTTTGTTAAGGGTGTTTGATCTTCTTTGCATGTTCACTTTGTAAACTCTGTGTCGGTACTTCTGCAGCGATGTAGAATGATTTTGAAGTTGGGGAAGAAAACGAGATGGGAGTTTTTCCACATATTCTAACTGTATTGAACCGGAAAAAACAGAGTTTACGCAGAAGTAGAAAAGACGAGCGTTTGAGGTTAAAAAGTATATTGTCAGTTTGTTTAGAAAATGACCGATCGTTTCGTTACAAGACCCTTCTTCCTCGGCTGGGATCATTTAGAGCCTTTGAATCTGCATGTAAACTACATTTTGGAAGTTCAAACTCAGGGCACCATATCAGTCCATTATATGAAGAGAAATCCTGAAATGTTTTCCTCAAGAAACATAATCACTTATCGACTGAAGAAAGGAAGACATGAACATCTTGAAAGACAAGGCTGTGGGTAAATTATCTGCTTTATGACATTTAATTTTTTAATTAAAATTATTGCAAGTGAACTTCTCCTTTAAGCAAAAAGTCAATTTAGATATTTGTGTTGGAAAACAAAAGAAAAATGCAATGTAAGTTTTTTTTGCAGTGAATTTCAGAGAAAAGGTTGATTGATGTTCTCTGGAGAGTTTCTCAGGGTAAAGTCACTGACTCATGGTTTTCCAATATCCCTCTCTGATTGGGCGGAACTGAGACATCTGATACCCTTCATGGGCTCCGTCTTCCTGGAACCGTTACAGGAAAGCGGTTCAGACCGGCACCCCCTCGCTCCCGCGCAGTTCTGCTTAAAAACAACAGAGCATTCTTTACTTGTCTTGTATCTGATAGCGCAGCAGCCTCTGGCTACGACCGCGGGAATGCTGGGAAACAGAGCCGACCCACAGCGGCGCTCGTAAACCTGACGTGTGCTGCTGCGCTGCAGGTTTATCAAGGTGAATGGAAGACTTTTTAAACATCTTTTAACCCTTATAACACATTCAGGCCCATTTTTATCCTGGAAGAGACACAAACAAATTTCTAAAAAAATGTGGGGTTTTTTTGTTCTGATTTTAGTAAGGGTATGAAACTTTACAAATGCTTTAAGACTCCCAAAATACACATAGTTTGATTATTTACTCATTCATTTATTTAATTGTTCACAGATTTTTACAATTATTTTTAAGAGATACAACCTTTTAAAAAAATGATGCACATTTTGTATTCAGGTCATTTTTGACCTTTTTGTATGTATAGAACACCATTAGGTGTCAAAAATACTTTTCGTAAAAATTATCTGTGAAGTTTTATTGGTATCAAAAATAGAGAATTTCTCACACACTTTTGGGACAGATTTATTTTTTTATCAACATGAATATGTAAGTGAAAAAGTAAGTGTTCGTGCTGCCTTAAAATTTTAAGTTTAGTCAACTTGAAATGTTAAGTTGTACTACATGAAACATGGATATTTAAGTTAAGTAAACTTAAAATTTTAAGGCAGCACGAAAACATACTTTTTAAAGTTGAAACAGCTTAATCTGGAAGAGATACGTACAAACTTCTAAAAATAAAAAAATCAGTTTTAGTAAGGGAATGAAACTTCACAAATGCTTTAAGACCCCCCAAATTCATATTGACATTTTTCATGCATTTTTACATAACCATTTGAAAAAAATGATGCACATTTTGTATTTGGGTCATTTTTGACCTTTTTGTATGTATAGAACACCATTAGGTGTCAAAAATACTTTTTGTAAAATTATCTGTTAAGTTTTATTAGTGTCAGAAATAGATATATTTTTTTCTTCTCATTTCTCACACACTTTTGGGACTGATTTTTTTTTTTTTTTTTGGTAAATATGAATATGTATATAATGATGAAGAACTGCACCATGAAAATTTGAGTTTTTATATTGTTTTAAAATAAATATGCAAGTTTAATCAATTTGGACTCTGTTTGATCAGTCATGAGTTAAAAGAAATGAAAAGAAATGGAAATAAATTCTATTCATTCCAATAGGGTTAATATGGGTAATTTTTAGATTATGTTCATATTTTCATATTCAATATACATATAGTTTAGTTTTGACATATTTCTTGTTCCAATTTCTCAAAAAACAAGACTTTTTATACATTAAAAAGTTTAAAAAAAAGTTGTTTCCACTTAAAAAAGTAAGTGTCCGTGTAGCCTTAAAATTTTAAGTTTACTCAACATGAAATGTTAAGTTGTACTACATTAAAACTTAAAATTTTAAGGCTGCACGAACACTTACTTTTTTTAAGTTGTTTTTTTACAGTGTATCTCAAGTAATATATCTTGATTTAAAGACTTTTAGATTTTCGAACTTAAAAACAAGACAAAACACAGCAGAAGAAATTTTTTATTTATGTTATTTTATTTTTTATTTATTTATTTGAATTTTTATTTTAGGTTTTTATTAGATTAGAGCGTATGCAACATATGAGTTTATGAACTTATCTCATTCTGATCTAAGACGTTTTAAGGACTTAATTTGTGGAAGGTCGAATCAAGACTTGCAGAAACCCTGTGTCAGACTCAAGTTAAATGAAGACCCCCCTAAAACTGCAGAAACATTCACTGGACGTCCTCTAAATAACCAGCCGGTTCACAAACAAACCAGCACACTTCCTCTCGGAGAGCGTTCAGCATTCATCTCACTCTCTTCAGGATTTTACGAGGTATCAGAGTTGTAAAACACGACTAAAAGGCTTGTTTGTTTAAACCCGCTCAGACGTCTCAGCCCTTCACAGCCACCTGCAGAACATAAATCAGGCCCGACATCTGTAACCTGCCCAGCCAGAGGCTCGTTTGTGCGGTTTGTGTCTCTTTGGACGTGGACCGGGACTCTAGTTACACCTGAAGGAACCCAAATGCACTGATAAAACAAGGAGATTTAAAACGAAAACCTGCCTTTTCTGTCTTGGTTGATGTGTAGTTGTAAAGCGTTCCAAGTGTGCCAAATGAGTCTGGTCGGAGTCTGGGAACGGATGAAGATAAGATCCGTCGGCCATCCGCTGCCAGACTGCAGGAATGCATCAGGTGTGGGATTAGGGATGAGATGTGTGTGATACTGATGTGTGACGCCTGAAGTAATAAAGATGAAAAGTCATCATTTAATCACCCTCATGTCATCTTAAACCCGCATGAAGCTGTTTTTGTCTCCCTGGAACAATTAAAGATGTTCACGCTGATCTTTTCAATGCAGTGAAAGCAGAACGGAATCAGGAGCTGTTACACTTAATAAAAATAGAAAAACATAGTAATATCATCAAAGTATCATGAAATAGCCCATACGGCAGGATTTATTTCATTTGCGCATCACTGCCATTCTACTATAAATAAAGAAAGAGCATGGATGCACATGAGTTAATAGAGATCTGCTTGCTAAAATGTGGCTTTCCTTACAATATCAAGGCCTGTAGCGGCAGAAAAAACATGACACGAAATGGGCTAATGGCATAATACAGCTGCATGCATTGTCCTGTTTGCCAATTTTAAGAGTCTATATTAAAAAAAGACTAGTATTGTAAAAAAAGTGTTCAAAACTTGGCTTCGTTAGGGCAGTGTGACATATTTCAAGGACTAAGGTCTCTTTAACACATACTCTGTGGCGGCCAAGAAACCACATAGTGTTTGTTTCTCGTGCACACATTAAAGTCTGTATATTTTTTATGTTATTTTTAATGTTATATGTTGGTAAGAATATCGAGAAGAAACCCAAAACGCAAAACACATTGCATAATAAAAAAGGTGCACCTTGAATTCATTTAGTCGCATTTGACAATGACTAAAGAATCACTAAACAGCTGCCATGAAAACACACTTCTTAATGATTTATTTTCATTAAAATCTTACCTTCTATTCACAGATATTTTTCCATACTTTTCCAGAACTGGAAATGACATAAATCAAATTCCATTCTTTTCCAAACCATGTAGGAACTCTTATACGGGCCATGTGCAATATTCAAAGTCATGCAAAAACTTTGCTTAAAACTGCATATGCAGTTGTAAAATAATTGTAAAAAATCAATAAAGCAAAACAAACAAACAAAACAAACAAATATGCAGATTCACCACACCTTTAATATGCATCACATTAGGGCTGAGGAACAACATGAGAGTAAGAAAATGATGACAGAATTCAGTTTTCAGGTTTCTACACCTTGGTTAACCTCAAATTCAAGGACCTTTCAAGGACTTTCCAAGTCCAATACCCTCAAATTCAAGGACGTAATGTGGGGACACATTTCAAGTTACTTGGAAGGACACGATACATTGTTACAGTTTTCATGTGTCAAACACAACTATGCAAAAACTTTTTTTTTTTTTTGGCCATATGACAGAGATCTTTCATAAAACTGAAGAATACTTGACTCTGCACCTGGTCAAGTGATGGTCCTTTGGATCTCTGGCAAGCCATTCTTTGTAATCTTAATTATTAGAATTAAAAAGCCCTCAAAGTAGCGCAATGACCATATCCCATATCAAAACTCAAAATCTTTCATTTCCATACCTAAAATGTATATTTTACAGTCACCGTTGTGCAGATTGATCATAAACACAGTTAAAAGGCTTCCTACCAGTCGCCATCGCAAAACGTAACATTTTTATCACAGGTAGAAGGCAAAATGTTTCAATATAATCATTTCAGTCAAATGTAATTTATGCAATATTTCAAACATTTAACCCATGGGAGAAAATCAGCCCTTCACAACAGTTTAAAATCAGCCAAAGTCCGTTCAAAAAAATGCAGATTTGGCAACCCTGAATCCAACACAAGCTGCAGGAATCAGATTTAACTGATCATGGGTCAAGACAAGATTAAGGAGAGAAGACTGAAAAATCATGCTGGAGGATCTTGTAAGTTGTGTTTCCTTTAAACAGAGTACATGTGATCACGAAATTGAAAGTGAAAGTAAACAGCCGCTCTTTCAAAAGAGATTTAAATACTCCACATACGACTGCGGCTCCCTGATGCGCCAAAATTATATTCAGTATTAGAATGATTGTGTGAGCAGGCGGTAATGACCAGAAATTCAGCGGGAGCAGGATCAAGAAAACAGTCCCGCGAAGGGCTTTAATACAAAAACGCACACAATGAATGGCGACTGTAGAAAGCAAAAGCTGAATCCTGGACATTTTGGCCCCAAAAAGAGGACATGTCCGGGGAAACGAGGACGTATGGTCACCCTAGCTAACATAAATCAAGCAAGCTAGTATGTACAGGCCATGAAGCGTTGGCGAAATAACACATTAGCGGACCGGAGGGAATAATTTGGAATTGTTGTTCCAGAAAACCTCTTGCACAAAATAAATTCCAGCACTTTCAAGGACCTGTATCTGTATATATGTTTATTGTCAAAAACTTTCTAGGGTCTTGAAATTTTTTTTTTCAGATTCAGAAGCTTTCATGGATTTCAAGGACCCGCGCGGGAACCTTGTGTATTACAAGAAGATAAAAATAAAACTGCACCCAACTGAAAAGATGCATAATTTTCCATGTTTCTCCAGGATAGTTTATGCTGGTTTGGTGGTGGGTTCTAGTTGCCCAACTAAGTCTTGCTGGTTAAAAAGTTAAGTAGCCTGATGGTGAATGCATGCAAAACGCAACATGTGTTGCGTTTTTAGCGTTTTTAGCAGGGAATACTAAATTTAACATACTATAAACATTATCAGCTCACACAGCAGGTGGATGAATGGATTTCCGTGTCTAAACTTGTCCCACAGTGATGCAGAAAACAAACAAGTTAGTTGAATGAGGAAACAGTCTTGTGGGAACAGCCCTCATGGGAACCAAGAACCACAATCAAGGCCTCCAGAGAGACAGCGAGGAGTCCCGTTCTGCAGGTGGGACGTATGACAGGAGGAGACGGGATACGGGAGGAAGAGTTAGTGCTGGTACTTCGGCTGCAGGTAATTATAAAGAATAAATGGAAACAAAACACAGCGATGCAACACTAGACAATCTGTTACATTTAAACCAAAGCGTGCACATCAAAACATTTGTCTTTGTCTTTTATGTAGTCAGGTGTGACTTCATTTCTGAAAAATGTGGTATGTGAGCGCTGCATTGTTGCTTTCTGAAATGCATCAGACAGACTCGGTTCTGAACCGAAAGCATGAAAAGAACCTAGAAACGCTCTATTCACAGCACGTCTGTCTGCGCTTTACAGAACAAGGCTTGAATAGACAAACTCACACATACAGACTGTGTCCAGTGGCACACTGAGCTAATGACCTTCAATCTGACCACGCTGGAAAAGGAAGAAAGCAGGAACAGAGCCGGAAATTGGACATGCAACATTGAAAAGAAAGAATGGGAGCGAGAGAGAGGGGAAAGAATGCGTTCGGACCTCCTGTCTTTGTTGCCCGAAGCTGGAGTTTTCAAAGGAACTCGGTCAGATTTAGAGGCGAAACCCTCCTCTGAGGCCGACGCTAACGCCTCTGATCCAACCGTCCATTCAGCTGGAATTCCTAAATGAAAACGCTCCGGTTGGGGCCCTCGGTTGATGAAAGCGTTCAGGCACACAGACGGTACTGTGTCTTTCTTTTGCTGCTTCCTGAAATGACACAAACAGAACAAATCAGAATGAATGATGATGCCAAAATGCAAAAAGAAAAAAAAATAGTATAAAAATTTGTATTTTTCTCTGAATTCACAGTAAAACACAAACATATATATTGGTTGAGATTTGTATTCAAAAACTGAACCTCTTTTTTTAGTTTAAAATGGAAAAATGATTTACCTGTTTTTTTTTATGTAAAAAAATTACCTTGAAATTTATATCTGTTCTTTAGGTTTTAAATACCAAAAAATAAAAAATAACTGTTGAAATATATAAATCCTGTTTTAAATACAAAAATTATAATGCATGTATATATATCACACATAATCCCTGTTTTTTAAAGTTTTATATACAAAAATGAAATTGAAAATGAAATTGAAATATGTAACTGTTTTATTTAACTCTAGAAATATATACCTGATTTTTAAATATTAAATGCAAATAAATATGTAACTTGAAATATATAATACCTGTTCTTTTAATTGGTTTTTAATTGCAAAAATAACTGTTGAAATAATACCTGCTTTTTAAGTTTGAATGCAAATTTAACTGTTGAAATATATAATAAGTTTTAAATACAAAATTATAATGCAAAAAATATTTAACCTTTGAAATACATAATCAGCTTAAAAACACAAGTTGTGTAGCTTTTGAAATATATACCTGATTTTTAAATAATAACTGCAAAAAATATGTAACTTGAATTATATAATGTTTTTTTTAAGTTTTAAAAAAGCAAAAAGCAAAAATTAAAAATTAAAATTAACTTGACTAAAAATAAAAAATATTTACTGTTGAAATATATATATATATTTTTAAATTCAAAATTATAATGCATATAATGCAAAAAGAACTGTTAAAAAATACATAATACCTGCTTTTTGAAGTCCGAATACAAATTTAACTGTTGAAATATATAATACCTGTTTTGAATTTTTCAATACAAAAATTATAACGCAAAAATATTTAACCTTTGAAATACATAATCCCTGCTTTTTAAGTTTTATTTAGAAAAAAATGAACTTGAAATATATAACTGTTTACAATTGTTAAAACAAAAATTGCATAAATTCTGAAATATATAATACCCGATTTTAAAATTTTAAATGCAAAAAAAAAAAAATATATATATATATATATATATATATATGTAAGTGTTATGTAAAAGTTTTAAATGCAAAAAAAAAAAAACCTTAACTTGACATTTATAATATCTGTTTTTTAGGTTTTAAAACAAAAAAATATTTATTGTTGAAATACACAAATCCTGTTTTAAATTCAAAATTATAATGCATATAATGCATATGTATAATACATAATCCCTGATTTTTAATGTTTTATATATTGAAATATATAACTGTTTTTAATTTTTAAATGCAAAAAATATGTAACTTGAAATATATATTATCTGTTTTAAATGCAAAATTGTTGAAATAATACTGTTTTTTAATTTAAATATATATATATATATATATATATATATCTTTTGAAATATATAATACCATAATACCTGCTTTTTATATAAAAGCATTTCCACGTGCATTCTCTCCATTTGCATAAAAACGGTGTGTAATTGTGTGTACGTGTGTGTGTTTGCTGAGAAATACTGACTAGTTTGTCTCCTCCCCCCTCGGGTTACTGCTCTCTCCTGACAGTGACCTCTAGGCTAAAGGTCACAGCCGTGCTGCCCTTGGCCTGTTCAGATGTGGGTCATCTGTGACCTCCTTCAGATCTGTGCTGACCTCAGAGCGCAGTGTGTTTAACAGATGATCTGCGGCCAGATCACATGACGCCGTTACCACTGCTGAGGAATGTGACACTTTGTGTTCATAATAACTTACAAACCATTGCTTTTTATGGAAAGTAACATGTCACACTGTTTTGCATTACTTTTAAAATAACATTTAGACAGAAGCAGAACTGATACAGAAGTAATGAATGTGGAGGAAACACTGCATCAAATGCTTCAATGTGAAGATTTAACCCTGTGGTGAAGAAAACAATGCACAATATGCATTTGGAACGCAGCATCCCGGCTAAAATCAATGCATTCACAGCACAGAGAATAAACCCTATAGTTTAGCATTTATGTTGGATGTGTTTTACAAATGCACAGATTCAGAAACTATCTTGAATACACATTTGACTCCATTAAAAATAGTTAAAGCGGTTCATGCTATGGAGTCTTCATGCGGTGGATGCTGCACTGCAGAGCTTTATAAATATTTATCAAATGCTGCATGATGATGCTACAAACCTCCAGCCCACGATCAGACTCTCTGAATGACTGATTCAGGATCAGCTCCAAGGTTTCACTCTCAAACACTTCATGAATTAAAGAACTCTCCAGGACAGTGTGACTCACTCATTCCCAAAGTCCTAAACTTCTGATGCTTTTTCCCATGGAATAACAAAGACTGAAAGAGTGAGTGTGTGTGTAAATCAGTTCTGAACTGCTGTAGTTTTTAAAAGCCATACTGGATTCAATCACATCGTCAATAAACGGTGCATTCGATCTGTACAGAGAGAGACTGTCACATGATTTTGTTAAACATGACTACTTACTGGTTTAAAATTAAATTCTGACCGATGTATATTTCTATATGAAACAGTCCAAACAGCCAATCACAAGCTGTGGCTTTAATTTAGTGCATGTTCTCCCTAGTGAAAAATAAATATACTAAAATGTATTTAAATACATTTATTTCATGCTAAGTATACATACATTTACATATTATGTACTTAATAAAAATACCCTGCAGTTGTACTTTTGTATACTAAACTGGTTTATTTAAAGTCTGCTAAACTGGAACAACTAATTTTGCACTTCAATTGTGCAGAAGTAGTGCTGAAGTCCAACTAAAGATATATTTAGGTATATTTGATTGAGCTAAAGTGGAACTACACTGTGTGCAGAATTATTAGGCATGTTGATATTCTGGTCATATTTTTTTTCCAAACACATTTTACCAATTCCAAACCACATCAGTCTTAATAACTACTGTTAATTTTGTGTTTAATCATTTATATGTGATATATAATTGTCCGTGAAGGCTGGAAGTGAAAAACTCCTTATATTCAGGTGTGCAGAATTATTAGGCATGTTTTCGTTTACAGCTAAAATGAGCCAAAAAAGAGATTTAACCCAGACTGAAAAGTCCAAATTATTAAATGCCCATGAGAAGAATGCAATACTAATGCATTACAAGAATTTGCAAAGTTAAGGCTTGACCATTGGACAGAGAAATGCTTGTTGAGTCTGCATGGTCAGAAAAAACAGGTGGAGAAGAAAAGATGCATGTTAACTGCAAAAGAATTAGGAATTAAGGTGAAGAATTAGGTGTGACACCATCAGGAACCGTTTAGTCTCCAGCGCCACCATTTTCCAGAACTGCAACCTACCTGGAGTCTTCAGAAGTGCAATGTGTCAGGTTCTCAGAGACTTTGCTTGGTAAAAAATCCTAAAAAATGCCCCTGACTTAATAAGAATAACAAGCTGACGTCTTGTGAAATACATGAAGACAGTTTTTTTATATGCTTTAGAGACAGATAAGTTGAGAGTGACTCTTGAAGGACAAGCATCACATCCTCTTGTGCCTCTGATTCAAGAATTTATCTTCCAAAATCTGGCAGTAAGTTTTGGGAGTTCATTTTAGTCCATCTCTGCAAGTCAGACTTTTCAGGATAAGAGACTAAACATGAACTCCCAAAACTTACTGCCAGATTTTGGAAGATAAATTCTTGAATCAGAGGCACAAGAGGATGTGATGCTTGTCCTTCAAGAGTCACTCTCAACTTATCTGTCTCTAAAGCATATAAAAAAACTGTCTTCATGTATTTCACAACACGTCAGCTTGTTATTCTTATTAAGTAAGGCTCATTTTAGCTGTAAACGAAAACATGCCTAATAATCCTGCACACCTGAATATAAGGAGTTTTTCACTTCCAGCCTTCACGGACAATTATACATCACATATAAATGATTAAATACAAAATTAACAGTAGTTACTAAGACTGATGTGGTTTGGAATTGGTAAAATGTGTTTGGAAAAAAAATATGACCAGAATATCAACATGCCTAATAATTCTGCACACAGTGTATTTAGTATACTTTATTTGCATATGAAGACAGATTTTATTTACAAATCATACAATGCATCAATACTGACATTAAAACATATTTGAGACGTAATATTAGGAAATGTGCATTGTGCACAAGTAGTAAAATTACACCTTAATCTGTTTTGAGCGTTATGTCAGTAAATATGTTAATAGACTTGAAGTACTTAGTATAAAATAAATGCATTTTAAATCTATTACTTTTTTACTAAAGCTGAGGTCTTCATTTAAACTTTTTAGCAGTTTAATTCTCAACTTAATTTAGATCATTGCTTAAGTTCCCACAGCAATAACTGTATCAAGAGGAGGAAAAGGACAATAAAAGATCAATATAAGGCTCTCTAGCACCACTGTGTGGACACATATTACAGCATGACTTTTGTTTACACGTGTGCGATACAACCAAAACAACCAAAAAAAATTTAATCAATATAAACATTAGTTAATGGTGATTAGATTTGTCACAACGACAAGAAAATCCCCAAAACCTTCATGATCCTCACTTTTACTGCAAAATAAATCTCTAACTTCAGAAAACTATTAGGCTAACTTTTAATCTGTATCTATTTGTATAGCACTTTACACATACACACTGTTTCAAAGCAGAAGCAGTTTACAGAAAATCATGATATTAATGTTTAAAATCTCTTAACATCATGTTGTATAGTCACATTTATAAGATTAGAGTTGTGTGATAATATATAGTTTTATATATAGTTTTGTGATGATATTAACAATCAAGCTGTTGAGACAAATCACTTTACATGTATACTGATATATATGTGCATAAAGTTGTATACACCAGCTCTGAGCTGTTCGACGTGACTATATTAGATATTATAAACACCTGCATATGAATTTATGTGAAGCTGCTTTTGATTGTATCAAAGCTCCTTTGATACAATGTGTATTATGAAAAGCTTTATAGAAATATAGCAAACATGACTATTTGTTTACTTCTGTGATTCTTGTAAATTTCATTGCATTAAATCAAGTGTTTGCCTCTACACCAGAGTTATTATAAAATCATTAAAAAAGTGAAAAAAAAATTAATTAATTAATAAATTAACTTAACTTAAAATAAAAAATTAAATCATAAAAATATATAGCCAATAAAAAACAAAACTAAAACACACAACAAAACAACTAAAACTTTAACTAAAATTAAAATGAAATCAGAAAACCTAAAAATAAAAACCAATTCAAAATATTAACAGAAATTATATTAGTATGAACATTCTTTGTAATGACTCAGACACACAAACACATGACAAAACCCCCACGATCCTCTCAGAGATTCACTCGCAGACCCCGATTCACTGATTCAACACTCTCAATCAGTCAATTCATCATCATGTCAGGGGTCATTCGTCTCGAACCCCAAACAGCAAAACACTCACACACCATTAAACACTGACTGACACGCACTATTCACACAAACACTGCTACGTAGGGCAGGTTAATGTGTCACGGCTTGTGTTGTGTATCAGGCCATGACAATCTTAATTAAATTCCTGAGTAATTCAATTATAGTGTATTTACTTTGACAAATCACTAAGAGTAAATGGTCCCGTTAATGCCGTGAGAACTTATTCAGTGCTGATCTGAATTAAAATGTGAATTAAATTCAAGTTTGAATGACGCCTTCAGAACAAGTGCTGAATTTCACTGGTCTTTCATTTAAAAAGCATGCGATTGGCTGTTTAGACTTAAGGTCAATGAAGAAATACATCTGTGATCATACAGACCCTGTGATCTCTCTAATCTTCTCAATTCAGAAGTTCAGTATTTCTCATATAACACATGATGAATTCAGTGCATGATTCTTCTTAAAGAATCCTCTAATCATCTGAAGGAAGAAGACTTAAATGTGATGATGATGTTCACCACCACAACCACAGTTAAAGAAAAGCTCAGGACTGTAATTATATGGCGTCCAATAGAAAGTAAAACTTACTCTGTCATCTTTTAAAATGGACACTCTGTTATTACTGAATTCCCGCTTCATCTGCGTCAGAAATACCACCAGCACTGACGAAAACCACCCAACAACCAATTAACCAAACAACCAGAACACTACTAAAACCTGTATACTGTAAGAATCACATACTCACATATTTATAAGATTCATGCTTCTGAATTATTATGTATTTTCATTCATTTGGATGACATGGTTTTAACATAAAATAACATAATTTAAACATAAATGTGACTTTGGACTACGAAACCAGTAAGGGTACATTTTTTTAAAATTGAGATTCATATTTATAAATTATATTGGTTGAGATTTGAAAATCTGGAATCTGAGGATGCAAAAAAATCAAAATACTGAGAAAATGGCCTTTCAAGTTGTCCAAATGAAGTTCTTAGCAAGGCATATTACTAATCAAAAATTATTTATTTATATGTTTAGGGTAGGACATTTACAAAATATCTTCATGGAACATGATCTTTACTCAATATTCTAATTATTTTTGGCATAAAAGAAAAATCAATCATTTTGACCCATACAATATATTTTTGGCTGTTGCTACAAATATACCTGTGATACTTATGACTGGTTTTGTGGTCCAGGATCACAAATAAACTAATTAACTTGATGTGATGTTTGTCAGTCGTACACTGGAACACAATCAAAATGGTGTACAAACTAATTTTCACTCAGAAATTGCTATATTTCTCCAAAAATTACAAAGAAATGACAAGTAATGGATTAAAACGGCCATTTATCAATGTTAAAAGTGATTTAAACTTGACATGTTTTCATAGAAAGAATGAAATAGCATTTCATGTAAAACACAATATTTTTTTATTAAATTTCAACTTTGAAACAGATTTTTTTCAGTGTATCTAAATGAAACATGATTTCTGCACTCAAAAAATCATGTCATTGTTTATTATTAACTATTGGGATGTGAAAATGTATTTAAATAATCTTATTTTCCAAATGCATTTATTCAGATGACTGAGAATCAGCAAAAATATATTCACTGTGAAAACGAATTCTAACATGGTTAAAATATGACTAGTTGTGGAATAAAAAATATTGAATTAGTTTAAAATCTGTGAGAAAAGATGATAGTCTATATTTATAAACCTGGTTATTGTGTGTTTAAAACATATTCAGCTTATTATTGATACATAAATCTGACCTGTACGTGTGACTGGCAAATATTCATCATTTAATATTAAGTTTATTAGTTTATGATAAAACCATGTAATCTAATTGATGGAAAGTTTATGGAAAGTTTTGGGCCTAAATATTATTTGTTAGTTATCAAATTATTCAATCTTCTCAAATGAAAAACAAAACAAAACGATTTATTTATTTTTTAAAAAAATACTATTTTAAAAATAAGGACCTCGGTCCAGATAGGACAAACTCACTCATCTCTAACTAACCCGATTAACCTCTCACCTCAATACTTGGGATTCTTCTGTTATTATGGGTAATTACCCGAGTTAACCAGCTTAGTTATTCTGAAGTGTCCGAAATTCTTCCTCATATTTCATTTTCTCTCACCACAGAAATCTTCGTACGTCGTCCGAAGCATCTAACACACTTCTGCTTTGGACAAAATGGTAAACATTTCCAAATTTACCACAGAAATAACACGTTTCCACATTTAATTCATATTTCACACGGCAGTTCAGCAGTTGGCCCGCTCACAGAATATTCCCGCTCTTTCTGTTTCCATGGCGATACGTTTGCCGCTGGCGCCACCTCGAGGAAAACCGCGGGAACTGCCGCTCAACCGCCTTCTGTTATTCCTCGGTTGTGCAGCAGGTGTCTCTCTGTGAGGAAAAACGAGGAAATGCAGCATCTTCAGTTTACAAATGAGGAAAAGAGTTCAGTTTACCACAGGAAGAGCACAAAACGATCCGAATCAGATGAAAATAACGCGGTACTTTATTTGAATCCAGCGTAGATGTGCCATTCACGTATTTTTAAGGTATGATGCTAAGATTATCACGTCTAAAAAGCACTATCATGGCCGTGTAATCGGTCAAATAATATGTTAAGACTAAATGTGTGAGCAGACAAAAGTTGTACGCTGTTACGTAACGTAGGTGGGTGTGTTTGGTTCCAGCTCGCAGCATCCGCGGCAGTAATGGCGGCGGATCCGGTTACCGCTCCGATCAGCTGTTGATCAGCTGGATTGATTCCGTGTGTCCGATCATCCGCTGACCGCTGAAAACTGCTCGCGTCCAAACGCACCGATCTTCCGAACCGAGCCATCATCATCCGATTGAAGGCGGATTAAAGCGCGTTCATGACGGGAAGCTGAAGCGGCATAATCATGGATGTGTTCGGCTTCCTCAATCTAAACGAACTCGCTCTCGGGCTGTCAAATCTCTCCATGTTCCCCTACTTCGACATGGCGCATTATATCGTATCAGTGATGAGTCTGAGAGAACAGCCAGGTAAGAGAAACCAGACCTAATATACCTGTGAATCTCTATTGCATTTCAGCTCCTCATTTGTGTAGCCAAATGGACATTATTTGAGTGCTTGAAGGGTTTTCTGTATTTATAATGTAGTTATAATCGTAATCATTGTTGTATTGGTGCTTTGACAGGTTGTCAACACACTTAAAATAACCATTTATGTTTTCGCATCACATGAAATTTGTGTTTTCTGTTTGCATTTAATTATCAAAGTTGTAGTAATAATCCAAAATCTGATTTAAATGGTGTTTCATGCATATTCGCGGTGCATTTCACCCTGTTTCATACAGTTTCTTTTAACCGGGCACGCGCACACGTGTATAAACAGTGCAGCGCGCGTGCACGACATTGTTTATCAGTGGCTTTATAATAGTTTAGATTTCAGTAGCTGCAAAATGACAGCTCTGTTCTCATCAGAACGCATTCGTGTTTGTAATTTGATGCATTTAGAGCAGGTCAGTGTGTGTTTAAATAACTGTGAAAGCAGAAGTTACTTGATCAAAGGCCAAAGGGGGGTGAAGTGCATTTAATCATTAACTCTCTGTCAATATTCCATCTTTGTTTTTCTCATGGAAGCATGCAAATGTGTGGTTAAACGCATTTTTGTTGGAGGCACAAATCCTGTTTGGCGGGTTGTTTTGCATTAACCAAACATGCATTAACACATGCATTTGCATCAACCACTATGGCTGAGATCAGCCATGCAGACGTGCACTTTGCTCTTTTACTGGGACTCATCAGAGCTGGGTTTGTGTAAACATCAGAGCGGTAATGCATGCCTGTGCTCTATTGTTTGGCTGCAGCAGCTGCAGTAAATCACAGGCTATTTTAGATCCTCTGCCCTGCGTGGAATCCCGTTTCACCTGACCTGCTCTCTTCTATTGTCCAGCACGTCACTGAAATATCTAGAGGGGGAATGAGACTCAACACGTCCTTGTGTTTAGATCCACTGGGAAGAAAGTCACAAGAATGTTTCAGGTTGAACGTGTTTCTGTTTTACCTGCAACATACTGACTCCTACACTATGCAGAATAACTTGCAGTGACTGTTTATAGTCTGTTTTCCAGGAAGAATGGCTGAATTTTGAGTTGTTATCTGTTAAAAGTTAATTTTGTCAGTGTTAAAGGTATGCTAGCATGTAGATGTACAGTAAACCTTAAAGGAGAAGTTCACTTCCAGAACAGAAATTTAGAGATAATTTACTCACCTCCTTATCATCCAAGATGTTCATGTCCTTCTTTCTTCAGTTGTAAAGAATTTGTTTTTTGTGGAAAACATTATAGGATTTCTCTCCATATAGTGGACTTCTGTGGTGCCTGTGAGTTTTCCTCAAAAAACATAATTTCTTTACGACTAAAGAAAGAAAGACATGGGCATCTTGGATGGCAAGAGGGTGAGTAATTTATCTGTAAATTTTTGTTCTGGAAGTGAACTTCTCCTTTAAGGCAAGACACTACAGACAAAAACATGTTTTTTCAAGCACTGGTCAGTTTTGAGATTTCAGTTACAGTACATATCTTTAAAAAAAAAATTCTCCACTTACTGACACCAGACATGGCAGTTTTTTTGCTGTCTATATTATAAAGGTTTTTACTGAGGGGTTTGTTCATATATCATTTTTTTAAATAGTATTTTGTTTTTTGTGTCATTTTTGTAATTTTATTTCTAAAAACGTGGTGAAAATGCATATTTTTTAAAGCCTGTGAGTTTGTTTCTCAACTTTAGCAGCACTTACATTCTCCAAAACTTACAGTTTTATTCCTGTTTATATTCTGAAGGTTTCTACTGTAGGATTTGTTCATATATCATACAGACTAATTTCTACAACATTTTATTCCTAAAACATGGTCAAAAATGCATATTTTTAAAGCTTTTGAGTTTGTTTCTCCACTTCAGCAGAGCTTACATAGACCAAAATTTACAGTTTTATTTCTGATTATATTCTGATGGATTCTACTGTAGGATTTGTTCATATATCATTCAGACTAATTTCTGCAACATTTTATTCATAAAAACATGGTGAAAATGCATATTTTTAAAGCTTTTGAGTTTGTTTCTCCACTTCAGCAGAGCTTACATACACCAAAACTTACAGTTTTATTCTTGTTTATATTCTGAAAGTTTTTACTGTGGGGTTTGTTCATATATCATTCAGACTAAATTTTACAACATTTTCTTCCTAAAAACATTTTTTTTTCTGGGTGTTGACAGTATTTTCTGATTAAAAAGAGTAATCAAAATCCCCTTTGGAAAAACCTTTTTAAACTTTGCTTTTTCCAATGTTCAGATTTTTGGAAACTTATGCAAATTAGTGGGTATTTAAATAGATATTTATACAGAACATAACAGAAAACTTGTATTTAAAGTTTGCAACTCTTAATGAAATCAGTAAACTGGGGAAGTGTGGTGAAATCGATTAGATAAATGTTTTTCCCTGTTCTTTAATATTATGCCTATAACAGACATAAACTAAAAACAGGTTTTATTTCATAATTTTCACTATCATCCAGACGGACCCCTCCTCAAACCATCTTTTGTTGTGTGTGATCCTGCATGAGTAACCAAATGTTTTCATTGCATTTCATGAAAGGATTAATGAAACAGCAGACCAGTTTGCTGGCTCACTTCATTGTGTTCTGGTTTCCCAAGCAACTTTTATTCCATGAAGAATGTGTTTAGCAGGCAGTTCAGCGTCTTTCTTCCTAATAAAGACAGAGAGTGTTCTGGAAAAGCCTTCTTTCCTGTTTCTGTCTGTTCTCCGCTTGGGGAGTTTTTCCCCCTGGGTGCCACATGTCACTTCCTGTCATCAGACTCATGCATGTTTAATGGAAACTGGGTTCTGTGGAAGCAGAAACTCATTCTGTTCTGGTCTTCCACTCACAGAATGCTCTTCTTCTCTCATGCAGGAACGAGAATGTCTCTTCTGTTTTATTTATACTCTTACCAAAATGATCTGTACTGTGGTGCAGAAATGGTATAAGATGGTGAAAAGTGCTTTAATTTATCATAGTTCTGAATGATTACTTATTTGCATACCATGATATTTACATAGTACTTAAAGAATACCATGATGCATGTCCAAAAACAATTCTAAAACACCATGGTACTCTTAAAAAGTCAGTTCAGTGATTTTTAGTAATAGTAATAAATGTTTATTTATTTATATATATAAACTAATATTGTTATGATTATGATATATATATATATATAACTTTTTTTTTTTTTTTCATAACTGGATATTCCAAATCGGTCACTACTTGTGTTTCAGTGCAACTTTAATTCATCGTTGATTATACTCCCAAACATTAAAACATTTTTTTTTTTCACAGAATTGGATTAAAAATGCAAAATACTGCATTTATTTCTGAGATGATGACAGGACGCCACTCTTTGGATGTAATGAGGTCATGTGACAAACATAATCAGAACAACAATGTAGCAAACTATTCTTTTAATTTGTATTATGCAATAGTTTTTGTTCACTTTAAACAGGAAGAAACTACTGACAACAACTGCATAACAATGATTTTAATTGTAAAATTTTGTGAATATTTCTCATTCAGTGTCATGAACGCGCATGCAGAGGTTATAGTAGATATGTTTTGAAAAGACTATGAATTTTGTTATAACTAACAAATTGATCCCCTTTGGTTTCCATGCAGTTTGCCAAAAATCAACACTTTGAAAAACAGAAAATCTTTATTGTAGCCTGTCAAACACTAAAATATGAAATGCATCAGAACTTTAAGTTGAAATTTAAGACTCAAAGTTTAAATTTGAGACTCGAAATCGAGACTTATCTACTGAATTGTTCAAATAAAATTATCTGTTTCTTTATCTAGTTGAGCTGCTTAGCCATAAATATCTGTCAGAGGTAATTTGTGGTTGTTGGTTTTTGGATCTTGATTACTAGACTATTGCAGCACTGAAAGGAAGATTGAGAAACTCATTTTATCCTCACAGAGGTTTGACAAAAAGGCAGTTGTTGTTCAAAAAGCAATAAATACTGCTTGCACTAACTACAAATAATGTTAGATACTATTTCTTATTGTGCAATTTTGCAGCTAATTTTACAACAACAAAAAAAATGTGGGTCAAATTGACTATTATAAGTAAAGCAATTAAAACAGATGGCAATTATTAAATTTCTGATGTGTTTTTTTCCTCTTTGACAAGCTACAATAACATTTTTTCTGTTTTAAATCTTTCATTTCCCATGCAAACCAATGTGGGTCAATTTGACCCGCAAACCAAACGCTGTACCCAGTTTGTGAACAGGTTAAGGAAAATGCACAGACTGTGTTGAATCAGTGCTAGTTGACTGTATGTGTTCAGTTCTACATGAATGAACTCTTGTTGTCTGTAGTAATGCACTGCTTGTGATGATGTTGCAGGCGTCTCTCTCTGTGTCTGCAGGTAGACAGGTACGTTACTACAGCATGACTTTAACACACACATCTCATCTCGTGCTGTTTGGTGTGTGGTTTATCTGTAGATAAACGTCCGTCGGTCAAAGGAGCCTTGCAACACACGGATAGCGTGACGAGTGTTTGCAAGCGTGTGTGTGTGTGTGTTGATGCATTAACTCGTATCTGTGATGGAGCCGCTCTGCTTCAGTCTGGTGTCTCGATGTCAGTTCGGTGCTGTAGTGGCTGCATGCGGTTGCATCATGTGATCAGAATGAATCCCACTGTCCCATCATCGAGTGTGTCGTCATCCAGGATGCGGTTGCATCACATGACCTGATTAAATCCATGACGGGCGCCAGGTTTATCTGTGTTCAGAGGCGTGTTTGAGTGTTCAGCAGGAGTCACAGGTGTCAGAGATCAGAGTCACTGCAGATATCAGGCTTCTACATCTGAAAGAGTTGACTTTTAAACCGTCTCTTGAGCTCTTGTCAGTCTATATGATGATAATCTATTTCATCGTCCAGCACCGTGTGCTAAAATGGACTAGAAGACATGAAGATATTAAGATATTATAAACATTAATGTGATTTCCTGTAATCTGTTTTGAAACTATGTATATTGTAAAAAGTAGGTAACACTTTATTTTAAGGTGTCCATAAAACAGAGTAATTACGTAATTAAGTACTCAGTAGAAGCCAATGTACTTACCATGTAACTAAGTTATGAAACAGCCTGTATTTACAGTTTGTAATTCTGTAGATGTAATAGGCAGCTACTGTTACACATATGTAACAGACTGAGTCTGTTACACAGCTACTTGTACACTTAAGTACAATCTTGATACATTTTATTTTAAGTAGCTTATGCCTGTGTACATATTTAATTACATTGTATAAAGTGTGCAACACATATGTAATAGTCTTTTGGCTACATATGTAGCTGTGTAACATATGTGTAACAGTAGCTGCCTATTACATCTACATAATTGTAACTACAGGCTGTTCCATAACCTAGTTACATGGTAAGTACATTTTGTTTCATGTAAGTGCAACAGCTACTGATAAGTACTTAATTAGGTACTTACTCTGTATTATGACACCTTAAAATAATGTGTTACCAAAAAGTTCTATAGAATTTTAGAATTTAATTTGACTTGATGCATTATAGTCTAATTTAGGTTAAAGGCTAAATTACACAGCCTTACAAACAACTGTGATTTTTTTTTTTTCTTCTTCTTCTAATTGCATTTTAAATCGCAGTTGCAATTTTTATGAGAAAAAAACATGCCATTCTTTTTTTTTTTTTTTTTTTTAATCCCCCAAATCATTGAGCTCTAGATGATCCTGATTCATAGTCACGTGTTCTGGCTGATTGCCTTATCCTAATCTCAGACTGATCTCAGAGCAGTGATATAAACTCCAGCACACAGTCACGCAATCATGCTTTATCTGTTCGTCTCAGTGTGTCTGAGATATTCTGAGTGTTTCTAAATGATGATCAATGACTCTCGTTGTGGTGTAATTACATTTTATTTTGAATTAGAAGGTCTTTTTAGTCTTACTTGCATATGTTTATTCAGCTCTCTAAATGGGGACCTTGCAGAGACATCTGTTGTTTTTATATACAGATAGTATTGAATACTATAAACCAAAGCTGACAGAAAACTTTAGGCATTTTTATGCATTAAAAACTGAGTTTTACAAATCTCCAAACATAGGTTTTATCACATTTATGTGCAATTTCTATACAAATTTGTCCCCAAAATGTAATTAAGTAGCTACAAACACACACAGTAGTGTTATTCCTCTGTTTAATTTGTGTTGTGTTTGTTTTTCTGAAGTGTTCATGAGTGATGATGATGATGATGATGAAGGTGTGTGTTGTTTTGCAGGAGCGTTGGAGGTCTCTCAGCGCAGTCCGTTTGCGTGTTGGTTCAGTTCGATGCTGTATTGTTTCGGTGGAGCCGTTCTCTCAGCGCTGATGATGGCAGACGCGCCGGTCGCACCGCTGTCCAACACCACCAACCTGCTGCTCGCCTCGCTCATGTGGTGAGACAAACACTTATACGCACTCACTCACACTTGTACACACTTACACACACACACACTGCCCATGGGTTTGTGGGCCTCTAGGCAAAATTATGAAAATGTGCTCCACCAATATTGATTGTAATATTAAAACTAACCCCTTCAAACATGACAACTGCATGTAATTATAATGATTTAATGAGAGCTACTCATGTAAACTATATGTAAACATTTATTTAGTGCAGTAAAATGAAAGAAAAAAACTAAATAAAAACGAACCGAACACCTGTGTTGCTCAGAGATGAGTGACTCTTCTGCTCTGGATTTATTTGCAACTATTGTAACTATTTTTGTTGAACTATAAAGAGCAAAAACAGACATTATTGTGTCTAAAAGTCACTTAATAGTAACTTCTTGTTTTTGAACTGTAAAAGATCAATAACACATTTATAATCTGACATTCTGGAAAACAACACTCTTCTTTCTCGGTGTCACTTAACTAAATGTAAAAAACAAGAATTCATACATACAGAAGCCACCATCAGTGTGAGAAAACAGACGTGTGGTGTGAGAACAGTGTCAGTTCCGTGAGAAATAACAACCCTGTATCATCTATTAAACGGGCTGAGTCTATTTGTACACGCACACACTTACTTAAAGGGACATGTTACCAAAAAATAAAGAGTGCTTTTATTTTTGGGTGCACTGTCTCTTTAACTGTTTACTTACAGCATAGTACTATTCAGTAATGTAATATTATGGTCTGATACCGTCACTTTACCATGTTTTGTAAGTGGCACATCAAGTAGTTCATTCAAGTTCCTTTATGTCTTTAAAAAAACCTGCTTCATTCCGCATAAATATTCAAAATAAATAAAACTAAACTAAAATGATGTATGATGTAATAAGTGAAGAAGAAAAACTAGCTTTTCTATTCTTTTTTTATTCTATCTATCTATTCTTTTTATTTATTGTACAATTAACAAAAGCCAAACAAAGCATTTAATGTAATGTAAATAAAAAGTCATTTTTTTAAAATGTTTTTATATCCAGTTTTGTCTAAAACAGGCTTTATTTTATTTATGAATATTAAAACGTCTTCTTATATATATTTTATTTCCGTTTTGTTTTTTTCTTGCTTTTATTTATTTTTAGAATTATTTTTATTGGTGTTTTGATTATTGTACCTTAATTTGGTTTCACTTTTGTATTACTGTGCTTTGTTTGTTTTAAAAAAAAAAACTAAACAAAAAAAAAAATCTTTTAATTTTAGGTTGAAGTTTTAATGAGATTTGTCACATTATTTTTCATGAGTCTGCAGAAGCAAAACATTCTCATATCACAGAAATGAGAATTTAGAGGGAAATATGTTTTTTTTGTCACTGAAATAATAATGTATGCAAAATATAGTAGTTGTTTTGTGGGGTGAGTTGTGTCTTGTGTTTAATGAGGTTGTTTTTGTCTGTAAGCTGCGAATCTGTCGTCAGTGTGTTTGTGTGTCGTGTGAGTGTGACTGAAATCTCTCACGATCATGTTGAATGTTGATCGCTGTCAGCGTGTGAGAACTCAACTAGTTCTCTGAACTAAACCAAACCACACTGACAGACCTCACAATCACCCTTAAACACAAACTGAAGACTCTCTGTGTTGTTCATGATGTGACAGCGCCATCTAAGGGCCAGAGTTAATATACACCTGTATGGAAATATCCAAAATTTACTAATCAATTGCCAGCTTCATCATTTGTTTTAGGTTTTTAATTACAAAATTTTAATGTACAGTCAAACCAGATGACAAAACCATGAAAATGTAATACATACCATGGTACTGAGTTATCAGTTATATGTATCAGTAAAATACATGGTGCTTTTTTAGTGGTAATAATGTTATTTTTTATTATGGTGTTATGGCATTTGTTATAATAGGTCATATTTAGCTTATGGTTTTGTGCAGGTGAAACAGAGCAATCCATCAGCACGCAAATGATCAGGGAATTACAAATACAGGTCTGTAAAGTCATGCAGATGAATAAATCACAGCTCACTCAGTACAGTCAAGTGTTCATTGAAATTGTATATAATAGAAATTTTTATTTACTATTCAAGAAAATCAGCGGCGCTGTGAAGGAAAAGGTCTTGTGGTGAAATGCATTTGAAAGTTGTTGTTTTTGTCAGTCTTTTCAGCAGGTCGCTGACATTTCAGAAAGAAATCATCATTCACAGGATGAGCGCTTACCATAATTAATAGCCAACAGCACAAATTATGCTAATGGATATTTAAACGAGCACTTTCTGCTGCTTTGAGGGACAGAGATGGGCAATTAAGCAATTAGCAGTGGACCGACACATGACTGCGAGGGTGTGTGTGTGTGTGTGTCTGCATGTGTGTGTGTTAGTGTGTGTGTGTGCGCACCAGTGTTGGGGAAAGTTACTTTTAAAACTTATCCATTACCGTGTTGCATTACATTAAAAGTAACTACAGTAATTGTGTTACTTAGTTACGTTTTACATGAAATAATGCTTTACGTTACTTTTGTATTATTTGTGTCACTTGGGCTGGACATTATTGACATGACAAACACGTTTAGCACATAATATTTTGAAAGATTTATTTCAAGAGATTATTCTATACATTGTACAGGTATGATTAAGGCTTAAGTGTGTGTGTGTGTGTGTGTGTGTGTGTGTGCGCGTGCACCTGGTATTTATCACGTTACGGGGACCAAATGTCCCCACAAGGATAGTAATACCAGTAAATTTTGACCTTGTGGGGACATTTGTGAGGTCCCCATGAGGAAACAGGTTTATAAATCATGCAGAATGAGTTTTTTTGAAAAAGTAAAAGTGTGCACAGTCTCCTGTGAGGACTAGGTTTAGGTGTAGGGTACCATTACGCCTATGGAATGTCCCCATAAAACATGTAAACACAACATGTGTGTGCGTGTGTGTGTGCACGAGCAAGTGTGTGTGTGCGTGCACCAGTGTTGGGGAAAGTTACTTTTAAAAGCAATGCATTACAATGTTGCATTACTTCCTTAAAAAGTAACTAATTGTGTTATTTAAACACAAACTCACATGTAACTTATTGTGTTATTTTTATGTAAAGTAATGGTTTGTGTTACTTTTCCGTTACTGTTTGTCACCTGGGCTGGACATTATTTATATGACAAACACATTTAGCCCATCATTTTGAGAGATTTATTATGAGAGATTATTCTCGTACATTGATTGTACAGATATGATTAATGTTTGTGTGTGTGTGTGTGTGTGTGTGTGTGTGTGCAGGTATCTGGTGTTTTATTGTCCTCTGGATGCCGTGTACTCGGCGGCGTCCGTCCTGCCCGTGCGTCTGGTCTTGACGGCGATGAAGGAATTGACCCGTACGTGGAAGGTCCTGGGCGGAGTCACACAAGCGGGAAAGAAGTACAAAGACGGCCTGTTTGTGATGATCGCGGTGGGCTGGGCTAAAGGTAACGGGCGATCTTCGTTAAAACACACCTTACATTGACGCTAATTACACTCATCCATCTGCGTTGGTTTTTTCCGTTCAGATATCGAGCGGGATGTGACGGCATTCTTGGCTTGACATTTTAATGTTTAAAAGCTCAAGGTTATTTTTCAGAATTTCATCACACTCATTATTAAAACCCATGATGCATTTCACCCCGCTGTCCTTCAATTACACCGAGAAAGGTTTGAAATATCAAGAGGTCGAGGTGACTGTAATTACGATCGCCGCTGAAATTATAAAAGTTTAAGAGCCAAAACACATCAGCCAGCGACTCATGAATCATCCTGAAAGATCGACCGAGTTATTATCGACACGTACCGAGCGCTTTCTCTGATCTCCAGATGTGATTCTGTGTCTGCAGGTGCCGGTGGAGGACTCATGAGTAACTTCGAGCAGCTGGTTCGAGGCGTCTGGAAACCTGAAACAAACGAACTCCTCAAGATGTCATAGTAAGAGACTCAAGTATTCCAGATTTAAGACACAAGATCATTTCTAAAATTGTCATGAAACACCACATCAGAAAGAGCTTTTATTGCCACATACGAGGAATTTGTTCTGATGACGGACATTTCCACAGCACAACAGAATCCAGGTTAAATTTCACCTCAAAATAAATAAATAAATAAAAAGTATACAATATATGAAGAGTTAATTTGCAAAAACAGATAACTTTTTAAGAAGACTAACACAATAAAAACATGATCCTATAAAAAACATGATTTTTGAAAGCTAAAAAAACTGAGTTTGTGCAAATAAGCTCTTCATATATACACAAGTAAAATTTTGTGCATTGTTTGCTACAGCTTTTCATTACAAAAAATACTTGTTATTAAAAAACTTTTATTTTATTTCACCTAGGTGCCAAGGAACTATTTCTTAATTTCATTTAGTTTATTTTGGTGTACTAAATGAACTAAAACTGAAATAAAATTCCTTAAAACTATATAGACATTTTAAAACAAAACCTAAAACAGAAAAATTACTGCAATTGCAGCATTTGTCCTTTTCATTTTCATGTGAGTTTCCGTGAAATAACTAAAACTAAAACTGAATTTTTTTATTATAATATATAATATAATCTAATCAAAAATATAATAGGTTTTTATAATATAAAAATATAGATATTTAAAATAATAATCCGTTTTACTAAATAAAAAAACTTTTTAAAAATTAGACATATTTGAAATTCACAAACCTAATTAAAATGATAAAGGTTTAGTAATTCTGCTTATATTTAGCTTATATTTTCTCATAAAAAATGAACAAAAAATATATATTTTTGCAATAATTTTTTATGAATTAGATTAGACTATTTTGGTTATTTTTTTAATACATTTTTATTTCATTTTTATCTTCACTGAATTTAATCAAGTTAAACTCAATGAAAATGAAAAATGTTGCTTTGATTTTAGTTGTTTTTATCCGAAATTAAAATAAAACTTAACATATAAAATCCCTCAGATTTTTTTTTCATGTGTTTGGTTCTGAATGTCTGAACATCATTTCATCAGATCTGTGTGTCTGAAACACTGCAGGATTTTTCTCTTCTCTGCTGTCGCTTTTCTTGATCAGATATTTTGAGTGGTTTCAGTGTCTGACTCACAGAGGACATTTCCTGTGTTAATTATCAGATCTGAACTCACACATGAGATGAACACAACACGGACGAGATGGGTTTTTTGTCCAGATGTGATGCTGGTGTTTGTCTGCAGAAACTGAATCTTTGCGGTGCGTTTCGTGTCCTGGAGTCTCTTTCTCTCAGAATAATAGCGTTTGCTCCCAGAATGCCGCAGGTAGAATAATTGGCTTCTGTATTGATTTCCTCTCGTCTTGGAGACACTTGTTGTCATGGTTTTTGTGCGAGTGGCATTTGAAAGGGTTCGTGTGGAAGAACGCAGGAGAGTAACCGTCGCTTTCTGTTGTCAGTCGCCGTGGAGACGAGCCTCTGATTTACCGCCGTTCAACGCATCTGATGTACAGCAGAACAGACACATCTCACTGTGTTCATGTGCACAACCGTTCATCTGATAGGAAATACAACACTGATCAGTTGTGCAGATCAATGTAATCGATGCATATTGACTTAATCTTATTTTGATCAGCACATTGACTTATAGTACATGATACTACACTATAGTTATAGTATAAATTATATGTATATATATACACACACAGCCGCTTAAAATTTTGGGATCCGTATGTTTTTTTAAAGAAGTCTCTTATGCTCATCAAGGCTGCATTTATTTGAAAAATACTGAAAAAACATGCAAAATGTTATTACAATATAAAATAATGGTTTTTATTTTAATATACTTTAAAATATAATTTATTCCTGTGATGCAAAGCTGAATTTTCATCAGCTGTTACTCATGATTCTTCAGAAATCATTCAATATGCTGATTTATTATTAGAATTATCAATGTTGGAAACAGTTGTGCTAACAAATATTATTTTGCAACCTGTGATTCTTTTTTTCAGGAGTCTTTGATCAATAAAAGGTTAAAAAAGCATTTATTTAAAATATTATAAATTATATTTAAAGTTTTTTGTTTTTTTTATAAATATTCACTACTGTTCAAACGTTTGGGGTCAGTACATTTTTCTTCTTTCTTTCTTTGAAAGAAATTAGTAATTTTATTCATCAAGGACGTGTTAAATTAGTAAAAAGTGATAGCATAGATTCACATTGTTTGAAAAGATTTATATTTTTAATAAATGCTTTTCTTTTTAACTTGTTATTCATCAAAGAATCCTTAAAAAAAAAAAAGAATCACAGGTTCCAAAAAAAAACAAAAAAACTGTCTTCAACATTGATAATTCTAATAATAAATCAGCATATTAGAATAATTTCTGAAGGATCATGTGACACTTAAGACTGGAGTAACAGCTGATGAAAATTCAGTTTTGCATCACAGAAATAAATTCTATTTTAAAGTATATTAAAATAAAAACCATTGTTTTATATTGTAATAACATTTTGAAATATTACTGTTTTTTTCTGTATTTTTGATCAAATAAATGCAGCCTTGACGAGAATTAGAGAATTCTTTAAAAAACATTACAAGTCTTACTGATCCCTGTAATGCACGACTGTACTGCTAATGGCTTTTATAAAATGCTGGCAATGTTTAGTAAATGTTTAGTAAACATTGGGAAAAAATATTTTAAATGTAAAATATTAATAATATAATTAAAATGTTTAAAAATGTTAAAATGTTTTAAATGTAAAAAGACTCAAACTCTAAACAAAAGCAGTTATTGCGAATTCAATGAATTCAAACTAATGATAAAAACACTTTTACAGTAAAAAAGATTTTTTTATTATCAATAACCATAATAAAAAATGTATTCACTAAGTAATATAGATAATATTAGAAGGTTTGCAGTTGCAGAGCGATGATAAACGTAACGCATTAATAGGGAATGTGCATCACAGCCGTGTGTTAATTGTCCATTTTACGATGTAGAGTCAGAGCTGTTATATTAAACTGTCCTCATTTAACCTTTAACCTTTGACCTGTGTGTGTGTGTGCAGTCCGACCAAGGTGACGCTGCTGGGAGCCGTTGTGTTCTCTCTCCAGCAGTGCCGCTTCCTCCCGATTCAGACGCATCACCTGATCTTCATCTACTCGCTCTTCATCGTCACCAATAAGGTCTGTGTGTTCACTCATTATCAGATGCTTATATTAGAAATGCATGAATATCTAGATCTTTATTTGTCAAAATGTTGAAATTAATAATATTGCATTGCATTTTTGTACTTATGCATTTTATAGTTGTTATGCTTTATAAAAAACACAAAAAAAAACGTGGAAAGCAATAATAAAAATGCATTTAAAATGTGCAAAATACTCCATAAATATACATTTAATAATTATTTAATGATAATTAATAAATATTATCTTTCTTATTGTACATTGTTTATACACACAATATAATTCTTATATTTATGAGCTCATGTGACTGTTATTTTGACACTAAATTGTTGTCAGTATACAGTGAAAACCGTGCAGTGATATCAAACAGCATTTACAGCTCACCTTCTGTGTTTATTTACTGATAAACGAGTATGAGCTGCGATTTCACAATTAAAAACAAGGCAAAGAGAGCGTTTGATTGATCGGCGTGCCGTGTTTTAATTGGACAGACGTCTGTTCGCGTTCGTTTGAGCGAATTTAACGAACGACCTGCTAAAGCTCATCAAAGTGATTCGTGTTGCTCTCGTCTCTCTCAATCCTCTTTTGCCCTTCAGTGTGATCCGCGCCGCTCCGCGCTCTTACACGGCTCTCGCGCTTTTTGCATCATTTTCGTGTAATTGCATCATTCTGCTTTAAAAAGAGTGAAGTTCTCGAGCGAGACTGACGGTAAATCTCGAGTTCTTCAGTCAAATCTCTCTGTCCGCTCACACTCGCACCCTTTGACCTTGCGGGCGTCGCGTGTCGAATCAAGACGGGCGTTTCTCTCCTTTAGCTTTCGGTTTTACTCATTAGTATGGCTGAGGATTTGTGTAAGCCAGTAAGTGTTCTTTCAGGTTGTATGTTCATGTTTGGCTTGATTTTTGAGAAACTCAAGGTTTCTCCAAGGTTGCTTATGCCATTTTTGCATCTTGATTTAAGAAGTTAAGAAAACGACAAAAAAAACAAAAATACTATTGTGCAGTCAGATCAGAACAAACAGTTATTTTTGTATTCTAGTTAAGCTGTTTTGTGTGTAAAATTAATTAAAAGGACATTATATTTAGAGGACATATTGACGTGTCATGTTCCCTTTAGTTCATTCCTCTAATTTTCTTTAAGTAGTCTTAAAGCTGTCTTATGTTTAAGTCTTACGTTTATGTTTCAGACGCGGATGATGTTGCTGGGTTCGTCGTCGTATCCGTTTTCATCAGTGGAAACTCTGGTCTACAAGACTCTGTTTGTTCGACCTTTGAACTTTTCACCTTTGACCGAGTCGACCCAGAGCTGCTGCTCTTCCCCGAACCACAACAAACGGAACGGCTCTGCTTCCGCACAAGAGAAGAAACCCAGCGACGCCAACAAACCGGACCAAAGCAACCCCAAAGATGCAGAAAACAGCAAAAAGACCGACTGATCCTGATGGAGAGCGAATCACAGACGGTTTTAATGTAGCAGAAGACACTTCTTGTTTTTGCTGGTGAAACTTTTCTACACGTTTCTTTCTGATGATGTTTTAAAAACACACAGATGCTCTTTTTATCTGAATATCTTGATATGTACATATTTGCTTAATTCACAGAAAATTCTATTCTTTTCTATCCTGTAATGGTGAGGATAATATATTTTAATATTATTTATAATGCGTTTATGAATGCAGTCACTGAAAGTGAAATGCTGAAATCTGTTTTACTGTAAGATGTCTTGAATGCTGAAATGATTGAATACAATTCACTCGCTCTGACTCGTCTGTCTTCAGTTTGTTTTCTGTGTGAAAAACATCAGATTTCTCTTCAAACTGACTGATGAGTGATGAAATTTGCAGGAAAATCAAGGTGGGTGAATCACAGTGTTGGTGAAGGTGGTTGACTTTATTGGTCCAGCTCCAGCTTTAGCAATTACTGCATTTATTTACAAAAAATCATTCAGGATGAATTCAACTTAAAGGAATTGTTCACCTTCAAGCCATCTGAGATTAGGATGAGTTTGTTTCTTCATCAGGTTTGTAGAAATGTATCATTCCATCACTTGCTCACCAATGGATGTGAATGGGTGCCGTCAGAATGAGAGTCCAAACAGCTGATAAAAACACTTTACAAGTAATCCACACCACTCCAGTCCATCACAAATCCATCAAGACGGTTTAAGAGCCCATAATCCATAATAACGCTTACTTAAGTGGTCTGGTCTGAATCAGGAGAGAAATCTGCACAGATCAAGTACCTTTTACAAGCCAAAACAGACACTTTTGGCTGTAAATGCACATTATTTGTGGATTATTGTGACGTTTTTATCACCTGTTCGGACTTTCATTCTGACGGCACCCATTCACTGCAGAGGATCCATTGGTGAGGCAGGGATGGAATGATGCATTTTTACAAATCAGATGAAGAAACAAACTCATCTACATTTTTGTTAAACACTTTGCAGCAAATTCTCATTTTGGGATGAACTGTTCCTTTAAGCTCCTGTGACAGGCTGTCAAAAAATAATTTCCACTGGTTCCTCGACACAATAATGGTGTTTACAGTAACACTGGAAGTCAAAGGGGCGACACATTTTGGAGGGTGTAAAGGCAGAAGTGACCCTGGAGCACAAAACCAGGCTTAAGTAGCACAGGTGTATTTGTAGCAACAGCCAACAATACATTGTATGGGTCAAAATTAGTTTTTTTTCTTTTATGCCACAAATCAACTAAAGATCATGTTCCATTAAGACATTTAGTAGATTTCCTACTGTAAATATATTAAAACTTAATTTTTAATTAGTAATATGCACTGCTAAGAACTTCATTTGGACAACTTTAAAGGCGATTTTCTCAATATTTTGATTTTGTTTTGTGTTTTTGCACCCTCAGACAAATATTATCAATTTTAAAAAATGATTCTTATGACTGGATTTGTGGTCCAGGGTCACAGATGGTAAAATACTGAGTGTTTTGAGTCCTATTATCGGACAAACAAATATAGCCCCGCCCTAAACTCACACCATTGGTTGAGCCAATGTCAATCATGTCAATCTCGCCGCTGATTGTTTTTTTTTTTCCCCGCCGCGCAAACGCCAAGTGGGGCTCATTTTAGAAATAATATAGGCTACTTCACCTTAAATCACTTCAGTCAATTATTCAGTACGGATGTGAGTCATTAGAGCTGTAAAGTGTCTTAATTGTAGAACATTTCTAGGTTAACATTAATGGCGGGAGCTGAAATAACGGACGTCACACAGTCAAGGTGAGTGCGTGATTCTGAACACTAGTGAACGTGAATAAAGTGTTTAAAACTGATTAATGACAAGAATATTCGACAGTATGTGAAGGGTGTTGTGTAGAGTTGAAGTTGAAACAAAAACAAAGCAGATTTTAAGGTGTGAGACACCAGGCAAACTGTTGAATTGCCCCTTCTATCAAATGGCGCGTTGTGCTGAAATTGGATTGGTGTTTTATTGTAGCTGTTTGATTTATGTAATGGAATATGACTCTATGGAATACGCATTCCAGGCGGCAGGAAATGATTTTCATAATCATGCTTTAGGTTTGTTAATGAGCGATCAACAGAACATAATCTCATTTACTGGTGTGAAGGAGCAATCAACATCTCAATTATTCCCGCCTAATATCATCAATGATTTCCAAACGGCCCGCGGCGGGAATTAACTCTGCCAAGAATGTGCGCGCGCTGCTGTTGCCGTGCCAACAGCATTCTGACGGAGAGCGCGGGAAATTTCCTTTGTGACGTCATCATGAACGATAATAATAACAACACGCTGCTCATACGCTGTCTCTGCTGCCTGTGTGTGCTGTGCGTTGATATTCAACATCTTATTGACATTTTATTTTATTTTTTTGCACAAATTTAGATTAAAAAGGCTAAATGTGACCACAAAACCAGTCTTAAGTCACTGGGGTATATTTGTAGCAATAGCCAATAATACATTGTATGGGTCAAAATGATTGATTTTTGTTTTATGTCAAAAATCATTAGGCAATTAAGAAAAAATCATGTTCCATGAAGATATTTTGTAAAATTCCTACTGTAAATATAGCAAAACCTAATTTTTGATTAATAATATGCATTATTAAGAACTTCAATTGGACAACTTTAAAGGTGATTTTCTCAATATTTTGATTTTTTGCACCCTCAGATTCCAGATATTTATTTATTCAGCTTTTAGGTGATGTATAAATCTCAATTTTGAAAAATGGACCCTTATGACTGGTTTTGTGGTCCAGGATCACAAATAATCCTATTTATTTCTGAGATTATAACTGCTTGTTGATTTATAGCATACAGCACACAGTTTTGCTTGGATTTCAAGGCTAGACACCACAGGCAAATAGGCAATTTAAAAAAAAAAAATCCTATTTGAGATTATAACTCTTTAATAATTTATCATGGCATACAACACACAGTTTTACATTCTGTGTAAGGCAAGATATGACAGGAAAATAGGTAATATTAAAAAATCATTATGGAAACTTGTTATTGCCATGTGAAATAAATAAATAAATAAAACTTGTAATTTTGCAATTTGTGAAACTTGCATTTCTGAGTATATAAAAAAATAACTGCAAGATATAAACTCACTATTTTGTCAGAATTGTGATATAAACTCTTAATTGCAAAGAAAATTACTTTTTTTATTCTGTGAATTGTAAACTTGTAAATTGCAAGTAAAAAAAAGTTTGGATTTCTGGGTTTATATCTTGTAATATCTTGTTATATCTTGTAATTTTAAAAATCAGAACTGTGAGTTTAAAAATTGCACATTGATTACATTAAGAATTGGGGAAAAAAGTATTTTTTTTTTTTTTTTTTTTTTTTTAGGTTTTCTTAAATGTGCAAATGGACTATTATCTAATAAAATTTGCACTCATTTGCATATGTTTCAAACACATAAATGTATATTTTGGATTTTTTTTTTTCTCTTTCAGTAGTCTGAAAAAACACATTAAAATCCAAATAGCCCAAAATCTCAAAACTGAGCAGTGCATGAAAAAACATGCTTTCGCCTGTAGTGTCTCACCTTAAAAAATGAGTATGCAGTATGTAGTGCAGTGAACTAGCAGTCTGTCCTGTTGTGTCAGTGATGTCATCACATGCTGCGCACACACACTCATGCTCTCCGTGATACAAGCAAATAAATAAATAAATTTAATTAATTTTTTTCTTGCAATTCTAAATATATGAAAAGGCATCAATGCAAGATAGAAACTTGCGATTATTGAGAAAAAGAGTCAGAACTGTAATATATTAATTTGAAATGTTTAATTGTATATGATGTATACTATTATATGGTAACCTTAGGAATTGCTAGTTTTTTTTTTTTTTTTAAATGGATTTTTCGATCTTGCAGTTCAGTTTGTATCTCAGTTCTGACTTAATATTTTGGAATTCTGGGTTTATGTGTCTCAATTTTGACTTTTTTCTTTAGAATTGCAAAATTTGAAAATTGATTATTTTTTTAATTTAAAAATTAAATAGGCTTCCATGTTTGATTGATTACACTAAGAATTGCAAAAAAAAAAAAAAAAAAAAAAAAGTATAACAAGTTTTCTAAAACATTGTTTAAATACACTACACATGTAAATCCCAAAAGCCCAAAATCTGAGCAGTGCATTAAAAAAGAGCAGAGCAGTGCATGAAAAAAAACATGTTATTGCCTGTAGTGTCTCACCTTAAAAATGAGTATGCAGTATGTAGTGCAGTGAACTAGCAGTCCGTCCTGTTGTGTCGGTGATGTCATCACTGCTGCGCACACACACTCGTGCTCTCCGTGATGTCATCGCATTGACTGTGTGTTTCAGTGAAGCGTGTGTGTGTTCTGAATGAAGCGGAGCTGCAGCATCATGTGACGTCCACTAGGGGTCCCGCTGCGTGTGAGGGTCCGGCGGGAGGGACCGCCTCGCTCTCAGCGGAACGGCAGCCGATTGGTGACACCGAGTGGTACGTCCTAAACAAAGGCAGGCGCACACAAAGGGAGCTCACACACACACACACACACACACACACACACGCCCTCAGCTGTTCCAAACGGCCACCCGGACCCTCCTTCTTTGTGTTCTCCTGCGCTGGAGACAAAGACGACACAGAAGCCATGAGAAGCAGAACAAATCAGAGCAGCTCCATCTGTACAGCAGCGACCGAATCCACAAATCACTGGTTGGGGTTGAATCTGTTTACCCAAACATTACAGTCCTGCCATCATTTACTTGCCCTCGTGTCCTTCAGACCTTTATGACTTCCTTTCTTCTGTGGATCATAAAGGAAGTGTTTTGAAGAATGTTCTTTCAGTTCCACACAGTGGAAGATCTTAATAACATCCATCAAGCACCATAAAATATCTTATAAGTCTGTTATTCCTGAAGTCAAATGTGAGGAACAGACTGAAAATCATCTTTTAAATCAGTTATGAAGCTCTCAGATGCATCAGATTAGGTTTTGACGTATGCTCTTATAAATAAAGCTTCCAAGAGCCAGAGAAGAACCATTTTGGTTTCATGAAGAGCCTTAAGAACAGAAAAAACATCATATTTCTGCACTGGAAAAATTCCATAAATGAACCATTAATTCCATTAAAGTTCTTTTATTTTTAAGATATTTGATTTGAACACTAAAGTTCAGGAAGATAACTTGAATTTCAATTTGTATCACACATAAAGCATCATGTGCATGTTAAAATGTTTTCAGAAGGATCATGTGACACTGAAGACTGGAGTAATGATACTGAAAATTCAGCTTTGATCACAAGAATAAATTACATTTTAACACATACTCCCATAGCAAACACTTATTTTAAATTTAAATAATATTTAATGTTTTTTAATGTATTTTTGATCAAATAAATACAGCCTTGGTGAGCAGAAGCGACTTCTTTTTAAAGAACCTTTTGTGCATTGAAAAAGTTTCTTGAATGTTAAAGGTTCTTCATGGAATTATCAATTTCATTAGAGAAC
Source organism: Labeo rohita (assembly GCF_022985175.1). Classification (NCBI taxonomy): domain Eukaryota; kingdom Metazoa; phylum Chordata; class Actinopteri; order Cypriniformes; family Cyprinidae; genus Labeo; species Labeo rohita. The sequence continues at coordinate 421,406 of NW_026129788.1, read as the reverse complement.
TTTTAGTTTAAGGATTAAATTCAGTATTTGATTTGAACACTAAAGTTGAGGAAAATGACTTGAATTTCAATTTGTGTCCCACGTAAAGCATCATGTGCATATTAGAATGATTTATGAAGAATTGTGTGGCACTGAAGACTGAAGTATTGATGCTAAAAATTCACCTTTGATCACAAAAATAAATTATATTTTAGCATATAATCAAATAGAAAATGGATATTTTATATTGTAATAATATTTCACTATTTTTTTAATGTACTTTTGCTCAAATAAATGCAGCTTTGGTGAGCAGAAGAGACATTTCTTTTTAAAGAACATTTTTTCACTACAAAGAACCTTTCAGGGTTTCTGCAGATGTTAAAAAGACTTAATATGCCCTTCCACAAATTAAGGCCTTAAATTAGAGCAAAATTCTTACACTTATAATGTCATGGCAATACATTTTACATGCACTGCAAAAAAAATGGTTGTCAGTGTTTGTGTCTTGTTTTCTAATAAAAATATCGAAACATCATAATGTGACGTATTAAGTTCCCTCCAGTTTATGCATGATGTTAAAGGAACCAATAGAGAACCTGTATTTTTAACATTTGGTTTGAACACTGAAGTTCTGGAAAATGACTTCAATTTCAATTTGTTTCTCGTCCAAAGCATCATGTGACTTCAGGAGACTTTAATGAATCATATGGACTCTGTTAAAATGCTTTATGATAAGTTTTGTGCCTTATTCCTCCTCTTTTACTCTTTTAGTTTCCAGGATTTTCCTCAGAAAAATGAGTTTGGAGGCTTGGAGTGACATGAGGGTGAGTAAACGTTCACTTTTTTGCTTTAATATCTGTCAGGTTGTGAGTTTATTCTCAAACTGCATTAGTGCTGATGACAGACAGATATCGGCGGCAGACGAGAGCCGGATGAGTGTGAGTTACATCACCGTCAGAGGAAGAGGGAGATTGAAGAGGGAAACAGGGACAGAATCAGCAGAGCCGATATAACATCAGTGACCCCAATCGACTGCAGCGCCGCGCCGGCTCTTCCTCTGGAGGACAGACGCAGATCCTCACGTGTTCCTCTTTCATTGCAGTCGTTGTGCGTGCGTCCGTCCGTCCGTCTCTCCAGATCTCTGCGGTGCTTCAGTGATCAGCCGGTGAGCTCACATAAGCTGCTGTCGCATCAGAACAATTCAGGGTCGTTCGATCACAATCTGCAGATTTTCACGTTGCTGTTAGTTGCTCTCGTTCTTTAGTGGACGTCATAATAAACATATTATGCTTCCAGTTGCAGAAGTCCTGAACTCGGTGTAGTGAGATAAAACAGCAGAAAATATAGTTCATAAATTAGAACTTTACCTTGAACCAGTTACTGGTTTTGTGAACATTTCTGGTGTTCATGAAACCATTGTCATCGAGAAACCAATACACACACTGTCATTTAAAGGTTTTGGGTATTTTTTGTAAGAAATATACACTTTTATTAATCAAGAATGCTTTAAACTGATCAAAAGTGACAGTAAAGACATTTCTGTTCTGACACTTTCTGTTCTACACTGTAAAAAAAAAAGTTGTTTCAACTTAAAAAAGTGTTTGCGCTGCCTTAAAATTTTAAGTTTACTCAACTCAAATATCCAAGTTTTTCTGTAGTACAACTTAACATTTCATGTTGACTAAACTTAACATTTTAAGGCAGCACGAACACTCACTTGTTGATTTGTTGCTCAAGAAACATTTCTGATTATCATCAACGTTAAACACGGTTGTGCTGCACAATAATTTTGTGGAAACCGCCATACTATATTATTTAAAACTTTGGGATCAGAATTATAAAAAAAAAATACTTTCTATTCATCAAAGATGCATTAAATTGGCCAAAAGTGACAGCAAAGACATTTATAATGTTACAAAAATAAATGCTGTTCTTTTGAACTTCTGATTCGTCTGTGATACATTTTATATCATCAAATATAAAATGTATCACAGTTTTCAAAAAATATTGTGCAGCACAACTGTTTTTAACATTGATAATAATCAGAAATCTTTGTTGAGCAGCAAATCAGCATATTAGAATGATTTCTGAAAAATCATGTGATGCTGAAAATATTCACATTGAAAATGGATGTTTTAAATTCTAAAAATATTTCACAATTTTTACTGCATTGTTGATTAAATAAACACAGCGTTGGTGAACAGAATAGACTTCAAAAACATTACCAAATTTCATCAGCTCATATTAGAAGAATAACCATACAGTGTGATATCCATGTTTTCTATAGGTATGGGTATTAACACTTTTTTATTAATTAAGGATGCATTAAATTTATCAAAAGTGACAGTAAAGACATTTCTGAACTTTCTATTGTATACAGATTTGCTGCTCAACAAACATTTCTGATTACAATATTTTTGTGGAAACCTTCATACTCTATCATTAAAAACTTTGGGATCAGAATTATAAAAAATAATACTTTTATTCAACAAGGACGCATTAAATTGGTCAAAAGTGACAGTAAAGACATTTATAATGTTGGGTCAAAGACGTTCAGATGTCCACATCAAAAATATATATATATATTTTATTGTGTTTTAAATTAGTAAAAAAATTCTTACTGACAAATGGGCAACACCTAGGATAGTGGCAAATTTAAAAAAATGTAGAATTACAACTAATTAGTATTTTGGGGTGAAAGTAAGTTGTCTTTTAATATGTCATAAATTGATTTTTGTTCTAAATATGCCTGACACTACTGAACCACATTTTAGTGTGCGTCTTCTGTAAATGAGGGAAAAATATTTATTTTTTGTGCAGAAAAACAAAAACAAAAATGCAATTAAAATTAAACAAAAAACTTTTATTTATTTATTTGAAAAAACAACCAGAATGCTTAAACCCTCTTTTGTCTTTGACCCTCTTACTAAATAAATGCTGTTCTTTTGACGTTACTATTCATCTGTGAATCATGAAATATAAAATGTATCCGTTTTCAAAAAATATTGTGCAGCACAACTATATTCAACAGTGCTAAAAATCAGCATATTAGAATGATTTCTGAAGGATCATGTGACACTGAAGACTGGAGTAATGATGCTGGAAATTCAGCTGCGCATCACAGAAATAAATTACATTTTAACAGATATTCACATAGAAAACAGCTGTTTTAAATGACAATAATATTTCAGATATTTACAGTATTTTTGATTAAATAAATGCAGCCTTGGTGAGCAGAAGAGACTTTTTTCAGCTCATATTATAAGAATAACCACACAGTATAATATCCACATCCCAATGGGACGTTCTTTAATTTTAGCAAAGTGTCAATTAAAGAAAAATGATCAACCAAATCAGAAGGTTTCTCCGAACTTAACCCCGTCACGCGGCTGAACTCGGGTCAGTGAAGCGTCCCCGCACGCGCGCAGCTGGAGCAGATCTGCGATCAGTGTTGCTGGTGTTTGAGGCTGATCCTGGATCAGTTCAGGAGGGTCTCTGAGGACGCGTTCCACCGGCCGTCATTAGTATTCTGTCAGGCGTGTGCCGCCCAGGCGAGACATCTGAGCGCTGCAGCCGCCACAGATAAAGAAGAAGCTATTAATCCCTGCAAGATTACCAGCGCTGATTCTCTATCCCGCAGAAACACTCCAGCACGAGCCGCGCGCTCTCCGTCTACAACGGCGCGACCGGACGGCCAGACGCGGGTCACGGCCTCGAGCCGCGCCGACAACTGGGATACATCAGCACGGCCGCTGCGGTGGGGTTTTACAGTATGTTCTTTTATAACGGTGCTTTAAATGCAGCCGTGCTGAACACATGACTGCTGGGTGTTTTACAGGTTTCTGCGTTTGTGCCGTGGATGATTTGAATTCAGGCGGCACGCTGGTCTGCCATCGCCGGTTGGGAAGAGACAGATGTCCAGCGATTCTGTACCACCAAATCAGCAAAAAATACCCCCCGCTCTCACACACACACACACACAGACTCACACACACACCCCAGCTGTCAGCTGCCCCTCTTTAAAACAGCACACTGTAAATTTGAATGTGTTAAGAATCTGGGCAGGAGAAACACACACACACACACAAGATCTCCTCAAAATCTTAGACGCCAGTAAGATTTCGATAAGTTATCTGCATCTGTTTCTCCTGACAAAAAGTGTCAGACACTACTACTTTTTAAAAAAAGAAGACTGTTCTGCTCACTTTATTGGATCAAAGATGCAGTAAAAATTTTGAAATATTATTCTAATTTAAAACACCTGTTTTCTATGTGAATATCTGTTAAACTGTAATTTATTTCTGTGATGCGCAGCTGAATTTTCAGCATCATTACTCCAGTCTTCAGTGTCACATGATCCTTCAGAAATCATTCTAATATACTGATTTGCTGCTCAACAAACATTTATGATTATATGTTGAAAATAGTTGTGCTGCACAATATTTTTGTTCAAACTATGATGCACTACCATTAAAAAGTTTGGGATAGGAACGATTAAAAATAAAAATAAAATTAAATTGATTAAATTGATAAAAAGTGTCAGTAAAGACATTTATAATGTTATCCATTTGTATATGTATGTGAAATAAATGCAGTTATTTTGAACTTTCTATTCATCTGTGAATCCTGAAATTTTTTAAAATTTTCTAAAAATGTAAAGTTTCTAAAATTACTAAAAATAAGACTTAAAAAGATATAAACTAAATAAAAACAAAAAATACCCTAACAAAAAATAAGATCACAACCTTAAAAAAACACTAAATTATTAAAATTAAACTGAAAAATAAATAAATAAATAAATAAATTATGTGCTACTTCATATATATATATATATATATATATATATATATATATATGTCTTTTTTTTTTTTTTCTTTTTTTTTTTGGGTAACTGTGATACAGTACACTACCATTAAAAAGTCTGGGATAGGAATGATTAAAAATAAAAATAAACACTTTTATTCATCAAGGATGCAAAATTAAATTGATTAAAAATGCCAGTAAAAACAAATGTAATGTTTCTATTTCAAATAAATGCTGTTGTTTTGAACTTTATATTCATTTGTGAAACCTGAAAAATAAAATGTGTCATGATTTCCACAAAAATTATTACTGTTATTCTTGTTTTAAATTTTAAATTTTTTTTAAACAAGTCTCTACAATTAAAACTAAAATTAAAATAAAACTTACAAAGATGTAAGCTAAATAAAAACTAGAAAAGAAAAACCCTAATAAAAAATAAAAATACAAAACACTAAATTATTAAAATTAAACTGAAAATTTTTTTTAATAATTTGATTAATTGAGAATGCATTCAACTGATAAAAAAGTGCCAGTAAAAACATTTATGTTTTTTTCTATTTCAAATAAATGGTGTTATTTTGAACTTTCTATTCATCTGTGAATCCTGAAAAATAAAATGTCATGATTTCCACAAAAATATTGCACAACTGTTTTTAGTATTGATAATAATACAGACCATTATTAATCACCAAATCAGCATTTTAAAATATATTGAAATAGAAAAGTTCTTTTAAATCATAACAATATTTTACAACATTAATGTTTTTGATCAAATAAATGCAGCCTTCGTGAACATAAGAAACTTAAACTATGAAAAACATAAAAGCTTAATGAAGTGTGATGTGCTCAGTTTAGTTTCTTGAGCGAGACGGAGAGATCCAGAGTCCTGCATCAAACGGCTTAAATTCATAAAACTCTTACTAATAACTGAGATGGTTTCATCATTCGGGGTTTGGCTGTTGATCTTCACAGGACCTGGTTGAAACCCGCCGCTGCTGTTTTAAACTGCAGTCACGTTGAGGGAAGCTAATTATTTTGGGTCAGTCTACTGGTTAATGGAGAACAGTCACCTTGACTCGCCGCGGTCAGGCTGTGATCGTTTACCGCGCGTCTGATTCTCGTAGCAGCTATCGAGACGAATGACTGGATCACGGCTCTTGTTTTCTCAGAGAGTGTTTTCGTTGCTCGAATTTAGCAGCTTCACTATCAGAACAGATGAATCATCAAACACTCAGTGACTAAACATCAGCCTGAATTCAGAGAAAATACATACGACAGAATCACAAGTGCCATTCAGTTAATCCCAGAATGCTTTGCAATGAACATTTTCACCAATATGTTTCATAATATACATTTAATTCAATACTGAAAAGGGGGTAAAATTGTTATAAAATCGGTCTATTATTAATCTGATCAAAAGTTAACTAAATTATTAAATATTATTATATTTAATATAATTATTAAATTATTATAAAGTTAGCTCATTGAAACGCTAAATGAAGACATGGGGAACACAGTTCTGATGGATCTCCATGTTTTAGTGACGTCATAAGACTATGTGACGCTGTAGGTGAAACTATATCATAAACAACTGTCTTAGTGTGACTATTGTTAAAGAGCAGATCATATGGTATTGAAAAGTGTCCTAATATTGTGTTGGAGTCCCCTACAACACATTTAAATGCATCTAAGGTCAGAAAACATTGTAATTTTCTCAGAATATATATATATATTATTAGAGTTATGTCTCAATGATTTTTAAATGATTCGTTGGAATCAGTTCTGAGTTTAAGGTCTGTAAACCCCTCCCTTCCATAAGCCTACTCTGCTCTGATTGGTCAGCTGGCCAAGTCTGCTGTGATTGGTCTACAATGTAGACAATGTCTATTACCATAATTAATGATTTGCTCTGGAGGGTTACTTGTAAACAAAGATGCAATAAGGTTTAAAAAATGGCATCGATATTACCTTATCAGTTTGAGCCTGAGGAACACCAATGCAGTCGCTCAACCAAATTCGCAGGTAGGCGGGATTATGCTAATATGTTACCTAGTGACGTATATCGTTAACAGACAGAAGATTCGAAAGTATGACGACTTGTTCAGGCTCTGAGTCGACTCTTTCGTTTGAGAGACAATATCTTTATTTATCATGTACTTTTTTGCTTAAGAACTTTGCAGACTGTTTGCAATGAAGGATAGCTACGTTACAAACTGCCAAAAAAAAAAAAATATATATATATATTTTTTTTTTTTTTTGAAAAACCATATGACCTGCTTTTTAACCAAAATGAAATCTATTTAATAAATATTTTGGTAATTGAAATAAAATTAAATAAAAATATTAGATAAAAAGTTAAAGCAAAAAAAAAAAAAAGTTAAAAATAAACTTAAATAATAAACGTGTTGCCATGGCAAATAAATAAAACTGAAATTAGTGTTAAATTGAGTTTCTAAAATGACTAAATAAAACTTAAAAAGATTAAACATGAAAAAAAATGTAAACATTAAATTTAATTTGTAAAAATTAAAAAATACAAAATAACAAAACTACTAAAATTAAACTGAATATATATAAAACAAACAAATAAAATATTAAGAAATAATATAATATATAAATACACTGTAAGAAAGAAAGACATACAAATGGATAATGTCCTGACAGAAAAATACTTGTTACTTTAAATTACTTTATTATTATTTTTTTTCCCCTTTTTTTTTACTTTATAAAGGGTCATTTTTAAATGGTAATTTTTTTTCACAGCATTATTTGTTAAGCTAACAGACATTTAATTTACCCTAAAACACAAATACATGTAATGTGTATTGTGCAAAACAAAAAAAAAAAATTACTGACTGAATAAATTTTCTCATATAGGAAATTTTTTTTTAAATAGATGTAATGCAAATTCAGTTTTATGACCGGTTGAGTATATTCTATTCATTTCTCAGTTCAGCCACCTTTAGGAAGTGTAGTAGGAGTTATTTTTGGATTATGTTTTGCTCAATGAAATGTATCTGTTGGCAGGTTGTTTTTGTGAGACCAGAGGAAACCACCATCTGCTCCAGACGGTCCATCACAGGAGGAGAACCACACCGAAACCAGCATAAAAACACCTCCATCACACCGCTGAGAGCGTGCAGCTGGACCACAGACAGACAGACAGATAAACGGACACACACACACACACACACACACACACAGACAGACGGACAGACAGACAGTAGTGATGATCTGAAAGGCAGCAGATGGGTGACAAACAGTCTGGCTGCAGGAGTCAAGGTGAACGCTCTCCACCTGTTGTTTACCTGACAGAGAGCTGGACAGGTAAGACACAGAGGACAGGTGTTCACACACTCACACACACACACACACACATTCAGCTGAAGAGAACCAACATGATTCACGGGCATAAAATCAACTGATGCAGTACAGATGAAACATCACTGCACCACAGTATGTGCTGTAAACACATTTGAAATATGACTAAATGCTAATTAAGGGAATAGTTCACACTAAAATACGTATGTGCTCATCCTCAGGTCATTCAACATTAGGTTGAGTTTGCTTCTTCATCAGATTTCCAGATTCCATGTCTAGTGAATGGGTGCCGTCAGAATGAGAGTCCAAACAGCTGATAAAAACATCACAGTAATCCACACCACGCCAGTCCATCAGTTCACATCTTGAGAAGACAAAAGCTGAAACAAAGCCATCATTAAGACTTTTTAACCCCAATCCGTAAATGTTTTGCAAACAAAACATTTCTTTATATGGAAAAGAGCAGCTTGGACAGTCTGCTAAGCATCTCGGGTTTCACTTCTGAAAAACAAGGAATAATCATAATAAGGAAGAGGACTGAGCTTGTACTGGATGAGTGGGGCTGGTAAACACAGACTGGTGTCGATGGTATCAGCAGTTCTCTGGAAGTTACAGTCATCATCACACGCGGTTGCGTCACAGTCAGACAAGAACATGTTTTCACAACACCAGCTCACATGGAAACTCTGCTCTGTTCTTCTCACACAGCTCTTTGTTTTTAGATGAAGGTGAGAGACATCGCTGAAGTTTTATCGCTATTAATCGTCCGTCTCTGAGCGGCCGGCCTTGACCTTCAGTACGTAATGAAGTGCGCTAACATCCGGCTCTAACGTGAGCGCCGGCACCTGTGAGCAAAATAAGCATGGCTGACTGCTTCCCTCGCTTTTCATAATATCGTCTTAAATGACGGTTGCCTTGAATGTGTCCGAGCGCAGCATCATAATCATAACCCACGGGAGAGATCAGACACACGGACGCAAACAGCTCGAGTTGGTGACTTCAGATCTGAACACGAAGCCTCCCTCATCCATCAGTGCTGATTCAATCTGCATCACAGATGTAAAAACAGCACAATTTGCATGGAGGACTTGCTGAACCAATCAGAGAGCAGAGCAATCGCTCAACATGCCACGTTTACCGGCATACGAATGCGTTCGGACAATAAAAGAATCACGCAGACTTAAAACACAAATGTAGACATTCGAGCTGAAGAAGTCACGTTTTGGTGATTTGACAAACCGTTTGTACAGTAGAGCAGAGAAATTTAGACTTGCAGTTTAGACTGCGTTATTGTAAATAGCTGCAACAGAGCATTTTCAAGATCTCATCAAGTACATACAATGTTCTCTGTTAAGACAGGAACCATGTGAGGTGAAATCACATGCCCTTCAAACAAGAGTCTACTTCCTTCCTGCTATTCTTCACCTGTCAGCCTGAAGCGTGTGGAGCATTCAGCTGATCAGAGCCTGACAGTCTGTTCTTCTGTCTCTTCAGCTCTGTAACTACTGATAATGTTCCTTCCTGTCTGACTGAGGAACTTCTGATAGCTTCTGATACACTCACTGGATATTTACATTCATGAAGAAAATATCAGTTATGCTTGAAAATACTCACTGCCACTAACCTGAGGACTCTGGATGGTTGCTGTGGGGTTGTTCGGTGATACAAGGGCTTTTGCAGTACAGTTGCTATGGTTTTCTGGGTATTGGAGGCAGTTGCTAGGGTTCTGATTATAGAGTTCTGATTATTTTAGGCTGTTACTATGCAGTTACTAGGGTGTTGTGAGTATTTTAGTCTGTTGCTATGCAGTTACTAGGGTGTTCTGAGTATTTTAGTCTGTTGCTATGCAGTTACTAGGGTGTTCTGAGTATTTTAGTCTGTTGTGATTATTTTAGTCTGTTGTGATTGCAGTCTGTTGCTACAGTTTTTTTGAGTATTTTAGGCTGTTGCTATGCAGTCGTTAGGGTGTTCTGAGTATTTTAGTCTGTTACTATGCAGTTTCTGGGGTGTTGCTATGCAGTTACTAGGGTGTTCTGAGTATTTAGGCTGTTGCTATGCAGTTACCAGGGTGTTCTGAGTATTTTGGGCTGTTACTATGCAGTTGCTAGGGTATCTGGGGTGTTCTGAGTGTTTTAGGCTGTTGCTATGATGTTGCTAGGGTATTGTGCGTGATTTAGAATGTTGCTAAGTAGTTACTAGGGTGTTGTGAGTATTTTAGTCTGTTGCTATGTTACTAGGGTGTTGTGAGTATTTTAGGCTGTTGCTATGCAGTTGTTAGGGTGTTGAGATGGTTTTAGGCTGTTGCTATGATGTTGCTAGGGTATTGTGAGTGATTTAAAATGTTGCTAAGCGGTTACTAGGGTGTTGTGAGTACTTTAGTCTTGCTATGTTACTAGGGTGTTCTGAGCATTTTAGTCTGTTGCTATGCAGTTTCTAGGGTGTTCTAAGTATTTTAGGCTGTTGCTATGCAGTTACTAGGGTGTTGTGAGTATTTTAGGCTGTTACTATGCAGTTACTAGGGTTTTCTGAGTATTTTAGGCTGTTGCTATGCAGTTGTTAGGGTGTTGAGATGGTTTTAGGCTGTTGCTATGATGTTGCTAGGGTATTGTGAGTGATTTAAAATGTTGCTAAGCAGTTACTAGGGTGTTGTGAGTATTTTAGTCTTGCTATGTTACTAGGGTGTTCTGAGCATTTTAGTCTGTTGCTATGCAGTTACTAGGGTTTTCTGAGTATTTTAGGCTGTTGCTATGCAGTTGTTAGGGTGTTGAGATGGTTTTTGGCTGTTGCTATGATGCTGCTAGGGTACTGTGAGTGATTTAGAATGTTGCTAAGCAGTTACAAGGGTGTTGTGAGTATTTTAGGCTGTTGCTATGCAGTTTCTAGGGTGTTGAGATGGTTTTAGGCTGTTGCTATGATGTTGCTAGGGTATTGTGAGTGATTTAAAATGTTGCTAAGCGGTTACTAGGGTGTTGTGAGTACTTTAGTCTTGCTATGTTACTAGGGTGTTCTGAGCATTTTAGTCTGTTGCTATGCAGTTTCTAGGGTGTTCTGAGTATTTTAGGCTGTTGCTATGCAGTTACTAGGGTGTTCTGAGTATTTTAGGCTCTTACTATGCAGTTACTAGGGTTTTCTGAGTATTTTAGGCTGTTGCTATGCAGTTGTTAGGGTGTTGAGATGGTTTTAGGCTGTTGCTATGATGTTGCTAGGGTATTGTGAGTGATTTAAAATGTTGCTAAGCAGTTACTAGGGTGTTGAGATGGTTTTAGGCTGTTGCTATGATGCTGCTAGGGTACTGTGAGTGATTTAGAATGTTGCTAAGCAGTTACAAGGGTGTTCTGAGTATTTTAGGCTGTTGCTATGCAGTTGCTAGGGTATCTGGGGTGTTCTGAGTGTTTTAGGCTGTTGCTATGATGTTGCTAGGGTATTGTGCGTGATTTAGAATGTTGCTAAGTAGTTACTAGGGTGTTGTGAGTATTTTAGTCTGTTGCTATGTTACTAGGGTGTTGTGAGTATTTTAGGCTGTTGCTATGCAGTTGTTAGGGTGTTGAGATGGTTTTAGGCTGTTGCTATGATGTTGCTAGGGTATTGTGAGTGATTTAAAATGTTGCTAAGCGGTTACTAGGGTGTTGTGAGTACTTTAGTCTTGCTATGTTACTAGGGTGTTCTGAGCATTTTAGTCTGTTGCTATGCAGTTTCTAGGGTGTTCTGAGTATTTTAGGCTGTTACTATGCAGTTACTAGGGTTTTCTGAGTATGTTAGGCTGTTGCTATGCAGTTTCTGGGGTGTTGAGAGAGTTTTAGGCTGTTGCTATGCATTTGTCAGGGTGTTGTGTGTGATTTAGGCTGTTGCTATGTGGTTGCTAGGGTGTTCTGGGTGTTTGTGATGCTAGGATGTTTCAGCAGATCTGTTTTAACCGCTGTACTCAGATCAGGCGGGATGAAGGTCGATCTCCTCACCATGAGGACTCTATAAACAGACTCATGCTCTTCCTGAACGCTCGTATCCTGAGGAACGGCTCCAGAGGACCTTCGGCTCAAGGACGTCTGCACTTCCTCCTCTTCCTTCGGCGTTCTTATCTTCCATCCACCTTTCATGCTTCACACACACTTCCTGTTCCTCCAGCTCCTGTCCCTCACACACACACACACACACACTGTCAGCAGAGGGTTTGCCATTAGAATCTGATCGAGCGGTTCCGTGTGAGAAGGCCACGATGAATGATTCATCCTGAGGGAAAGAAAGCGCTGACTCACCACAGCGTCTCAAAGCAGAAGCTAAATGGATTTCAGCAGCACAGCCTTCAGTATCTGGACCAGAACATGAAGAGGACGTTTCCTGCTCTTCAGGGAAACACACTCAGGCTTTTTCTCGGAAAGACCCTTCTGTGACTCCAGTGACTTTGAGCGTGTTCCCGACACAGACAGCATTCAAAGACATCACAGGTTCTCCAGACCAAAGCCTTCTGAGGCTGATGGATCCCACAGATCTGTTCTGAGGAAAAACAAGACAAATATAGCGAGAACACTCAAGGAATGATGAGAAAATGCTTATCAGAACTTTAGGTGCAGATGTCAAAGGTCATGAGTTACTGTTCACTAAAACTAAAATTGAAAGCATTAAAAAAAATTATTGCTTGAAATAAAATTAACTATCAACAAACTCAAACCTATTTTATTTCAGATTTTCAATTATTATGTTATTGTAAATCTAAAATCTAAAAAAAATAAAATCTGTATAGATATATAAATGATAAATCTATTAAAAATGTGAACAAAATTAAAAGTAAAATGACAATATAAAAATTAAATATAACTTAAAATATTAATAACAATGTTCATACCAGGTTCTTAAAGTTACTGAAGTATTTAAATTAGACTTTTTGAAGGTTAAGGCCAGGAAAACCCTTGAAAAATAGCAATATTCCTGAAGAGGTATTTGAATTATGGTACTTGAAAACCGCTTGAATTATTGAAATACAATGTATCTAAAATAAGCACATTTCTTTGCACGCAACATTTTTGCCTATTTCAGTTAATGTCATAAAACCAGCGAGCCAAGTCAGTACTAACAGTGTCGTGTAAACATGACTAAAGACACAAAAAGAGGAACAGATGAACCGAATCTACTGAGTGAGTCGTTTACGCTGGAACCGCTCCGATTGGTTTAAACTCGTGACTCGTGACTCGATTCACTAGCAAAAACCAGATCAAATTAAAAGAGCCATTCATTTTCGAATTTCAAATTCGTATCTAATGATTCTAAAAAGCACGTATAGTGATGGATGAAACGGAGCTTTTCGAAACTCCGAATCAGTATTCCAATCGGATCATTTGATTCAGATCGACGCTTCAATTCACGTATCGCGAAACATTTGATTGTGATCGCAACTTTGGAGCGGGTTCGTGAATCAGTTCGGGAACTGAATGATCTGCGATCCGAGTCCTAATCTGCAATGATGGTTCGTGAATCATTATTCAGATCGGGACTTTGGATCGCGAATCTTTTGCTTAGACTGGAACAAGGAGCGGGTTCTTGAATCATTTTGCGAACTGAATGATTCGCGATCCGTGTCCTGATCTGAACTGATGGTTCGCGAATCATTATTCAGATCGGGACTTTGGATCGCGAATCATTCGTTTCAGATCAGGATTTTAGAGCGGTTTCGCTTTTTTTTTTCAGATATTTTTATTAAACAACAGAAAAGAAAATATACACAAATACAAATCCCTCAAGAAGCTAAAAGTGCTATGCTTTTCCTTAATGTATACAATTATATATAATATAATATAATATATAACAGTCCATTTCTAAATGTTATGTGCTTTATTTCTCTTTCTCTTTTTGTTAAGTTGATATTGCATACTTTGCACGTGCTTTGCTTTATTTTTTTGGTTTATTAGTATTTTTTTAGAAAGACATTGATAGGTGAGATCTCTGATTGAAGTCCTTGAAAATCAAAAAAGTAGTGATTGAAAAGTCCTTGAAAGTCTTGGAATTTCATTTTACAGTATCTGTACAAACCCTTAAAAAAAATCCCTTTAGTATATAAATGTATAAATACTAAAATGACATTGGATGTGAGTCCTTCAAACAGTATTTCAGCACCAATTCATCTAGTTAAATCAGATGTCAGCATGGACGTGTGACGCCCTCATTCTCAAAAACCATCAACAAATTATGAGTTTGTAATTACGAGTCCACCTGCAGTGAAAATAAAATTGGAAAATTACTTGTCGCAGAGAGAAAATCCAAGTCAAGTCAACAAACATTTAGAAACCAAACCCATTTTTATGTATTTGATCACATTTATAATAAATAATTCTAGTTCTGTTTTAGTTGCCAAACATAAAATATCTGAATCCTGCTGATTCTTTTGACCAAATGAGTGAAGTGTGGAGAAGACAATCTTGACCAACAGATCCCAGATACAGCAGTGGACAAGAGGAGCGTCAATTAGTCAGCAGCAGTGCTGATGCCGTGTGCTGTGTTGAAATACGCGCGTGCGCCCTTCATAGTGAACTTGAGTTATTAAGGACGATTGAAATTCGTCGGCGGTGTGCGATTGAGCCGGGATTACACGCGTGTCTCCGTTATTGTGCTCTTTCCTCAGACTTAATGAGAACAGAAAGCTTTGTTGTGCTGAGATCCTCTATTCACAGGCAGCGCGTCTGCCGAACGGCTCCAACCGCCGAGGAGGAATGACATCTAATACCTGAGGGCACTTTCTTATCTCCAACCTGTCAAAAACAGACACGGCCATCATTCAGAGCAGCTTTAGGCCGCAGAACGCAGCAGCCAATGGCAAACGCCTCTCCATATTTCCATTGTAAGAAGACGAGCGTGTTTCTCCCCAGCGGAATGAAGCTTCCTCCTCGTTCTCCTCAGGGTTTGAGGATGAGAGGCTCCTGACGGCCGTGAGATGTGATGATGAGTGTTCAGGTGAATTAATTGTGCTGTTCACAAGTCAATCATCACTAGAGCTCATAGTGATGTGCTGAAAACATAAATGATTCTTAAAATCACATTTGGCTCATGAAGTTTCTCTTCATCCATCTGAAGAAAGCGTAAACCAAAATACTGATCTGAAGAATCTGTAATGAAACATCAAGAACTTTCAACAAGACAACATTAATGGAGTCACTGAACTGTAGTGAATCACACTGAATTGAACTGAATCAACAATAAATTGAACTGAATCACCATTGAACTGGATTGATCTAAATAATGACTCTATTGTCTTCTGTAGAGCTGCTTTACAGCTGAAACTGAACTCTCCTGTTGTCTCTCACATCAAAGTCCAGCCACGTATTTGTTTAGAGCTGTTTTGCTTGAAAACGGTGCTTGATTTGTGCAGATTTCTCGCCTGACTCAGACCAGACCACTTTTTAACTGGAGGAAGTGTTATTATGGACTCAATGTATTTTAGTTTAAAATGTCTTAATGATGGATTTGTTTCAGCTTTTGTCTTCTCAAGATGTGAACTGCTGGACTGGAGTGGTGTGGATTACTTTTTATCAGCTGTTTGGACTCTCATTCTGACGGCAGCCATTCACTACAGAGAATCCATTGGTGAGACAGTGACGGGAATGACACATTTCTACAAATCTAATGAAGAAACAAACCCGTCTTAATCTTAATCGTCCTAATTTTTGAATAAACTATTCCTTTAAGTCATTGTTTTGAGGATTTCGTCAAAATTCTATCAAGTCACAGACAAAGTTAGGACAAAATTTAGAAGATTAGAAGATTTGATTTGTCATTCCATCATTTGCTCACCAATGGATCCTCTGCAGTGAATGGGTGCCGTCAGAATGAGAGTCCAAACAGCTGATAAAAACATCACAATAATCCACAAGTAATCCACACCACTCCAGTCCATCAGTTCACATCTTGAGAAGACAAAAGATGAAACAAATCCATCATTAGGATGTTTTTAACTAAAATACATTGAGTCCATAATCCATAATAACACTTCCAGTGAAAAAAGTGGTCTGGTCTGAATCAGGAGAGAAATCTGCACAGATCATGCACCGTTTACAAGCCAAAACAGTCCAGTTTGACAACAGGAGATGGACTTTTTTACTTGAATTTTAGTTAAAAATGTCTTAACGATAGATTTGTTTTAGCTTTTGTCTTCTCAAGATGTGAACTGATGGACTGGAGTGGTGTGGATTACTTGTGGATTATTGTGATGTTTCTATCAGCTGTTTGGACTCTCATTCTGACGGCACCCATTCACCGCAGAGGATCCATTGGTGAAACAGTGATGGAATGACACATTTCTACGAATCTGATGAATGTTTCTTAATTATTGTTTCATTTAATGTTTAAAAGTTATTGTAAGGGTAAGTTTGGCATTTTATTTGTGATATTTTCAATCCTGAATGTTATTACAGTAGACCATGATATGCAAACAGTCTTTGATGCGAGTGTCAAGTTTGTGAAGTGATTTTTGGCTAGTTATTTTGTTTCTGTAACGTCAGTCTGCGTTTAAATGCTGGAGACGGGTTTGATCCGCGGGTCGTGATCGGTTTATTCATGTTGTTCTGTTGTGGGTTGTTTGCGATACGCCAGTGATTTTTGTATTCAGCGCTGAGAATGAATCAGTCGGGTGTCTCAGAGCGGCTTTACGAGAATATTGACTGAAAGGAGCTCTTGATTGTCTTCAGGACAGACGCGTCTCTTCATGAAGGTATCGCAGCTCCTCGGCGCACATCATATTCATAGACGGATCAGAAACGCAGGATGAGGGATGACGGATGATGAAATGATTATGGATCTGAATTTCCTCAGGATTTCACACAGGCAGATGAACCGGCAGCGTTAGCAAAATACAAAAACATCTCAGTCATTCACTGCTCGTTCACTTACGCTTTTATATATGTTTTCTCTTTATGATTATGGATGAGACATTCACAGCATGAGAATCAATGGATCTCATTCAACCCGATCTCACAGGAAAATACCACTATTTTAAGACTCAGTAATTGACTGATAGTGTTCATATGTGTGTTTTTGTATTATATCTCTATATATGTACAGTATGTGGTGTTTGTCAGTAGTGAGAGACGTCTCTGTGTTTGTCCTCTGTTCTGCTGATGTGACATTGGCAGGAGATTCGCATGAGAAGAAAGACGTCTCTTAGTGGAGACTGTCCTCAGCGTCCTGTCAGATGACTGCAGAAATGCTTCCCATCAGTCCTCTCTCTCTCTCTTTCTCTCTCTCTCTCTCTCCTTGGGCGTTTTTTCCCTGAATAATGAAATTCGGACGTGATACGTTCACTCATTAACAGATAACAGATATATGTGCAGAAGCGGCTGCTGAGGATTGTGGGTCATTAGCTGCTGCATGACGGCGTTCATGTTATCAGAACTGTTAAATGACTGACGTGAGATCAGTGTGTGTGTCCAGCGTGTGATGAGAAGTTTCTGCCCAGAGGTCAAAGGTCAGAGGTTAAATGCTTTATTGTCAGAGTGGCTATTTACACTAACTCTGCCCACCTATGCATTTAAAAGATGATTGTCAAATAACAGCTCTGGTGGCGTAGATGGTAAAACTTCATCTTTTTGACACGATCGACCTGAATTTGAATCCGCCTTAAATCGCCTATCATTTATTTTTAATAAAAATTAAGGAAATAATTGAAAAGTTGAAAATAAAGTATCAGGTAGGGTTAAGATAGGTCTAGGTCTATTTCTCAGTAAATATATTAAGGTGCTGTTGACTTTTTTACCAGATGTTGGTAACAACCCAAATAATCCATACATACAAAGAAAACAAAACAAGTTCATAAATTAAGTTATATGTAATAAAATGGAATGACACGGGGAAAAGTATTGAACACATGAAGAAAGGGAGGTGCAAAAATCATGGAAAGCCAAGATACCAGCTGAAATCTATGAGTAATTATAAAGCAATCCTGCCCATTGTCAGTGGAAATTAATATTAGCTGGTTCAGTCCCAACACATACAGTGCCAGGATGATGAAGATGAAACAAGGGTGGACATTTCAGCAAGACAATGATCCCAAACACAGCCAAGGAAACTCTCAGTTGGATTCAGAAAAGAAAATAAAGCTGCTGGAATGGCCCAGCCAATCACCTGACCTGAATCCAATAGAAAATAAGAACTAAAGATCAGAGTTCATAGAAGAGACACACAGAACCTTCAAGATTTGAAGACACTGTGGAAGAATGGGCCAAAATCACAGCTGAGCAATGTATGCGACTAGTTACTCCATACAGCAGACGTCTTGAAGCTGTCATTACTAACAAAGGCTTTTGTACAAAGTATTAAATAATATTCCATTTTTTTACACATAACTTCATTTCTGAAATTATTTTTTTTTGTTTTATGTGTATGTATGGATTGCTTGGGTTGTTATCGACATCTGGTGAAAATTTCAAGTCAACAGCATCTTTAGAAATATATTTACCGAGAAAAATGGCGACGTGTTCAATACTTATTTTACTCGCTATATATTGTAAATAGCCTCATTATTTCTGTATCATAGAGATCAATGGGTCTGATTTATAAATGCTTTAATGGGTCAGATGTGGTGTGTGTGATGTGTTGTCTAATGTCAACCACACAGACTCAAGTAAAAACTCAAGTCAATTTTTAAATAATTTGAAAAAATAAAAAAATGTTTCCTAGTTTAATATGCAGAGACAAATGTATTCTATGGAATTTGTTTCCCCATGGTTAAAAAAGGTAATTGCGACTTTATACATCACAATTCTGGAAAAGTCAGAATTGTGAGCTCTTGCAACTGAATTTTACATCTTGCAATTCTGACTTTTACATTTCACAGTTCTGACATCTGATTTGAGACTTTTTTCCAATTTTGAGTTTACACAATGCAATTATAATTCTTTTTCTCTAAATTCTGAGTTTATATCTCACAATTCCAACTTTTTCAACCACAGAATAAAAAATTAAAAAGGTAATTGCAACTTTTTATGTTCTTGCGATTCTGACAAACTTGCGAGTTTATACACTACCGTTCAAAAGTTTGGGGTCAGTACATTTTTATTGTTTCTTTTTTTTTTTTTTTCAAGAAATTAATACTTTTATTCACCAAGGATGTATTAAGTTAATAATTAAAAGTTTATTAAAAGTTAATAATAAATAATTTACATTGTTATAAAATATTTATATTTCGAATAAACACTGTACTTTTTAAACTTGTTATTCATGAAAGAATCCTGAAAAAAAAAAAATCACAGGTTCCAAAAAATATTTGGCAGCACAACTGTTGATATTATCCAACATTGATCATTCTAATAATAAATCCGCATATTAGAATGATTTCTGAAGGATCATGTGACACTTAAGACTGGAGTAACAGCTGATAAAAATTCAGCTTTTCATCACAGGAATAAATTCTATTTTAAAGTATGTTAAAATAAAAAACATTATTTTATATTGTAAAAACATTTTGCAATATTACTGGGTTTTTTTTCTATATTTTTAATCAAATAAATGCAGCCTTGATGAGCATAAGAGACTTCTTTAAAGACTATTACAAGTCTTACTGACCCCAGACTTTTGAACGGTAGTGTATCTCCTTCTGGAAACTTCTCTAGCATTTCAGGAGAGATCTTAGTATGAACTCAGTCATTTCTCATCTGCTGATCTCTAAAACATCTTTAGACTTTTATTGTACAACGACTGACTCGTTTAGGTCTGTTTTTGTTTCCCCTCAGGACTCTTTGGAGAAATCCGTGTGTAAGTCTGTGTCTTCCTGCTGTGCTTCTCTTCGGTTTTCACCTTCAGTAGATGTAGAGGCGTGTCGAAGTGGATGTAGCAGAGGATTATGGGTAAAACTTTTTTAAGCCAGCTGTGATAGAGAAGCTTGTTATAAAAGATTTGCTTCTTTTCGTCCGTATGGAGCATGGCGCTTTAAGACGTCGCTGCAGGTTTGACTTTGTCAGTCATTGTTGGTTATTCCATCTCAACAAGATCTTCACTGTGATTTCAGTTTGATTCTGTTCCTCACAGGGACCGGCTGCAGAGTTGAACACAGTGAAAGTGACTTACATTTTAGGTTCTTCTGAAAGTAATGGAGGTCAAAAACACTTAACTGGATGCTGAGGAAATGTGAAGCGTGTCATCAGGGTTCAACAGACCAACAAACACTTCTATCATAGCTTATTCTGCCAATATAACAGTGTTTTAATGTGAAGCTCACAGTGTGGTGACATTCATTTGTGTGCTGAACTTTAAACCTGTATTTTCTTGGTAGAGTCTGTAAGTCTTGTCCTGAGATCAGGTGTTGAATGTTAACGTCAGTGCTGTGCCGTTAACATTCTGGATGGCTGATGTTCTGCGTTCAAAGAGACAGTGAGTTGATTATTTCCTCTTTATTCGTTCAGTACAGCAGAGACGTCCAGACACGGGACTTTATTTATTTGGAGAGTGAGATATTGAGCTGGACGTCACATAGAATAACAATCCCATTGGACTTCATTCACTGCAGAAACACAGAGAACAAACCGCCGTCCGTCTCTGATAGACACCTGAGCAACCAGCAAGAAATACCCTAGCAACCGCCTAGAATGTCACAGCTCCAGAGCAACTAGTAACACCTTAGAAACCAGTTATAACACCCTAGCAACCACCTGGCAATGTTAGAAGTGACTGCCTAACAACATACTAGAAATAAGCCAGAACACCTAGAATACCAGAGTAATGGCCTAGCAACACCCTAGAAACGGACCAAAACACCCTATCAACCATCTGGCAATGTTCGAACTCCAGAGCAACTTCCTAGCAACACCTTAGCAACCATCTACCAATGTGAGAACACAAAGCAACTGCCTAGCAACACCCTAACAACCATCTAGCAATGTTAAAACACCACAGCAACTGCCTATCAACACCATAGCAACCACCTGACGATGTTAGAACACCAGATTAAATGCTTAGCAACACCTTAACAACCACCTAGCAATGTTAGAACACCAGGGCAACTGCCTAGTAACACCCTAACAACCATCTAGCAATGTTAGGACACCAGAGCTACTGCCTAGCAACACCTTAACAACCACCTAGCAATGTTAGAACACCAAAGTAACTGCCTAGCAACACCCTAGCAACCAGCTAGCAATGTTAGAATACCAGGACAGCTGCCTAGCAACACCCTAGCAATGTTAGAAGACCAGGACAACTGCCTAGCAACACCTTAACAACCATCTAGCAACATTAGAACACGACAGCAACTGCCTAGCAGCACCCTAGCAACTATCTAGCAATGTTAAAGCACAACAGCAACTGCCTAACAACACCTTAGCAACACCCTATTAATGTTAGAACACCAGAGCAACTGCCTAGTAGCATCATAGCAACCATCTAGCAATTTTACAACACCAGAACAACCACTTATCAATTTTAGAACAGCACAGCAACTGCTTAGCAACACCCTAGCAACATTAGAACACTGTAGCAACTGCCTAGCAACCATCAAGCAATTTTAGAACAGCAGAGCAATGTTATAGCACCGGAGCAACTGCCTAGCAACACCCTAACAACCATCTAGCAATGTCAGAGCAACAGTCTAGTAAGACCCTAGCAACCATTTAGCAATGTTTGCAAACCTCAGATCAGTCCTCGTGTGCTCAGCTGCTCAGACTCCAAGAGCTTTTTGACTTTTGTTAAACTTTCTCTAAACTTTCATCAGTTTGCCTTGACAATCGCTCCTTTTCTAGTGTCTGCTGATGGTTTAAACGAAGAAGCAAATATCGGTGTGTTTTTATCATTCAGTGTCCGTCGAGCGCCGCTCCGCTGGAACAATTACAGCGTGTGGATGTCAGCCTGCGTTCTCGCCGTTAAACCTTTTCTTTCAGCGCTCGATCCTCTCCATCACTTCAGAGGAGTCGCTCTGATGTTAATCTCAGGTGACACGCCGGCTGTAATTAGCGCCTCTTAATTGGCAGAAAGTCGTCACCTGTGAAGGGAGCAGAACGAGGGCCGAACGGCGCGGCTCCTCACGTCTCACCTGTAACGCGCTCTCAACACAGAGAATCAGCCGCTGCTTTCTCAACTCATTTCATCACGCTGAAATTTGACAGGATTCTGCAGCTGTGTCATTTGATGTGTGATTGAATGCAGGAAATATGAGGCAATCATGTTCATCAAGCCACAGTCGAGCAGGAAATCATTTGCAACCGACATCATCATCCACCTGTTGGCGTCGGAGCTGCAGACCTTCAGATCTGCTTCTCAGACTCTCCATTAACCTGCTCCAGAGTTCACGGCTGAACGCTCCGCTTCTCTTTCTCGTGTCAGCGCCGCGTTTGACACGTAAACAGTCCTTTAAAAGAGGTTTTTTCCATTAGAGCTACAGGACAAAATCTGAAACATTACCAGAGAACAGTCCTGCTCGTCCCTCTGATTAATTAAAATGGAATAATAAATTGGCAAGAAGTAAGTGAAATCTCCAGTGCACCTCTTCTGAGATTATTTACTCCGTTATGTTGATTGGAGTTTGAACAAATTGCATCAGGACAGTCATGTATGTGATTCGGCTCTTCAGGGCAAATACAGAAAGAAATTCAAATGAAACCTCATTACATTTAGACGATTCCTCTGTGACTTCTTTAGGATTATTATTTGAGAAGATGCTGCACTTCATACACCAGCGTTCAAACAAATGGTTTAGTTTGGTCAAAAATACAGTAAAGATAGTTAAATATTATTCTAATTTCAAACAGCTGTTTTCTATGTGAATATGTGTTAAAATGTAATTTATTTCTGTGAATTTCCAGCATCATTACTCCAGTCTTCAGTGTCACATGATCCTTCAGAAACCCTTCTAATATGCTGATTTGCTGCTCAACAAACATTTCTGATTATTATCAATGTTGAAAACAGTTGCGCTGCACAATATTATTGTGGAAACCATCATACATTTTATTTTTCAGGATTCACAGATCAAAAGAACAGCATTTATTTAGAAATCTGTAGTAACATTATAAATGTCTTACCTGACAGTTTTGATTAATTTAAAGGAGAACAAGAAAAACAAAGATTCACTTATAATGTACTCACTCCCTTGTCATCCAAGATGTCCATGTCTTTCTTTCTTCAGTCGTAAAGAAATTGTTTTTTTTTTTTTAAGAAAACATTTCAGGATTTTTCTTTAAAAATGCAGCATTTAAACTGCATTTTGGAAGTTCAAAATCGGGGCACCATATCAGTCCATTATATGGAGAAAAATGCTGAAATGTTTCCCTACAAAAACAATTTCTTTACGACTGAAGAAAGAAAGACATGAACATCTTGGATGACAAGGGGGTGAGTACATTATCTGTGAATCTTTGTTTTGGAAGTGAACTTCTCCTTTAATTTCTTTGATGAATGAAAGAACAAAATCCTTTCGACTCATTCTATCATCACATACTAAACAAGTGCATTTGCATTTATTTATGCATTTGGCAGAACTTTTATCTCACGATGCATTCATGCATCGAACCTTGACCTCTGTGTTGCGAGCGAATGCGAAATCATGAAATCATTGAGTATTTTTCTTCTGAAGTATCTCGAATGTTTTTGCAGAAGCAGAATGATGGATTGCGTTGCATCGCGTGATGATTCAATCACAGAGTTGATATGATACGGTGAATATCGTGTGTTTGACAGCACATACAGCGGCATATTTTCAATACATCAGTGTTTTTGTTTTGTTGTAGATGATTAGATCATGTTACACTGTGGTGTGAACGTCAGATCTCTCTGTGATTAAACAGATACGTTTAGAGTACTAGTGATGGCTGATTTAACTAACGCCGCTAACCAGCGGACAGCAGTCGAACAGAGTGTTTGTGGGAAGCCGTTCATCAGGTCGTGTTCTTTCTGTGTGAGTTGATTGGCGTCTGTGTCCTCAGCAGAATTGCTGACATCAGCGTTCCTGCAGTGCACTCTGGGACAGGCACATTCTGCTGACACACAGTCCTTGCTCTCAAAACCTCATATCAGACCACAAACTTCTCCTTGTCTTCATTTTTCAGGTCAGTTTAATATTTTTCCAGCACTTGCCTGATGTTTCTACGCACAGATACTTTGAGAACTGCAGACCAGCGCTACTGTCATCCGCTGAAACTAAACCGTAAAAGCAGTGCGTTACTTGAAACTAAATAAATGTTTAAATTAAATTAAATATATCTATTCTTTTATTTAGGACTTAAATGTTATTTACTTGACATAAAATAAACATGAACTAAAATAAAAATAAAGACTTTAAATAAGTATTATTTACTTAAAATAAATGCTAACGGAAATAAAACTAAATAAATATATATATTTTTATGGTCTTATTTAAGACTCAAAATAGTCTTTAGGCATAACTAACTGATTTAAAATAAAATAAAATGTCATAATTTTTTTTGTAGTATTATGTAACTTATTTCAGCAAGCAGCCAAAGCAATATGTCTCATTTTCTTTGAGTTTAACTGAAATCACTAAAACTAAAATAAAAATTAATTACAAATGTGACCTTGTCTGTGAAATCCAGGCTAAAGTCTCAAAACGTAATTATGAGATAACAAGCGTCAAAATTGACTTCAACCATTAATTTCACTATGATATGATGGACGTGGCCTTACTCAGTCAATATTAAATGATATCAAGGTTTCACTTTTACTGAATGTTCTTTACCTTATGAAGGAAGATTTTAAGCAGAAAACTAAGTCACAAAAAAAAACAATAATAATAAAATAATAATTTTTCAAAAACATGTACAATAATCAATCAAATTAAATATAACATAAATGAAATTATTAAAACTTTAGAATTAAAATTTAAATGGAAAACAAAAAAATAAAAAATGATTCCAAAATATGAATAAAAACTGTAAAATGATCTGATCTCAGACTGATGTGTCTTTGAAACTTCTCATCATTTAATGAATGAACTGAACTGCATTAGTTTGTGTTTTTACCTGTATGTTCTGTATGATGTTCAGGTGAAGCAGAGCTAAATCTGGTGATGTTCTGGTGATGATCAGGAGTCCTTCAGTGCATCAGTCTTCATTATTGTGGAGGTCAGTGGAGCGACGGTGAATGAAACGCTCGAACGTGTCCTTGATCTGATCTGTAATCATTCACTGCATGTTTATGAACAGCCCTGATTTCCCATCATTCACCTTCACTCTTCAGATTCACACCAGCACAATTCTCTTTGCATTTCCACAGTATTTAAACTGCATACATTGTGCATATTATGTGATTTTGTGTATATTTACTGTAGTGTAATGCAGTCCATTTCCACTGGATGAATCAAAAGAGACATTAACATTTTTTCTGACTCATTTTTGAATCTGACCACCAATTTTTTTCTCCAAAATATATATTTTTACACAAAAGTGAAGTAAAACTAACATATTTTTTCCTATACGATAACCAGACTGGATTAATGACACATAATGACGTCATGGTTGCATACTTCATTCTGTTGTACACACTATTTGGTTTTAGTAGTGTGTACTGTGCGGTAAACTAGTGTTTCTGAGAACTTATGAATGAAAACTATCAGAAATAGTTTTGTTAATTGAAACAAAACTGAAATGCATTATAAACATTAGATAATATTAGAATTAAATGTAATTTGAAACACAAAAATTGCTAACTGCACAAAAACAAATAAATAAATTAGGGATGGGGGAAAATTAAATCTGTTCTAATTTACTTATCCTCAGGTTGTTCCAAAACCGTATGATTTTTTTTTTTTTTTAATCTGTTGAACATAAAAGATGTTTTGAAGAATGATGGTGAACATAATTGAGGGTAGCCACTGACTTCCATTGTAATTTTTTTCCCATTCTATGGAAGAATTTTTGAATAAAATAAAATAAAAATATATGGTAATTTTAAAACAAATTGACAACATAACTAAATATTAAAATAAAATAAAAATAAAAAATCTAAAATAAAAAAAAAATCTTGGGTTGTTCCAAAACTGTATGATTTGTTTTTGTTTTTTTAATCTCTGATTTTAACATAACTGATATTTTAAAGAATATTGGTGAACAAACAGGTGACGGTAGCCACTGACTTCCATAGTATCTTTTTTCCCATTCTGTGGAAGTCAATTTTAATTTTGAAATAATCAAATTAAATTAAATTAATAAAGAATATATGGTCATTTTAAAACAGAATGACAACATTACTAAAAATTCAAGTAAAATTAAAATATAAAAATGAAAATAAAAAATTAAATCTTGGATTGTTTTTATCTGTTGAACATAAAAGGTATTTTGAAGAATGATGGTGAACAAATAGTCGACGGTAGCCATTGACTTCCATAGTATTTTTTTTTTTATTTAAATTTTTGTGTGAACTATAAACTATAAAATTAAATTAAATTAAATTAAATTAAATATATGGTAATTTTAACAAAATGAAAACATTCAAATAAAATAAAAAAAAAAAAAATACTAGTAAAAACGATGTATGCATGAAGCATCTGATCAGTATAGATGAAGTTGAATATATTTGCAGTGTGTTTGTGTGCATCTGATGCAGTTTCACAGCTCGTCGTTAAAGCTCATTAAATCAATCACGTGATCAGAATATGTGATGAATCTGTTGATGTCTGTGATTCTTTCACAGTCAGATGTTGTTTGCGGTGATTCACGTGTCGATTACTGGAGTAAAAGATCGTGGCGGAGGCTCTCGTTCACGTTTGCCGTGTTTCTCTTTCTGCTGCAGTTTTTTTTCAGGCTCCTGACAGTGAAATGGATTAAAGCGGGTTTGCTGACAGTGAACATATCAAATGTGCCGCGTCTCTCTCTCTCTCTCTTGATCACCTGCTTTGTCTGAAGTGAGTCACCTTGCAAATATATGAATAGTAAATGCAGGGAAAGTAATCTGCTTCCTGACGGCTACACGGCTGCATTTGCATAGCTGCCAGCATCTCTGCCGCCGAACCGCTGCCGCTCGGGAACCCGCGACCGGAATCCACAATCACGCGCATACATTTCTCACGCCAGACGCTCCTGCTCTGACCCGCTGCATGTGTGTGTGTGTGTGTTTATTAGTGATGCTCCTCAAAAACAAGAAAATATTTACATTCCTCCAGACTTACAATACAGGGAAAAATTCATAGTAGGCCTACATCATTTTTCTTGTAGAGACATTTAGCGTCGCCCTCAGTTATAAAAATGATCCATAAATGAATGTTTTGAGGGGTTTTATTCATGTTTCCTCTGCAGTGAATGGGTGCCGTCAGAATGAGAGTCCAAACATCTGATAAAAACATCACAATAATCCACAAGTAATCCACACCACAGTCCATCAGTTCACATCTTGAGAAGACAAAAGCTGAAACAAATCCATCATTAAGACATTTTTAACTTAAATACATTGAGACCATAATCTATAGTAACACTTCCTCCAGTGAAAAAGTGGTCTGGTCTGAATCGGGAGAGAAATCTGCACAGATCAAGCACCGATTACAAGACAAAACAGTCCAAAACAGCTCTAAATTAAATGTAATTACATTAATAAAAATATATGGTAATTTTAAAACAAAAGACAACATTAATAAAAATTCAAATAAAATTTAAATAAAAAATATAATATAAAAAATAAAATCTTGGTTTGTTTCAAAACTGTATGATTTTTTTTTTTAAATCTGTTGAACATAATTCAGAATTCGTAATACAGAATTTTTTTTTCCATTCTTTGGAAGTCGATTTTAATTTTTGGGTGAACTATAAAAAATGTAATTAAATTAAATTAAATCAAGCACTGTTTACAAGCCAAAACAGCTCTAATAAAACATATACGGTCATTTTAGAACAAAATGAAAACATTAATAAAAATTCAAATAAAAAATCTAAAACAAATAAAATCTTAGGTTGTTCCAAAAATTTTTTTTTTTTTAATCTGTTGAACATAAAAGATATTTTGAAAAATTCTGGTGAACAAACAGTTGACGGTAACAATCGACTTCCATAGTAATTTTTTTTCCCATTCTTTGGAAGTCAATTTTAATTTTTGGGTGAACTATAAAAATGTTAATTAAATTAGATAATTAAATTAAATTAAATTAAATCAAGCACCGTTTACAAGTCAAAACAGTCCAAAACAGCTCTAAATTAAATTAAATAAAAAATTTAATTAATAAAAAATATACAGTAATTTTAGAACAAAATGACAATTAATACAATTAACAATTAATAAAACTTCAAATAAAATTCAAATAAAAAAATCTAAAATAAAAAATAAAATCTTGGGTTGTTCCAAAACTTTGTTTTTTTTTTTTTGTTGTTTTTTTTTTTTCTGTTTTGTTTTTTGTTTTTTTATTTAATCTGCTGAAAATAAAAGATATTTTGAAAAATTCTGGTGAACTAAGAGTTGACGGTAATAATTGACTTCCATAGTAATTTTTTGTCCCATTCTTTGGAAGTCAATTTAAATTTTTTGGTGAACTATAAAAAATTAAATTAAATTAAAAAATTAAATTAAATTAAAATAAATTAAATCAAGCACCATTTAAAAGCCAAAACAGTCCAAAACAGCTCTAAATTAAATTAAAAATTTAATTAATAAAAAAATATACAGTAATTTTAGAACAAAATGACAACATTAATAAAAATTCAAATAAAATTCAAATAAAAAATCTAAAATAAAAAATAAAATCTTGGGTTGTTCCAAAACCTTTTTTTTTTAATCTGTTGAACATAAAAGATATTTTGAAAAATGTTGGTGAGCAAACAGTTGATGGTAGCCACTGACTAACCCCTCACCGTAATAAAAAATTAAATTAAATTAAATCAAGCACCGTTAACAAGCCAAAACAGCTCTAAATAAGTATGTGGCTGTATTTTGATGTGAGAGAGAACAGGAGATGGATGTTTTCACTGGAGGAAGTGTCATTATGGATTATGGACTCAATGTAAATCTGATGAAGAATCAAACTCGTCCTAATCTCGGATGACCTAAGGACGAGCACATTTTCAGCACATTTTTCTTTTTATTCTTTAAGCGCTCATGGTGTGGCTTTGTTTGACTGACTGTGATGATGTCAGGGGGCTGTAGTGTTATTGACGTCCAGTCGTGATGTGGTTCTGTCTCTGGTGATGAATGTGGGACGATGTGGCTGTTTTTAATGGATTCTGCGGTCCGGAGTCTCCTCAGATCCATCTGAGCGTGTTTCATTGCTCTCTCGGCTCTCAGACGCTTCAGGCCGATGGAGTTCAGCTTTATGAGCCGACAGCAGCGCAGAGGATCAATCCCATGATGCCGCGGTGCCTGAGGTCCCGACGCTCGTCTGCAGGGTTCGTTACCTCAGACATCAGAGATCAGTCCGTGAGACAAAAGGAAAACGATAAAGAGCTGAAAAATCCCAAAACAGCATAACAGTGTTGTTTTAGTATTATTTGTATAGTATCATATTATTAATTAAGTTGTCTTGAGAAAGTCAAATTACTGATCTCCTGTTTAAGATTCTTCTTCTTCTGAGCCAAATTTCGGTATCTGTCTCCTCCTAGAGCTTTCAAGCTAGAACCACCAAACTCGGTCCAGACCTTCAGACTGGTCTGACTCGGTGTGCTGTATCTTTTCAGACTGATCCGGCTTACGGTTTTCGTAAACCAGACTATCAAAGCCACCAAAAATCCCATAGACTTACATTGACGGAATGTTCAAATGAGCAACACTATTCAAACTCCCAGAATCCCTTGAGACTCAGTCAAGCTTCCCTTCTGTGTGCTATTTCTAATCCATTTACACTCATTTAAGCTTCACTCTAATATTTCTAATATTTCTAATCTAGCTAAATCATGCTAGCAACATGCTAGTAACATGCTAATCATGCTACAAAAATGCTAGTAACTTGGTAATCATGTTAACAATGTGCTAGTTACATAATCATACTGGAAACATGCCAACAACATGCTAGTCACATGTTAATCATGCTAGCAACATGCTAGTAACTTGCTAATCGTGTTAACAACATGCTAATCATGTTAGAAACATGCTAACAGCATGCTAGTAACATGCTAATTGTGTTAACAACATGCTAGTAACATGCCAATCATGCTAGCAACATTCTAACAACATGCTAGTAACATGCTAATCATGGTAGCAAAATGATAGTAACCTGTTAATCATGCTAGCAGCATTCTAGTCATGTTAGAAACGTGGTAACAGCATGCTAGTAACATAATAATCGTACTAGCAACATGCTAATAACATGCTAATCATGATAGAAAAATGTTAACAATGTGCTAGTAACATGCTAATCATGCTAACAACATGCTAGTAACTTGGTAATAATGTTAGCAACGTGCTACTTACATGCTAATCGTACTGGAAACATGCTAACAACATGCTAGTCACATGTTAATCATGCTAGAAACATGCTAGTAACTTGCTAATCGTGTTAACAACATGCTAATCATGTTAGAAACATGCTAACAACATGCTAGTAACATGCTAATTGTGTTAACAACATGCTAGTAACATGCCAATCCTGCTAGCAACATGCTAGTAATATGATAATCATGCTAAAAACATGTTAACAACAAGCTAGTAACATGTTAGCCATGTTAGAAACATGCTAGTAACATGCTAATCATGCGTGAAACATGCTATCAACATGTCAATCAGGCGAGAAACATGCTAGTAACTTGCTAATCATGCTAACAACATTCTAGTAACTCGCAAATTATGCTAACAACATGCTAATCATGCTAACAACATTGTAATCGGACTATAAAAATACAAGCAACAAGCCGATCATGCTAAAACATGTTAAATCATGCTAGCTGCTTTCATACTTTTACAACTGCTTTAAACTTTCAGGCTAGGCTTTCTCAAGACAACTCAAAGTTTGTTCTCAAACTTTACTCATCTAGTTAGTATTTTGATTTTCATTTGTGACCCTGGACCACAAAGTCTTAAGTATCACAGGTATATTTGTAGCAATAGCCAAAAGTACATTGTATGGGTCAAAATTATTGACTTTTCTTTTTATGCCAAATATCATTAGGATATTAAGTAAAGATCATGTTTCATGAAGATATTTAGTAAATTTCCTACTGTAAATATTGAAGCTTAATTTTTGATTAGTAATATGCATTGCTAAGAACTTCATTTGGACAATTTTAAAGGTGATTTTCTCAATATTTTGATTTTTTTGCACCCTCAGATTCCAGATTCTCAAATAGTTGTATCTCGACCAAATATTGTCCATCATAACAAACCACACATCAATGGAAAGATTATTTATGATGTATAAATCTGTCATTTCAAAAAATGATCCTTATGACTGGTTTTGTGGTCCAGGGACACGTTTATGTATTTGTCAGATTCCTTAATCCAAAGCAATTTACATCATAATCGTCAGATTTGCATCAATAATATCCGTGTTCGACCGTGAAGGAGCATGTGAGATTCTTCCAGACTGATCTGAGATCAGATGCTCCACACAAACAGGTGTCAGTCTGCAGTTAATTGAATATGTTGATTTCTCTTTCATAAATCACAGGACGATCGGTGGAGTGAAAGACTGCGTCATTTTCTCATCACGCGCTCACAGAGACGCTGAATGTCTTTCTGATGATCTGATTCTGTTGTGATGGAGAATCATGCGTCTGAAGACTGGAATAGATTGTCAAATTACGGTTATAAATGTGTTCGGATACGAGGATGAGGAGGTCAGCGGTCGTTTAGATGAAGACTGGATGAACAGTGTCTCTGATGTGAAACCGTTCAGGTTCAATCCTCCAAAAGACGTTTATCGTATTCTCAACACAATTAACACATTCAGACGGCCGTTCTGACTCACACCACACATGACATTATTAAATCTGCTCATATCTTGATCATACTCATCTCGTTCACATACGTGTCTTTCTCTTTGAATCAGGTGCTGATGGAGACTCAGAACATGTTGATTGAGAGCATCATCATGACGTGTAAGTGATGTTTAAAATACTGAATGAAGACATTAATGCACAAATCCAGATGATGAACGTTTGGTGTAAGATTTACTTTTAAACACAAATAATTACAAACAAACGGCATGTAATATTTCTGAAGTAGAAAGAATTTTAAATTTTCTTGTAAAATGTACTGCAGTAATCTTTGCTTTATTTACATCTTTTAAAAAATCACTTTTTACAGAGTAGATACAAACATAATTTCCTGCAAAACCGTCCTGTTCTGCTGACGGAAGGAAAATACAAGACTTCTTCACTTTACTAATGGGTGTCAAAAGCAAAAATGTTACAAAATGCATCTTATTTTGCACAAAAGTGTATGAAAGAGAAAAACAGACACTATTTTTGGGCTTCAAAATGAGTCAGAAACAAGTATTGGATTTCATTCAGCAGATATGATGCAGGTGGTTTTGTCATTTATTGTGGTCAAACAGAAGATTTGATGAAAGCTTGTTTTACCTACGGGATCAAAAAAAAGGAAACTGCAACTTTGTATCTCAGTGTGCAATTCTGACAATTTTTCTCAATTTTGTTTATATTTCACAATTCTGACTTTTTTTTTTTTTTTGTAATTCAGACTTTTTTCTTGCAATTATGACATGTTTTTTTTCCTCAAAGTTAAGAGATAAAAACTCAGAATTCTGAGAGAAGAAACTCAGAATTGTTTTTGTTTTTCAGTGTGTGACCCTGGACCACAAAACCAGACATAAGGGTCAATTTTTGAAAAGGACAGGACAATATTTGGCAGAGACACAACTATTTCAAATCTAGAATCTGAGGGTGCAAAAAAAAAAAAGAAATCTAAATATTGAAAAAATCGCCTTTAAAGTTGTCCAAGTGAAGTTCTTACCAATGCATATTACTAATTAAAAATTAAGTTCTGATATATTTAAGGTAGGAAATGTACAAAATATCTTCATGGAACATGATCCTTAGTTTATATCCTATTGATTTTTGGCATAAAAGAAAAAAAAGTGTATTGTTGTCTATTTCTGAGCTGGGGTCAGAGGTCACAGAGTTTAAATGTGCCGAGATAGATGTGTCTGTATTGATGTTTCATTGCAGGTTCTGATTTTGTCGTTCTTCAAAGCTCTAAAAGATTGATGATTTTCTAAAGAGCCAGAGAATAAATGTTCTTAGTGATTTGCTTTACAGAGATACAAACATCATTTCCTTCAAAACCATCCTGCTCTTAGTCAGTATTTTTGTCTTGTTTTGCTGTAAAATATCTGAACATCTTTAAAACATGATGAATTTACCTGACGAGCAGAATTGCATTTGATTTTAGGAGGATTTTCGGTTCCATTCTGTTTCTTTGGCAGATGTTTTACTGGAAGACAAAGATGCACAACTCAAATACTATTTCAGTCTTTCTGATTCATAATTCCACATTTAATTCAGTTTTACTTGCTGTTCAATACATTTCTGAGTGAGAATAGTTTTGCATCAGTTGTTTTCAGTGTTTGAGCTCAAGGCTGAAGGTCAGAACCTTCATCTCCTTCAGTCCTGGAGATCTCGGGGAAAGTCAAATGTGTGATTTCAGGAGCTGGAGAATCACGTCTTCAGACGGTGAAGTGTTTCTAATCAGCATCAGCTCAGCGTTTCATCGGACCGACACGACTCCGTGCCGGTGTAATGTTTGTGAAATGACGCTCATCCAGTCTCACGCGTGTTGTTCTCGTGTTCGCGGCTGAGGTCGCGGGAGCTCGCGTTCATCCATATTGATCGGACGTCGGGACACTCTGAGATGCGTCTGGTTTGGCAGACAGACGCTTCCACTTTCTGTCAAAATACATCAAAACGCCTCCAGCGCAAAGTCGTGGTTTTCATTGAAAAGATTTGAAATTGCATTCAAATTACACAGCGGGAGCCTCTTGTTGTGGGTTTTGTAATTTCTTTTTGATTTGTGTCTCGCAGATTGTCAAAGCGCCGGTCGCTCTCCAAAATCACCTGTCGTCAAAAGACCAAACCCGTCCCGAGTCTCGTTGGACGCCGAGCGTCTAATCTTCCTGTTGATTCTTCATCATAAATCATTTTTAAGAGCCCATTTCAGATCCTCCAAACGCTCTTAAACACACCGTGACATTTGGATGAAACGCACAGTGTTTTCTTCTTTTCATCAGGATTGACCGTGAGAAGAACGTCATCCAGACGCTTCGTTCATCTACAGTAACCTAACAAACTTAAAGTCCATCAGTGATCACAATTAATGGCCTACATTCTTAAAAATAAAGGTTCTTTATTGGCATCGATGATTCCATGAAGAGCCTTGAACATCCAGGGAAAATTGCAGGGAAAATGGTTCTTTTATTTATTTTTAAGAGTGTATAGTCTCATGATCACACCAAACTCAAATTCTGCTGATTTGCAAAGACCCAACAAAAACATGTCCTAAGGACATTTTGCTAAAATTCCATTTACGTTATGAAAACATTATTTGGGAATGTTCAAAACATCCAGATTTTTGAATGCATCAGCTTTAATGCATCAAAATAAAAGCAGTCAAATGTAGAAAGTTTATAATTTAGTGACAAAAAAAAGCAAATCAAAATCAAAATATATAAATAATAAATAATCAAAATATATCATTTAGCAAAAAAAAAAAAAAAACTAGGCTTTTTCTCTGACAAAATCTGTGATTTTTTTTTTTTTTTTTTTTTGTCTGCAGTAAAAGCAGAAAATATCAGGCTCATGTTTGCATTTTCTTCTCTGGCTATAATTCGGCCCTTGAAATCAGGATTAGACATCAGATAATGTCTTGCATGTGAAAATGGCATGAGAAGTGATGAAATCATTGTAATGTGGCTCAGATTCAGACGAATCAAGTGTTTGTGGTGTTTTTCCATTTATTAATGGAAAACACACACAAAAATGTTACAAAATGCATCTTATTTTGTAAAGGTATGATATAAAAAGGGCAAAACAGACCCTATTTTTGGGACCACAGCCACAAAATGAGTCAGAAACAAGTATTGTATTTCATTCAGCAGATACGATGCAGGTGGTTTTGTCATTTATTGTGGTCGAACAGAAGATTCATTAAAAGCTTGTTTTGCCAACAGCATCAAAAGATAATAAAGGAAACTACAACTTTGTATCTCAGTGTGTAATTCTGACACTTTTTCTTGAAATTACGTGTTTATGTCCCACAATTCTGACATTTCTTTAGTCATTTTCTCACAGTTCAGAATTCTAAAATCAATGGCAGATACAGGCTTCCATCGTTTATCTGAGCCGGGGTCAGAGGTCACAGAGTTTAAATGTGCTGAGTTAGATGTGTCTGTGTTTCTCAAAGTTTCATTTCAGGTTCTGTTTTTGTCGTTGTTTTAAAGCTCTTACACGCTGATGTTTTTCCAAACAGCCAGAGAATAAATGCTCTTTGTGATTGTGGTGTGTGTGCGTTTGGTTCTTCATGTTTAAAGATGTATTTCTCCTGCGTCTGCAGAGTGTGTGTGATCTCCAGCGGATGCTGATGGATGGACTCTCCTCGCCTCTGTGTTGATTCAGCAGTTGGATTCAGCACTTTCCAGGAAAATTACCTCCTCTTCAGGACGGATGAAGCTCGGCTACACCGACGGCTCTCAGACGCTTCAGCGGGACGATCAATCTGTTACAAGACGTTTAGATGCGCCGCACGCGAACGGAAACCGTGCAGTAGCCTGTCAGAGTTCACAGTGTCACACAGGAAGTGACACTTAATATGTTCACATGTGCTAATTCTCATCAGTCGGATTTAATAAAAACTCATACATGTTTTTGGTGAATCTCGTGAGCAGAGGATGCTGGGATACGGTCTGTGTGCGGCTGATCTCTGGTCTGTGACAGACGGATGTTCATCGATGTGCCGCATTCAGTCTGATGCAGCTCAGCTCACGATAATGTGTGCGTTTATTTCTCTAGCTCTTTCACAACACATGCAACGCACAAGCTTCCTCTAACCACTGAATCTCTGAGCTGTACATCTCACAGCACACTGCAGAAAAGCCTTCCTTAAATATTTACATTTAAATAAAACAATAATATTCATGTTTAATAAAACAATGATTTGCTATAGAGCAGTTGTTTTCTACAAGCAAACTGCAAAGGATCATCACCAGATTAACTATAAAATTAATATATTGCTTATATATATTAATGCTAATATTATTATCAACATATTAAAATTTAATTACAGTGCCAGTTTTTTAAATGCAATTTATCAAGATGTAAACTAAATCATATAGCAAATTAATTAATTAATTAAACAAATAAATATTGAATTGTGGTAATTTTATTTTACTTTATTTACATTGACACTAACATTTTTGTTATTATTATATATGCAATTATATATGCAGTGCTAGATTACTTACAAACTGTAGTCTGTTACTGATTACAGATTACATGATGAAAACTGTAATTAGTAACAGTCTAATTGAGGTTACTCATTTGGTAATGTATTCGGATTACTTTTAGAACTTGTTTTAAATTTACCATTAAATCTATAACCTATAATGATTGAAAATATATTTCATGCTTTGATATCATAATCATAAACTGCATTAAACATTATTAGATTATTAGAAAGGAAACTTTAAAAGAGAAAAAAAAAAGAATTAATAGTGAATAAATTGCTGCCATTGTGTGAAGTAATCATGTAATCCATAAAAAGTAACTTTAATCTGATTATGAGCAGTTTAAAGTGTAATTTAATTATGAATTCTTAATTTTTAATCTGAATACATAATCCAGATTACATGTAATCAGTTACTACCCAGCACTGTATGCAATTATAAAATGAATTAAGTAGGTACAGTAATTTACATACATTATTACTGCAATTTTCTGTAATAAAACCAAAATATTTTCCATAGTATGCATATTTATTATTATTATCACATAGTATTATTGTTCTAGACAGTTCTGAAATCATTTTCTCAGTGCGTAATGATTTGAAGATGTTTGTGATGTTTCTCTGTGATGGTGTTTTAATGAAACTCATCATTATTTTTGACATACAGTGAATTAAAATTGGTCAGACAGCGTCTCGTTTCATCCAGTGAGATGAGGTGTTTTTTAGGCTTTAGTTTTCTCCTCACCGCATGAGTCGTGTAATTGATCTGACCGCTGAAAGACGCGACGCGTCCGAGTCACGTGACCGCCGTGACGGAGCCCGTGCGAGTATATTTGGATCCTCGTGCTGTGTTTTGTCTTGTTGAATCCCGGTACCGCCGCGAGACCCGCAGACCCGTCCTCAGCAGGACCATCTGAGGGTTTGACGTCTGTTTGTCTGTTTTTAGCCGCTCTGGAGGAGAACCTGGCTGGGTTTTCCCGGTGCAGTCTGTCCTGGTCCTCCCAAATTAATCAGATTTACCGCGCCGGCCATATGTCGAGACAGCGTGTAACCTGCCCACCCTGATCCCAGATCAGCCTCCTCTGAACACAGAAACCATCTCAGGTCAGCACAGAACAACCGCTGATGGATCCAGATATTCAGTGGCTGTCAGTTCATTGATAAATGTTCTTGGAAGGTTCTTGTTTATGAGTTTAAAAGTTGATTAAACCATTTAAATCCAGATGAAATCCTGGATTTCTGTTAAAGGAATAATTCACCTAAAAAATGTTGAAAATGCGCTCACCTTCAGGCCATCCAAGATTTGGGTGAGTTTGAAATGTATCATTCCATCACTTGCTCACCAATGGATGTGAATGGGTGCCGTCAGAATCCAAAC
Source organism: Labeo rohita (assembly GCF_022985175.1). NCBI lineage: Eukaryota > Metazoa > Chordata > Actinopteri > Cypriniformes > Cyprinidae > Labeo > Labeo rohita. The sequence continues at coordinate 383,644 of NW_026129788.1, read as the reverse complement.
AGCTGACAGAAACATCACAATAATCCACAAGTAATCCACACCACTCCAGTCCATCAGTTCACATCCTGAGAAACGTTTTTAACTAAATTGTGAGTCCATAATCCATAATAACGCTTCTTCCAGTGAAAAGGTCCATTTGTAAACAAGCTTGATCTGTGCAGATTTCTCTCCTGATTCAGACCAGACCACTTTTTCACTTATTATGGATTGAGGACTCAATGTATTTTAGTTAAAAGTGTGTTAATGATGGATTATCAGCTGTTTGGACTCTCATTCTGACGGCACCCATTCACTGCAGAGGATCCGTTGGTGAGACAGTGATGGAATGTCACATTTACACAAATCTGATGAAGAAACAAACTCATCCTAATCTTGGATGGTTTAAGGATTAGCACATTTTCAGCTAATGTTTGTTTTTGGGTCAACTATTCTTTTAAGTCAGTGTTTTGAGGATTTCATCAAAATTCTATCAAGTAACAGAAGAATTTAAGCCAAAATACTTTGATTTGATTTGTCATTCCATCACTGTCTCAACTGCCCAATGGATGTGAATGGGTGCCGTCAGAATGAGAGTCCTAACAGCTGATAAAAACATCACAATAATCCACAAGTAATCCACACCACTCCAGTCCATCAGTTCACATCTTAAAGATGTTTTTGAACAAAATCCAAGTCCATAATCCATAACAATGCTTCCTCCAGTGAAAAAAAAGTGGCCTGGTCTCAATCAAGAGAGAAATCTGCACGGATCAAACACCGTTTACGAGCCAAAAGAGTCCAGTTTTGATGTGAGAGAAAACAGGAGATGGACTTTTTCACTTGATGGACTGGAGTGGTGTGGATTACTGGTGGATTATTGTGATGTTTTTATCGGCTGTTTGGACTCTCATTCTGACGGCACCCATTCACTGCAGAGGATCCGTTTTGTAAAACATGTTTCAGCCTGATGTTCCATTCAGATGTGTCTTTTATTTGACTCTCCTCAGGTGTTTAGGCCAGTAACGACTGCGCTGCTCTTCTAAGACGTCGCTAAACGTGTGAAACGTATTTAATGAGGTGCAACTGCGAGTCCTGAGGGGAAATACCACGGTAAGTCATCACCTCGCAAGGCCGCTGTCTATTACACCTGCCTTTGTGTCCAAATATTTACCTGAAACATGATGCGGTGAAGTCGAGCAGGTAATAAAGATTTAGAGCTCATCTGAGACTAAACAGAAACATCTTCTGCTCTCTTTCATCAATATAAGTTGGTTTTATTTTGATGTTTCTCTCAAGGGCTGCGCTCAGAATAGAACACTAGCTCACTGCATACTGCACAGTGGTCACTGGAAACTGTCTGCCGTACGTTTTAATAGTGTTTTGCAATATGTGATGTTTCAGACAGTAGTTTGACACATTTTTCTCACTTGACCTCATCATGTTGCGTGCATTAAATGCAGCCATTTTGCATTTTTCATCTAATTTTTCAGGCTGATCAAATAATTGCATTGTGGGATATTCAGTGCATTTAGCCAACAGATGCAAAAGTTGCATGCTATATACTTTGGAAATCTAGGTAGTGTGTTATTCTGAACATAACCAAGTGTTTCCCATCAATACTACAGCATTTGCTCTCTCTGTGATGAGCAGCGGTTTATCATTAACTGCTGATAAAAATGAACTTTAAGAGTGGCCTTTATATTAATTTATGAGCTATTTATTTCCACACAAATACCAGTGACTCTTGAACAGACTCTTGTTGCTTTTCTCAGCTCTTAAATAGGGCTGATGGCTTGAATTCAGGTCAGATTTCGGAAGATTTGATCAAATGATGACAGATTTTATTTGAGCGAATGTTTTAATATACACATTGAAAGTGTTTTTACAGTGATATTTTATATTCTCTGTGAGATTAATTGATTTTCTGTACAGATGGATGTTGAATAAAGGTGGGTTATCAAGACTTTTTTCTTTTAAAAATAAGTGTATCAATGAATCATCCACAGTAAGAGCAGAAGCATGAATTAAGAGAGTCACTTTAGCTCTCATGTTGAGTTGAAGTGCTCTTTACCAGTAGGACAGGAGGTTTTTCACTTTTAAGCTTGATTTTGCTGGCTTATTCTTCATTTCTTGATGCATTTATGACATTGCATTTACATTTACGCATTTGGCAGACGCTTTTATCCGAATTCCCTGGGAATCGAACGCGTGACCGTTTGAGTCGACCATTATGTTGAATGTCATTCGAAGCGAAAATGGAAAACATCACAAGCATCACCGATTTATGATTCTGTCACGCTTTATTGGTGTTCTGTGTCAGTCAGGCTCATTGAGTTATGATTTATGAATTAGCGGTTAAGAGCAGCTAAAAATCTAATTAACCATTGTGTCAAGTGGCGACGAACGGGAGGAAACAAGCGTGCGGTCTTTCATAAATACTGCTGGAGAGGAGTACGACTTCCCAGCATGCAGTTTGAATGCGAATGACATTCCAGACACCTGCATTATGACTTCAGACGCTGGAAAACACGTCAATTGGCCGTTTAACAGCTCGTCTGCAGGACGAGTTCAGATGGGAATCAGATGTGATTCCTTCGTTCTGCTCAGTCCTGTCTTTGGTCCACTAGCAGTTAGTACTGCACCAGATAACAGATTCGGGTTATAAAAACATTGTGGGAACATTGTTATGAAATGTTCCTAAAACGTTGAAACATCCAGTTTTCTTGTTATTAAAATAAGTGACAAAAAGTTTCTTGCAACATTTTACTTTCACTCCAAACAAAGCATTATTTGAACACTTTTAATATTCTAAGAAGTTTTCTTGTTGTAATAAGAACGTTATTTAAAGGTTCCTAAAACGTTTCTTAAATGTTCTAGAAATTTAATTTTTTCGTTTACTTTTAATTTTATCTCAACATTTGAAACCGCTGAAACATCCAGTTTTCTTGTTGCGATTATAATGTTATTTAAAAGTTACAAAAATGTTTCTTGCAACATTTTATGTTCACTCAATAATAAAACTTTTTTTGAACATTTACTTTTAATAGCCTGAAAATGCTGAAATGAAAACGTTTCTTACAAAGTTCTACTAACTTTATTTTTACTAGAAATATAACATTGTTTGAATGTTTGTTTTATATTCTACAGACATTCTTGTTGTTATAACAATGTTATTTAAAGGCTCCTAAAACGTTTCTTAAATGTTCAGCTAATTTTATTTTTACCCATTATATAACACTGTTTGTGTTTATTTTTAACTTCTCATGACATTATGAAAACATTCATCAGGTAAAAATAACGTCATGAGGACTTTCTTCTTCTATAAATGTTTTTTTCTTAACGTTATGAGAATGTATATTAAACATGAACAGATCTTAGTTTACAGATGGTAATCCATTACTGATCCAAATTACATTAATTCAATTGTAATTAGTAATGTAATTCATTACATTACCTATTTTAGGTAATGTAATCAGATTACTTTTAGATTACTCTTAGATTACTTTTGACCAACTGATTTATCACATTAAATTAAATAAGATAAACATGTACCATATTGACATAAAAATACATTAAAGTGCATTAAACGTTGTGAAGGAACTGCAGGGGCTAATAAGAAAAAAGCGAATAATTAATTAAATCATAAAAATTGTTAACATTAAAATAATTTAAAGTCAATTAAAAAAAAAAAAAAAACATACTAAAAAACATAAATATTTTGTTTTCCTGCATGTCATGTGACTATAACCAATGTCTGAGAACCAATGAACATGCTTGATTATTAAAATATTTATTTTAAATCTCAGGGGCACAATGAGTGAATATATTAGGTGAAAAGAGATCAATGACAAAATAGTTTGTGCATTTTAATGTGCTTGAAAGAGAGATTAAAATAAAAATGAAAAAAAAAAACAGTGTTTATCAGTAGCTGATAAAATGTCTGATTTTTGTAAATCCAGTGGTCAAATTCTGTCGCCGCCTCACTAATGACTGATCTTTGTGTGAATGTCCACAAAACTTGAAGACTTTCTAAATGTATGTAAGCAGCAGGCTATTTTAGAAAGGAGCCTTTAAAAAATATGAATAATCCATTGCTATTGTGTACATAATATGTGATCATGTAATCCATAACTGTAGTCTGATTCCGGATATTTTTGGAATCCGATTACGTAATCCAGATTACATGTAATCAGTTACTACCCAGGTCTGAATATGAATATGAAAGCTACGATTTCACTCCATAAACTTTGAGAACATTTTAAAAAATCTCTTCCCTGTTAGCAGGCCAGTCGGACATGTCACCATATGTGAAATAATGGAGATAATATCAGGGTGAAGGGTGCACAGTCTACCCCGAACACCAGGTTCAGATGAGACGAACAACATCTAAACAGACACAAACGCGCTCGACAAAACGCCATTTATTTGGAAAGAGCGACGCTAAAAGAACAGCACGTGACCATTTTGTTTGCACCGTGCGGGATAATGAGCCTCGTGCAGTCGGAACCCAATAAACGGGTTCCTGACACGGTGCTGGAGAACACGACGAATATGGAGCGAACGCGCGTCTGTGCGGCGTCTGACGCGAGCGCGGTGTATAACGAAGCGCTGTAATGACGCGTCCTCATCATATGGCTCATCATAATGTGTCATAAGCGCCGTGAGGGGCTCCATGTTTGAGCTCCATTACTGCTGGAGTCATGAGAGGCTCTGTGGACCTTCCTCCTGTCTCACTGTCTCATCGCAAACTCTTGTGCACCCTCTGGTGCTTGCTAGACTCCAAAACTTCTTTGTGTTGCCTGCTTAGCAGATTGTCTTCCTTGTCTCTGAGGCTGCTCATTATTCAGAGACAGCCGGAGCTCAGGTCATCTGCAGCTGCCGTAGTGAAGAAGGAGAAGAAGAAGAAGGAGAAGGAGAAGGAGGAGAAGAAGAAGAAGAAGCAGCAGCAGCAGCAGCAGCAGCGAGAAGGAAGATGGCGAACATCCTGCTGCTCTAGACCGGGAACAAGTTCGCAGAAGATCCAGGATCCAGCCGTGAGTATTCGGTTTCACAATCGTCCACATCTCGCCTCGCTCTTGACGCTCCATAATAACGCGCTCGAGCTCGGGATCCGTGGAGAGGCGCTTTGGGAACGACCTGGAAAAGCGCTTTTAGTGCCTCCCAGGAGCAGCCGTGGTGACCCGCGAGGAGCCCGAACCGAGCGGATCCTCCAAAACGGGCACCTTGGTGCTCGCGAAGTGACGCGTTGCTGGAGCGTCTCCTCCAGAGCCGAATTCGCGTCCGCTGCGTGTTTTCCCCCAACTGGAAGGAGCGTCGCGGGATCGCCCGCCCGCCGCGCCGCGCCGCCGGTGAGCGCATTCGAGGGACGAAACGCGAAATGTGACGGGCGCTTTTCGCCGCGCTGGAAGCCATTGCACGGATTTGGAGCTCCGCGTCCATTAGTCAGTCGGACGGACGGACGGACGGGCGAACGAACGAACGAACGCGACGCGTGCAGACGCGCGGCGCGCTACGCTCTCGTGACGTGACCGGAGTGTTACAATGTGGCGACGTGAAAATAGCGCTCGTGTTGTTTTCCGCGACGGGCTCCAGGTGTTTGTCGCCGCAGGTGTAGAATGACACCGAGGGTTCCTCCAGAAAATGGAGTCTCGCTGGAGTCTGGAGAACAAAGGTTGACTTTCTCCTGCTGCCACTGGCCACTGCACGGAGCCGGACGCGCGTTTGGTGACACATTTCGTGCTCGTTTGCACTTTCCCCCTCTATTCTGCGACTCTGAGTTTCCCCGCGACATTTTAATAACCAGCGTTGGCTCGCCGATGAGTTTGGCGTGTTTGTGCTGCTCTGTGAGGTTGGCCTACAGACGCTCCTCACGTACACTTTCTGTGCTGTAGAAGATCTCAGGGGCTCCGAAATTAACTTTAGTTTGATTCGAGTGCGAGTGGAATTGTGTGGGTGAACTTGTGCGTGCGTGCAAGCTGTGGATGATCTCTGTGTTGAAGATTAGAACTTGCAAATGCTCAACTTTTCTCTCTCTCTCTCTCTATATACTTCCTTTATGCACCTGTGTCGTTTGGGAGCAAATCTGAAGCTTCTGCTTGGAAGTGAAAGTGAATATTTGTGCACTTGTCTGGCTGTAGTTTAATAATCTGACATGCGTGTGTGTGATTGTGACACCATCAAAGCTTTTGGTGAAAGGCGGTTGTTTCTCCATTGGCTCTGTGTGTGTGTGTGTGTGTGTGTGTGTGTCCTTCTGCAATCGCTCTGGCCACTGTGAAATCCCGCTGACAAAGACAGCGCGCTACACACACACACACACACACACACACACACACTCAATGCGACAGACGCAGGCCAGAGGAACTCAAAATGGTGGCACGTCTCCCATGTCAGGGCAAACAGGTTCTCTCACATGAAGGTTACTGGCTGTTTTTAAGGGCCTGCTGCTGTCTGATGTTTCCAAGCAGGTTCTTTGTGGTCTGTCGAAGCTCTGAGATCATTCTTTGTGCTCTTTTCACTGGCGGTTCAATAACACAATTGTGCTTTATGGATTTGTGACCAAGCGTACGTGTGGGTGTGATGGTCTAGTTTGCAACTCGTTCGTCCAAGTTCTTCCACCTCCAAATCGCTCCTAGGTTTTTTGGGGGAATATGTCTGTTCTTTCACAGTAATGACTTTGATCTGGTCGAGCGTCTGACCTGGAAAAGCTAAAAGCCGTCTTATGCAACTGTTGAGCGCGCAGCGATGGCTCATGGTTCAAGCTCACCGCTGACCCACTTTCATGAAGATCCAGTCTGAAGCCTGTTCAGCTCAGTAGTGTTCAGTAAAATAGTCCACTAGAGAGAACGTGCGACGATTGGTGGTGTTGTGGCCGGCAGATGATTGTAGATCGTGCAGAAGTTTGCTCTCCTGTGTCAAATCTGTTTATGACTCTCAGCGAAGCTTATTGCACGTCCTTTATTGTCTCTTTGTCATGTTGAACACAGAAAACGAATGAATGGACACAAAGGCATCATCTATTTTTAATGATAAGCCAATGAGGGTGAAGTTAACGGTGTAAACATGAGCTGTTCCAAACCCTAGTGAGCTGCCTACATAGACATCATAGATTAGATTGTAGAACTTCTGCTCTTTAGTGTTTCTTTGTGTGGTGTTTTCACAGTTTGAAAGCAGCTTTAAAGCAAGCATGCCCATTCACTTCCTATTATTTTATCCGGTGTTAATGTCAAACTCTATTTTAATGAACTGTTAGTCCACCTGTGTAGTCAGCAGAAGCTCACTAGAGTTCAGAAGGGCTGTATGTGTAATACCTGTTGACTTCATTTCACTTTAAAGCAGGAGCTGCTGTTAGTGAGTGTTTTGTAGTGGGATCCGCGACTGTCACGAACGCGCTGTTATTCTCCAGATGTGCGTTATGACTAGAGCTCGTTCATCTGTGGATGGAATGGTTTATGGTTTTACTAATGTTTATTAAAACATGGAGACAGAACTAGTTTGTAATAGCTGATATTTAGATGTTTCTCCAGCGTTAGAGACTCTGCGGCTGCAGCTGTTGATTATTTCTGCAATTTGTTTCTGTTTTTTTAATGGAAAAAAGTTTCACGAGCGCATCGTTCCAAGTGTTGACAAATTGAAGGCTGTGAAAACAAATATAGTGAATGTAAACGACGGTACACGTTATAAGCAAATATATGCATTTAAATAAACACGTGATCAGTAAGTTGCTTTTACCATTAACTTGTCAAAATATTTTAACATGTTTTACATTAAATTCAACTAGACAAGGTTTGTTACAAAATGAAGTGAGTTTTCTAAAACAAACAACAGCTGCTTGTGTAAAGCAGAAGTATAAATCACTAAATGAAATAGTGTGTGTGTACAGTGTGCACTTCGTACGATCTGTTTACTGGCGAGTTATTTGCACTAATTCCTAGTTTCACGATGTGCCACGCTGGCCTCGTGTCGTGTGTCGAAGTTGAAAAACAATAGACCGAACAACAAAATACTAGCAACAACGCATGCAAATGTTGATGAGGAGTTTAAAAGACTTTATCTGTCAATTAAAAAAAATATATATATATATATAGCACAGATACTGGACAAAGACGATTCTTTCTAGTGCAATAAACTATAGTATTTGCATCAAAATCAAAGTTTATGCATTTCATTATGTTGTAGGCAAACTACACATTGGAAGCATGTGAATGACTGAGTGAAGTCGAATTTACGAGTGTGAAACTGAATCTAGATGATACCAGTTGTTGATCAGTGTTGCCAAGTCTGTGGTTTTCCAGCAGAATTGGGCTACTTTAACACTGTTGCTGCTGGTTGTTTTTCGTGTCCGTGGGTTGAAGTGACCCCAATAACGCAATATTTAGCCTCTGGAATGCTGATTTTTACTAGGGAAACCACACCAAAAATCATGTATTTTACCTCCTGTAATGTGTGTTTTATTTATTTATTTATTTATTTTTTTTTTGTAAATGGATTGGGCCACTTTTGGTCTAGTTTTGAGTAGAGATTGGGCAGGTTTTGTTGAAAACCTGGCAACTCTGTTGCTGAGTTATTTTGTTTTGTTGAAGACTGTTGACTAGTCTGCAAAAAGCTTGAGTATTAGTTTCTGCTTTTGATATTGATATTAAGATTTGTGAAATTTCACTGGTGTGTATTTTTTTTTTTTCTTTTCCAAATTGTTTATTTATTATTTTTGTTTTATTTTATTTATTTATTTATTTTAATTTTTAAGTTTGTTCATTATTGATTTTTAGACCACACAATTTGGGGGAAAAATCAAATTGTTTTTTTTTTTGTGCATTTGCAATTTAAACCACTTTTGTTTTATATGTAATTATAATTATGTGGCTAAAAAAAAAAAATAATAATAATAATGACAATTGATGAATAATAAAGTTTGATGGTATTAGCAGTAATAATAATAATAATAATAATTATAATAATATTATTATTATTATTATTATTATTTATTTTAAATTATTTTATGATTTAAAAAAAAAAATGTTAAACAATGTAAATTGAATCTAAGAAAAATAATTAATAACACTAAAACTACTAATAATTTTAAGTTTGCTACTACTACTGATATTAACAATGGTTGTCTTCTTTTCATTAGTGTACAAACTCCAAAAGCGACAGCCATTGTAACAATCGCTTTAAGCCGTATCGCGATTTCCGTTTTTATTTGGATTAATGGTGCGGCTGTAATCGACGTTATGGATTAGTTGTTTCAGCATCTGAAAGACGAGTCCGATAAAACGTATGAGGTTGAACTCTGATCTGACGGAGGTTTTTCAGGCCACGTCTGTTTGTGTGCATGGAGTAATGTGGTGATTTCATTTGAATAATTTTGAATGTCAAAGGCTGCTTGTGTTATTAATAAGGTGGGCGACGTGCAGAAGCGTCCCGTGGCTCCAGGCCATCTTCTGCTTTCTTCGGGTCACCTTAATTACTCTCATTGTCCATGCAGACTTCTGCGTCCGTATGATAAACCGGATGCCGCCGTCGCTCCGTCCTCACGTCGGCTTTGTCTCGGACGTTTCTCCTAAAATTCATATTGAGATCTTTGACTGATTGCAGGCTTTAGTGAGGAGACGCACGTGATCGTAGCTCTTTCCTGCAGGAGGAGCGCGCTGCGTCTCAGATTGTTTTTAAGGACGCTGCTCGTTCCAGGCAGCTGAAGGGCTTCCATTTTGATGGTCGAGTGATCTGAGCTACAAAATGGACCTTTCAGTCGGTTGAGGCCGCTGAAGGAGGCAGAAACTCACAGAAGCGCTGAAGTTTAGAGTTGTTCCTCAGGCGGCCTGACAGAGAAAGAAGCGAGACACACAAAAGCCAATTGAAATGGTCCAGTGGACGCTTTCTTGACGTGATGCATTGGTTTCTGGAGTCTCACACACACATGCGTGAGGAGCGCTTTCACTCTTATCTAAAGAAGACAGAAGTTATATAACGTTCTGCTGGACATTAGAAACGGAGCCTCTGGTTAAAAGCGACTGTATGCTGCGTTCATTTACGTAACCTCGTTTGGCTCATAATTAGCTGTGCTGCACATTTGTGTGTTTTAATTTAGAAAACCAGTAGCGTAACCAACAATATAGTAGCTGAACAATATTTCAAACTAATGCTTGTCTGAATAATCAATACACATAAATATGGACCCTAAGCCTAACCTAATATTCAAGTTCGATAATGAATCTTCATGTCCGTTATAATTTCACTTAATTATACATCATTACCAGTGAAACCTTTTGAACACTTGAGAATTGTCTATATTTTAGGTTTACAAGATTTAGGGGGGAAAATTCAAATTGTGATTGATTTTTTTTTTTTTTTTCTGTCCAATGCAATAAAATAATTTGATTTATATATTATGACTATTATTGTATTATTTTATGACTAAAGTAATGATAATACTGTTAATATAATTATTTTTATATTATATTATTTTTATGACTAAATATAATATATAATAATATTTTTATTATTAATATTATATATTTTATGACTAAAGTAATGATGATAATGTTATTGTTATAATTAATATAATATTATGGTTATTATTACAAAATAAAAACATTACAATTACAAATATTTAAAAAATCAAAATTTTAGAAAATGAATACAATAATAATAATAATAATAATAAATAATAGTTTTATTACAAATGTAGCATCACAATTTTATTAATAATGGTTAATGGTTTTTAAAAATTATTTTCAAATGTTAAACCATTTAAGATTTTCCCAGTAGTCTTAGTAGCGTTTTCCTCATTCATTTCACACGTTTTTTTGTTCAGTAGATTTGTCATGTAGATTGGTAGACCTCAAAGTCTTTAAAATACTTTTTAGCTGGTTTAGTTTGTTTAATTATATTCTCTAGTTGAGATGAATATCTGATCACACTGTGGTTCAGTTCCTGCAGAAATACAGAAACGATCGAGTGTTTTCGATCTCCTGTGTGAGTTTGTATGGAAGTCTTGTTCCTCTGGCGGATCCAGAAGTGGGATGTGGCCGTCTCCGTTCCACCGGTTCCTCAGACCACAGATCGGTCTGATTTCTCGTCCGGAACGCTGCTTTATTTGCGTCTCATGCATGTGTCTCAGTCACAGCGTTTAATAGCAGTTTATTCTGAGACTCTGAGACCACAAGATGAACTTTTCTCTCCTCAGCTGATCTAAGAGTGCGTGAGAAACTTACATGACATGGTGTAAGAAACCCTGCTCATCCAGACACGTATGACGTTTTCCACACAAATATTGTGCAGCGCAACTGTTTTCAACATTTATAATCAGACTAACAGATAATATTAGACTGATTCCTGAACAGTTAATATGACATTATGGTACGTGTATATGTATGGTGGGCCTTCAAGTCAAAAAGAATCACTGTACAGTGAGTTCCAGAGAAAGCGTGTTCGTCGTTGTTCTGTTCTCTCGTCATGTCTGATGATCCAGCAGTATCTGCGTCTCTGTGCTTCTGCAGGATCTGCAGATGTGTCTGGAAACATTCAGCGTTCTGTAGACGGCTCTGTTCCTATACAGGCCGAGCGCAGAGGCAGGACAAGGCGTCCTTTGAGAGCGAACAGCGGCGGTGTTGTCGCAGATCCGCTCGCCTCTGTCCCGCTCGACTGGAAGGTGCCAGTGTCCAAGTCTGATTAAATATTGAAGAAGTTGGAAGGAAGGAAGCTCTCGTCGGTGAGTTAATATTAATGGCTCGCTCGTCTTTCTGACGTGCGACTGGAAGAGACGTTTGCGCCTCAAACTGAGGCGTGCGGACTCTCCGGGAGGGGCGCGTGTGATTGTGGACGCGGGACATTGGCATGTTGTGTTGCTATTTATAGACGTGAGTTTTGGAGTCTGTCTGTCTGAGATCCTTCAGCTAAACGCTCATGGTTCACGTTCAGATTGTGGTTTTTCTCGCATGAGCGTTCACAGTCTTCACTTACTCTTGAGTTTCATTGCACTTTGTGAAAGTTTTGGAGGAGAAGCTTCATAATTCTGTGCAGCCGGAAAATATAATAACGTATAGATGTTGTTCAGCGATGGGCGTCATCTGATCGTACAAATTAACCAACAGCCTGGTCAGTTTATTATCCACGAGTGTTTTAGTGCAGGTATTGTGTAAAATAAGCCTTAGAAATGTCATGTACATCATTTGCTGTACAAACGTGCTCTTTAGATGTTGTTGTCATTGGTGGCATGTGCAGAATCGCCAACAGTCAGTTGCGCTTTCAGGTCCTTCAAGTTGGTAACTGGTTCTTCCTGTACTCTTCCTGTACTTCCTGTACTCTGCTGCGTTTTCAACACAAACAGAAGACTGCTTGTAAAGCTGTGGTGGCTGATTTTAGCATTGTGGACATGTGGTTTACAATCTAAATGTTAAATTACGAATATGCACTAGCGTTCGGAATCTTTTTGTCACATTATAAATGTCCTGACTGTCAATTTTGGCACAGATAGCACTTAAAACCTGTGTGTTTCAGAAACTGTCCACCGAGTCCATTCAAAGAAGTTTTTCTTCCCTCGAAACATTGGCTTTAAATGATTTTCGATCAGAGCCGCATGCTTAAACGTGATGTAAACGAACGGGCACACATTTACACCAAGATTTATTCTGAGGTGTCTGTTGGGCATGATTATGGCTGCTAAAAGTAGTAAAGTTTCATTGTGTTTGCGTGAACTGATGTTTATTCACTGTAAACATTAGTTTGAAGACAAACTTAATGTGAACACCTCTCTGATGTGTTTCGTCCGGGTGGAAATGACTCTGATGACACATACGGCTCCTCTGACATCATGCTGTGCGGCTGTTTGGGATGATGCTGTGCTGCAGATGAGTCAAAACTCAAGCACAGATGTAAATGGACATTTCAAATGAGGTTGATTCTTCAGTAAACACTTGATTTTTAGTCAAATCAATATTTGCTCCAAAACCTCCCGGGCTCTTGCTGTCCTTCAGCTGGGAATAGTGCTTCATTAGGAGATCCAAACGCAGGAACATCTCTTGTCTTTGGTCGAGCGTGTCTTCGCGCTTTGATGTTGTATGCGGTTTGATGGTAACACTCATTGGCTTGAGAAAACGGCCCGAATCAGGCCAAAGACAGAAAGAGAACAGCGGAATTGGAACTGAAGGTTTCCTGAGGGAAAACGCTTCCTGGTTATTTTCCAGTGTTTTGGTCCTGAGCGTTTCATTCTTTTCCTCTTACAGTCGCTCCCAAAGCTCTGATGGCCTCATTGGATGCTGAAGCGTGAACATTTGTACTGTAACTTTGTTTAATGACACTATTTGTAGCATCTTGCCCTCTCGACCCCCAGAGTTTGTTTAGAGCAATAGTATTGTGTAGTATGGTGCAAAAAGTGTAATATAGTAAGGTATAGTATTATATAGTGTGGTTCAGTGAGGTGCAGTGAAGTATAATACAGGGCAGAGCGGTGTAGTGTGGTGCAGTGAAATATAGCATAGTGTAGTATAGTATTGTGTAGTAGAGTGTCGTGCAGTGAAATATGAAATTGTGCATATCGTGTAGTATGATCTTGGGATATTGTGTAGTGTAGTGAAGTGCCGTGTAGTGTGGTTCAGTGAAATGCAGCATAACAGAGTGTAATATAGTATAGCAGTATAGTACAGTATTGTGTAGTATAGTGTGGTGCAGTGAAATGTGATATTGTGCAGAGTAATGTAATATAGTGCTGTGTAGTATGCTATAGTGTGGTGCAGTGTGGTATAGTGTAGAATAGTTTAGTGTGGTGCCGTGAAATATAGCTTAGTGAAGAGTAGTGTAATATAGTGCAGTATAGTGTCATGTAATGAAATATGAAATTGTGCATATTGTGTAGTATGATCTTGTGATATTGTGTAGTGTAGTAAAGTGCCGTGTAGTGTGGTGCAGTAAAGTATAGTGTGATATAGTGCAGTATAGTTTAGTGTAGTGCAGTGAAAACGAATATTGTGCAGAATCGTTTAGTATAGCACTGTGTAGTATTGTGTAGTATAGTGTAGTGTGGTTCAGTGAAGTATAGTATTGTGTAGTGTGGTGCAGTTAAATATAGCAGAACTGCGTAGTGTAGTATAGTATAGCATTATAGTACAGTATAGTATTGTGTAGTATAGTGTGGTGCAGTGAAATGTGATATTGTGCAGAGTAATGTAGTATAGTGCAGTGTAGTAAAGTGTGGTGCAGTGTGGTATAATGTAGTATAGTTTAGTGTGGTGCAGTGAAATATAATATTGTGCAGAGTACTGTAGTATAATGCAGTGTAGTATTGTGTAGTGTGGTGCAGTGAAGTATAGTGGAGTAATGAGACTCAACACAGTATAGTGTAATACAGTATAGTATATTGTTGTCCAGTGTAGTATAGTGTAGTGTCATTTACAACATGGAGCCCTGTTGTTCAGGTTCAGTTTTCTGTGAAAACATTTCTGTTTTGTTCTGTTTTAGTCTTATTTTTTGTGAAATTAATTTAAATTAGGAAGTAAATGAGTTAGTAGAAGTAAATGAGTTCTACTATAACTTAGATGTTAATAGAGATCATAAAGATCTTTTTTTTTTTTTATTTAAATGGTCTTAAAAAGGTCTTAAATTTATCTTCATAAACCTGCAGGAACCCTGGTGCTAGTTGGACCAGAAATGATCATTCTGTCTTCATTTATTCTCCCTCATGTCCTTCAAACTTGTATGAGTTTCTTTCTTTGGTGGAACACAAAAGACAATATTTTCAAAAGGTTTTTGTGTTTTTATTTCCATATAATGAGAATTACTGGGGGTTTTTTTAGACCCCATTGACTTTTGAAATATTCTTCAAAATATCGTCTTTATAGAATAAATTCTTCTCCATGACTGGTTTCAAATCTCATGCGTTTTTGATGTGAAAGACACGTCGTGCTTGATGTCAAATGATGCAGCGTGTCATCGGTAAGATGTGTTATTCGTAACCAATCATGACGGTTTAGGTTTAAATATGTAGAAATCAGATTTGAGTCCTTTGAGATGATTTGGGTCGGAGTAAATGATGACAGTATTTTGGGGTGAAAATGCAGGTTACACACCATAATCCAGCGCGCAAATGAGCCGTCTTTACGTGTTTTGGCGATCAGATTGGTGTTAAAGTGCTTATGGAAAGCGTGACCTTGTTGAGTGGAGGATCTCCAGGAGTTTCATCCATCATCATTAGATAAAACGTTCCCACGCCTGAGGCCGGCAATTACTGAAGCTCAGTGAGGATGAAATATGTCTTTTTCAATAATGCAGAGCTGAGATAGTGTCTAAGACTTCGGTTGTAAGTGTAAAGTAGCATTTTTAATTACGAGACATTTCTTTGATACGCTGCTGAGCAGATTTCAGACACATTGTGGTTTTACGTGAAGCGTGTCGATCTCGTGTGTAGAAGTATTTTTTTTTTTTTTTTTTTTTTTTTTTTAAGATTATTGGAGTACATTCTACAAGAAAATATTATTTGAGTCATGCTACTATTTAATTCAACGTATTACTGTTTCTTTGTGAAAATTGTTTCAATTCATTGAATTTTTTTGACCTGAAACCAGTATTTTCCTGCTCTAATGTCGCTCGAGCCTTAATGGCGTCGCAGCATCAACTCAAACGTCTCAGATGTTTCTCCTAAAGTAAACGGACCGAATGAGACGGCGTACATCACGGCAGCTCTGATGGGTTGATTAGAAGTGTCCACGTTGAGATGTTGCAGAGGTTTTGAGCACAGGCCGAGACGTTTGTTTCAGGAGACAGATCTCGCGCGTGATTTGCGTTTTGGTCTGGTGTTAGTTTTGCTTTCACAGCATGAGAGCCACTGGAGGAAGCTGGTGAGGTGTTGGTTCTCATGTGTGACGCACGTGTCGGTCTCTCGTGAAAAGGCCAGCGGGGTTTGAAGAGTCAGGAAGATCTGCAGCCGTTGCCTTGAGGAGCACAAAATGGTGGATGACCAGTGTCAGCTGTGAAATGGAGTCGCTAGCGCTGATGCAGGAGATAATTCAGTCACGATCAGTGGAGCGAGGTGACTCTTCAACCGCAGCCTGAGACGCACGCTTCTCAGAAGCTTCAGCTGAACACCACTGATCCCTGCTGTCCGTTTCTGCGCTCGTATTAGAAATAAAGCTTCCAAAAGGTGTGTGAAGATCATTTTAATGATCTGAAGCATCAGTTTCTCCACTATAAAGAACCTTTTGTTCAATAGAAAGATTCCATGGATGCTAAAGGTTCTTGATGGAACCATCAATGCCAGTAAAGACCTTTATTTTTAAGAGTGCAGGGTAACCAGACGTCTGTTTTCTGGCTGCAGTCCTGGTTTTTGGTGTGCTGCTCACTGGAAATATCCCCGATTTACCACATGTTTAAAAGCCTGCCAATACACTGCAAAAAAAGCCAGACCAACATAGTACAAACAAAATGTCTTGTATCAATATTAATTAAAATGTAATGCAATTAGAAAATGTTAAAAATTATTCATCATATTTTGTTAAACACTGTTAAAAACATGCAAACGATATTATGTGTTGTTCTTTCCATAGATAATTATAAATATTTTGGCTTTTGAGCTTTGAAATGTGCTCAGAAATCTGGTGAACCCCACACTGGATGTGTTAGATCTTGCTTCTCTTGAAGAAATAAAATCGGTCTTCTTCTAGAAAAGACCATTTTTAAGATCTCATGAAACCATTTTTTATTTCAGAGATTCTTGAGATGCTTTAAATGTATTTACTGTGAAAAGAATACCTGCGGATTTGATGATGTTTGTGGATTTTCTCCTAGTTTTTGATCTTCTTGCTGAGTTGAGCAAGAGTTGAGCGCTGTCGAGTGGTTTATGTTGCAACTAGCGTACAGACGCAGATGATCGTCACCAGATTACAGGACACTCACGCACACTAACTCCGTTATGGTGTAAAAGATGAACACCGGCACTGTTTGGCTGTTCTGAAGTGATTTTCAGTAGTGGTCTTGGTTGTTTGAGGTGAAGAACCCTTTAAGATGGATTCCCATCCATTAACAGCCTGATGATGTTTCTACAGAAAGGCTAAAACTTCATATTGTTGTGTTGGTTCACATTTAGCAGACAATAAAGTTTCACTGTAGAGCTTATAAATCAAGCTTAAAATCACTCTAAAATCAATGTTTACATGACTGTTTGGTACAAAAATGTGCAAAAATGGTTCAGCAACGATTTCTGCAGATCACACCAGTGACTCTTTGAATCATTCAGTCAACAGATTCATTCAGAACACTAATTTATTCAAGAATTTGAAAAAGTGTGGTTCTTTTAATGAGTTATCGAGTCATTCATTCAAATGATTTGTTCAACTTCACTGATTCATTCATAAAAGAAACAAGTGACTGTCTTTATGAATGAGTCATTGAATCTTTCAATCAGTTTGTTCACAAATGCTGATTAATTTTGGGAACTGCCATTGAATCAGTAAATCGTTCATTCAGATGAGTTTTCAAATTATTTTTTTCAGAGAAGAAAGGAGTGACTGTTTTCATAAATGAGTCACTGAATCTTTAACTTAATCATTTTGTTCAAAAACACAGGTTCATTCAGAAACAACAGTGATTCAGTGATTTGGTCAGAAACAAAACAAGCAACTGTTCCTATGAGTGAGTTGTTGAATCATTTATTCAAACTATTCGTTCAACACTGATTATTTCAGAAAAGAAACAAGTGGCAGTCTTTAAATGAGTCATTGAACTTTAATCATTTTGTTTAAGAACACAGGTTCATTTAGAAACAACAGTGATTCAGTCAGAAACATAACAAGTAGCTCTTATGAGTGAATTGTCGAATCATTCTTTCAAACTATTTGTTCATCACTGATTCAGAAAAGAAACAAGTGGCAGTCTTTGAATGAGTCAATGAATCATTCACTTAATTGATTTGTTCAAAAGCTGATTCATTCAGAAATAGCACAAGTGGCTAACTATGAGTGAATTATTGAATCATTTATTCAGATGATTCTTTCAACGCTGATTCATAGAACAGCGAGACAATAATGTGTCTAAAATGTAAGTTACTCCATATTAACTTGTTTATTGAGCTGTTGTATAAAAGCTCTGTTGCTTGCGTGATATTGCTGATATATCAGTCCATTATCATGTGTTTTATAAAGGAAAGAGTCTCTCAAGGGAGGTTCAGTTAAGAACAGAACGAGTGGAGAATAATACTAGTGTTTTTGCAGAAGGGTTAGCGGGTCTTAAAGTGACTCTTGGGAAAGGCTTGTGTTGGATGCGTCTCAGAAGCTTCATGTTGGTTTGTTAATGGCTGACCTATTTCTGCTGCCATATGCTTCCTGGAAGGGATTTGCTTTGAAACATAAAAGCCAATGATTTGGATGGAGGAAGAAGATTATGAGCACATCACTCCAGAAGATCTCACATCTGTTGATATGAACATCGGGAAATAGTCGACGTGATGTGAAGTGGACGTATTGATTCGTGCTTGGATGTTTGTGATTGTTCACTTTTACAGAAAGTGTCTGTGTTTTTGTGTCATATTCGGTTCTTTAAATCTTTGAATAATTTTTTGTTATCTGTGTGGATCACAGTTTTTTGATGATTTTGTCTGCTCTGCTCACCAAGGCTGCTTTTATTTGATCAAAAATACAGTAAAAATGAGAAATATTTTTAGAATGTAAAATACCTGTTTTTATATGAATATCTGTTAAAGTATAATTGATTCTTGTGATCAAAGCTGAATTTTCAGCATCATTACTCCAGTCTTCAGTGTCACATGATTCTTCAGAAATCATTCTAATATACTGATTTGCTGCTCAATAAATATTTTTGATTATTAGCAATGTTGAAAATAATCTTAATCTTTAATCTTTCCCCAAACTTCTCAGGTTTATCACAGTTTACACTAAAATATGGTAATCATGCTGAATTTTCTGAGTAATGATGCTGAAAATTCAGCAATTGATCACAGAAATAAATTACATTTTAATAGATATTCACATAGAAAACACCTATTTTAAATTGTAATAATTTAACTTTTTTTAAAAAATTTGTTTTAAATTGTAATATTTTTATACTGATTTTTACTGTATTTTTTGATCAAATATATGCAGCCTGGGTGAGCAGAAGAGTTTTAACTAGTAGCGTGTGCATTAAAGATGTATTTTCCTTCTGGAAAAGATTATTTTTAAGACCTGTGGAGCTGAATGGATAGATTGTCAAAGGCTCTCTGAGGCTCTTTTTTTTAGACGTGATGTTGTAAACGGTTGGAGTTGTCGTTAAGTGTTACTCGTGGCATTTTTTCAATCCGGTTTATCAGGAAACTCCAGTGAGAACAGGAACTGGTTGTGTCGGAGCGGTTCGGGTCTGTTTGTGTCTCTGATCTCATCTGGCAGATCTTTGGCGCAGGCCGAGCTTTATCATGAGAATCATCTGAGACTTCCTCATTTGAGGGACGGCACATGACCGAGCGCTTTGAGGAACTAGAGGTTTGCAGAGCTCGTTTCTCCTGCTGTAATGGAGAACATGAGAAGTTTTGGCTGGTTTTGCTCAGCGTGACTGTGAAACTCGACGTCTTGGTGCGTTTCCTCTTCTTTTCTGGCCTCTCGTGATCTCGAGCGTCGTGCAAACGAAGGAGCTGGTACGTTCTGCAGCTTCAGAATGCTGGGTAGGTTTGTACAAACCCTCAGTCCAGGGTTATTTTGGTTGCTTGCGTAACCTTTGTGTGTTCACCGAGGGCACCATTCCCAATTCAACCCAAAATAACTCTCTGAGCACGCTTTAGGAAGTGTTCTTCAGGAAAGGGGCCGTTCTCTCGCCGGTCCGCATGAGTGGATTAGAACCGCACGATGAGATGATTTCAGGGCTCGTATCTTCACGCGTTCGAGCCTTTAGATGATACGTGATGCGTTGTTTGTAGTGGCTCTTTAAAGTGATAGTCCACCCAGAAATGGTCATTCTGTCATCATTCGATTACTCTCACGTCATTCCAAACATGTTTTCATCTTCTGGAAAACATAAAAAAAGACATTTCGAAGAAGCAAACAACACTGGAGCCTTTGACTTTCATTTTATAGACAAAAAACACCATAAAACATCCATAAAATGAAAGTCAAAGGGTCCAGTGTTGTTCAGGTCTCAAAATGTCTTGTTTTATGTTCTATAGAAGACAGAAAGTCTCTTAGATCAGCTTCCCAACCCCTTTTTAGAGTAAAAATCAGACTCCAGGATAATCGAAGTGTACTGACTAAAAGTAACTTATAGTAAAACCATAAAGTGTTACTTGAAAAACAAAAAAAATGTATGTATATAAACCTGCTTCTTTGTTTATCAAGTGAAATATGAATATAAATTAAGCCAAATTCAATCACGTTTTATTTAGGCATCAACTTGATACTGAAGCAGCAGTCGTTTTGGCATCTCTGGTCCTGTTCCAGTGAGGTTTATGTGGCAGAAGTCTGTTGATCGACCCTGTCGTGTGTTTTACATAACGTGTTCCATAAGCTTATATAACAGACCGTCGTGTCTGTCGAGATCGGCACACATGCTCCAAACCGCACGCTGAAGATCCCGCTCCACCCGTCTGCACAGACGTGAAGTGAAAGAACCTGATCTTCAGTTCCTGTATCTTCAGACTGTGGAAAGACCAGAAACGTGTTTGAGGAAACAGTGCAACTATGAGCGAAAATATCTCTGCAGTATGTGCTTCTGTCCACGTTCGTTTTTAACCTTCTATACTGTTTTCACATTCTGGGTCTGTTTGTCAAAAATTAATATTTTTCAAATAAAACCATTTTCTATTTTATTAGCAACTTCTAAAAAAAGTTTTCAATGTTACCATTATATTATTAGTTTTTCCCCCCTTTTGTATTAATTGAAGAATTTGAGAAATTCTTTGAAATTTCAAGTTAGACATGAATTAATCCAAAAAAACTATGATGCAAAATATATATAAATTTAGTTTCAATATTGAGGAGAAATGTTCTTTCATTATATGATTGTATGAAATATATAAGAACATATAATTTGAGAATTACTAGTATTAACCCCATTGAAATGAATAGAATATAATTATTGAATTCATGATGGTCAGAAACAGTCAAAATTTATGAAATGTACATATTTATTTCTAAGAAAAAAAAAAAAAAACATCAAGACAACATATATATTACTCTGAAAAGTTTTCACACAAAATAAATTAATTTTACTCGTGTAAACTTCACTTTCAGATGAAGAAAATGATCCATTTTTCAGTTCCAAAACAGTTTTGACACTCATATAAATTCATAAATAATTTTACAGAAAGTATTTCTGACACCTAATGTGACTCCATACGTACCCGGGTCAAAAATGACCCGAACATGAAACGTGTGACTTAAAAAATACTTGTAAAAATCTGATAAAATAAATATTGTGTATTTTGAGGGTCTGAAAGCATTTAATAAGTTTCATTCCCCTACTAACGTGTTTTGTTTTTTTCCAAACAGACCCGAATGTGTTATGAGGGTTAAACTCTCTTAAACTATTGCGATATTTATTTTTTTTTATATTGTTCTAGAGGAAAGATCTGAGACAAACGTAATATTTCAGTGAAGTGTAACTGGCCTGAGCTCTGAGTGATTAAATACTCGTCGAGGGACTATATAATTTAAAACTCTGAACGCACAATGTTTGTAATAATCCGGGTAAATATTAATAGAGAATTAATAAAGTTCTTCAGCCATCAACCCTCAATACATTTGCTGAAAATGTTGATAATCAGTGCGTCATTATTCGTTGATGAGATCTGATGAGATGTTTCTGCTGCAACAGAATGATGAATGTTTAGCCAGAGAGTGTAATCTTCAATCACGACCCCATCCGTCCCGTCCGTCTCTCTCTCTCTCTCTCTCTCTCTCTCTCTGTGAGTGTGTGGTGCGAGGTGGTGGACCAATGGTTAAGGACAAAACCCCTGTACTTCTAATCAGCTTAATGTTGGCTTATTCAGAGAGTGTCTTTGAGAGGGGCAGCTGCGCCGGGAGCGTATAGAGAGGAGGACGTTACGGCAGGTCGGCCGGTTGGTGATTAACAAACGTCAGTAGACTTTGGAATCTGGTTGCGTTGGGATTGAAAGGTCTCGCAGTTGTCCGGGTCGGATCGGCATTCGCTGCTTACAGTTTTTTTTCCCATCGCTCGCTCGTCTTCCTCATTCTTAGCTCAGGGCTGCAGATGTTTTGTGAGCTCTGAAGAGGGAAGTTCAGGCATGCTTTGCATTTTTAGACCCCCTCGTGAAGCTGTAGTTCCTCTAAGCTTGTTTTGAGGACGTGAGAGACTCTTGAATCTGTCCTGTGAGAATGCATGCCTGGAAATCAACTAGTCAGCAGTCAACCAGTTAAGACTAGTCAGTCTTGATAATGCCCAATGCAGTGTTTTTGCAAAAAAATGTCCACCTAATTCACCTAAAACTTAAAAATTGATTTTAAATTAAAAATTAAGCAATCATGGGTTGATCTCTTACACACTGTGTTGAAGTCTTCAGCACTTTAGATTCTTGACAAAAACATTTAAGACACTTCTGTTTGTCTTTTACTTTAATGTGCCAGTAGGAAGCTTCTCCAAGATGCTTGGAAGGACAACCAATCTCCAAGGTGTAGTACTGCAAGAAGTTTTGGCCATTGTTGTAAGAGTTATTTATGAATCATCTCAATATTTGGTGTGTCCATTCTTTGCTTTGTCCCAAATGCACCTGTGCACCATTTTTAAGAATGTTTGCAGGTACGTTGTTCTAACGTCTTGAGAACTTCTACAGTGATGTTTCCTACTGACGCACTAAAGCAAGACATAAATGACCATTTTAAAACAAGTGTTTTTGTTTAACGACTAATGTAATTGTACAAGCTTCAGTTGCTTTTGGATGCACTGTAAATCACTTAGGGTAAAAGCTTCTGCAGTGACATCAGTGATGTCCGTCTAGTGCATGTTTGCGTTGAAAAATCCAAAACACATTTTATGTGAACGCCCCAGTATCACACTGAATTACAATGCACCGTCGAGACTGGTAGAGCTCGCAACACTAAGATAATGGGTTCAATTCTTATACATTGTGATGAAGTCTTTGGCACAACAGACGCCGGCATGCAAGATACAGTACTGTGAGAAGTTATAGCCACTGTTGTAAGAGGTATTTATCATGTTGAAAATTGGTGCGTCCATTCTTAGCTTTGTCCCAAATGCACCTGTGCATCATTTTTAAGAAAGTTTGCAGGTATGCTGTTCTAACACCTTGGAGAGGATTCCACGGTCATATAAATAGCCAAGGGTTTTTGTGAAGCATCTAATGTGCCAAAGTCTTCACTGTACAAGCTCCATTTGCACACCTTTGGATGCACTGTAAATCATTTTGGGTAAAAGCTTCTGCCGCATGTAAAATGTGATATGTTTTTTTAAAATCCCAAGATGTTGAAAATATGACAGGCTGAGCTCAGGCTGGCATGCCAGAAGGTTTTTTTTTTCCTGTGCTTCTGCTGAGCTGTGCAGGCTGAAGGTTTGGGTGCGTTACATCTGCTAGATAGATTTCTGTCAGCTGCTCTCCAGTGGCAGCGAGAGGATCAGATCTGTGAGTCCATGTTACGCTCTGCCTGAACACCTCAGCACACATTGCTGCTCTTAAAATGGCTGCCCTTGAAGCTCAAAGGATCTGTGGCGCTCAGTGGCTGTCAGAGCCGCGCCAGGCACATGAAAGCTTTACAAATTTCACCCCATTAGCCTGGACGGCCGCTGAAGGATCTGACGCTGCGGCGGACGGGCTGCTAGGTGCGAGTCGTGTTGTTTTATGTCTCCTGTTTTTGCGTTTGTGTTTTTCTCCCCTACCAGACGTTATGGATTGTCCAGATATGACTGTCGAGATGAGTGTGGGTTTGTTCTGAGTTCCTCTCGAGTGCTGGAACACATCAGGGCGGAGCTGAAACACGACCTCGACAGACAATGGGCGAACCTGCCCTGGGACACACTGGCAGTGTTGTTGAGAGTGAAGGTTGAAACCAGCGTCTGCTTTTACCATTTGAGGCCACAGGTGATAAGCCATAGGTGTGAGAGCTCGAATGTCTTTATTCTCCACAAGAGAGATCTTCTCATCTGGCAGGAATTCCAGCCATTCAGCCATGAAACCTGTTTTCATTCTAGTGTCTCTATAACTATTGCATGTACTCGTTTGATGGGTTTTAACCCTCAAGTATGAAACCCTCAAGCACTGATACATAATTCACCATGCACCGTTGCTGTCGGTTTATTATTTTCATCTCGTGACTGAATCAACAATGTAGAATGGGACGTAATTTGATAACACTTTATTTTGATAGTACACTTTAGATATTAGGTTGAGTAAACTAGCAGTCTTTAGACTAGCAGTCTAAATGGATATTCAGCTTCAGCTATGTAGTTGCAAAGTTGCTTATAGGAAGTAGACTTTCAAAATAAAGTATAACCCTTCTTTTTATCCATCAGAATTTGATTGCATCATGAAAAAATGGATAATATTGTTACATTTTATTTTTATCAAACCACATGGCCTTAGTTACATCAGCAGCAAGGTTTTGTTGAATGCAAACAATCAGTAAATAACAGTACATTTTTATTTCACATCATCTTTAAAGCACGTATGTTGTGTGATAACTGTAGCTTATGCATTTGTCTTTCTAATTGAATAATAATTGCTTGTCCTTGATAGTATTTGTAAGAGCCTTGATCTCAATTTGTCCTTACAACCCGTACAACTGGTCTATTGTGCCTTTAGGAATGACTAAGATCCAAGTAGAATCTATTTTGTTTGTTTTTTACAGCATTCAAGGCCTTTTCTAATGTGTAGCATTGCACTAAACCCATATAACACTGGCCTTGACATTGAGGCCTTTTCTTGCAGAAATCACCCGCAGAATGTGTCCTGGTGAGTGAGGCAGCCAAGGCTGAAGATTTACTCTGGTTTGTGTTGATGGCTTTCAGATCTGCAGTGCTGGTACCGTGCTGTACGACTGCTAAAATGCATTCCTGTTGTTGAGTTCATGCTAATATTCATGTCCTTGCCACGCAGATCACATTGAGAATGACCCGTGATGAAAGAAAAACATGTTTGCTGCTTGGGGAAAAAAACACAGCTTGGTGTTATAGAGAAAAGCAGCAGTTGTGGTTTTATATATGTATTTTTGGATATAAGGTTTACATGAGGTTAGTGCTGAATTAGTTTTATTCAAATCATATGTTCCTAACGTACTCTCTGTAATTTCTGGCTCAGTTTGTAGATTTTCATGGAAACATTTTATTGGTTTATGAAAATGTTCAGTTTAGTCTAATGAAATATTGCAATATTCCCAAATACAGCAGGGATTTGTGCACAGACAGCGTGCTGAATTTGGCAGCCATGCGACTATTAATGAAAAAGTATTGATCAGGGACGGAATCATACTTTGTTTCAGCTCATTGATTGATGCTGTTGCCGGGTGCTCTTAGGTCACGGGACATAATAATGCCACCTCCAAGTGACGGCCCGCCCCATAATCCTTTGTGTTTGCACTGCATCTCCGAAGCCCTGAGCGTTCCTCATCCCTCGGCGGATTCACTCAATCTTATTTCAGAAGGGCTTGATGCAATCTGATGGAACATGCTGATGTAAATACCAAGGCCCACTGGTGTGCTCCAGCTGAGGCTTATCCCTGGGTAATAAAAAAATGGAACAAATCAGCCCATAATCCCTCCTCAGCTATTGTTCTTGGAGCAGACTGACCACTCGCCAAAAAAAGAAAGAATCTTCTGTTGCGTTCTGCCTTGTCAGAATTTCAGAATGCTTTCGTCTTGCTGTGAAATGCAATGCTGAAAAATTTCCTTTCCAAGTGTCAGTTTACAGCCTGTGTCTCTATACTCTCTTACCCGTTTCTTTCTTTCTGTCTCTAACCAGGTTTCCCTGATTTTCCAGGGAGCCCTAAGCGATGGAAGTGCTGCAGTGCGATGGCTGTGATTTCCGTGCAGAGTCGAACGATGAGCTCAAGGCGCACATACAGGACGTCCACACAGCCTTCCTGCAGCCCACAGAAGTGGGAGAAGGTGACGAGTCACCCAGACGCTCCAGGTCAAACTCGTTAAACTCCCTCAGCCAAACGGAGGATGAGGAGGACTTGAACAATCACAATAACGACTCGTTAAAAAAGGAAGCAGGTATATCAACATTTGTGATTCAGAAATATTGATTTGTACAGCTATTCTGCCATCCAAACATTTGAAATTGTGTTTCTTTCTCAGGCATCCAGTCCTTTAATAAAGACCTTGGGCACTTCTCCGGTTCAAAGCAAGCGAAACACAACCAGTCAGCAAAACCTTCGAACAAAACGTCAACTCCATTTTTCCAGTGCAAGTTCTGTGTGCGGTACTTCAGATCCAGCTCTCTTCTCAGTGAACACACCAGGAAGGTCCATGGAGAAGCGAGCGACGAGAGATCCCTCAAAACTTCCAAGCAGGCCAGCTCCAGCGCCGCGACTTACGATGGTGTAGGAACGGTCTTTTCCTGCCAGTATTGCACTTATAAATCCCCACACAGAGCACGGATTCTGAAACACCAGAAAATGCATCACAAAGAAGGTCTGCCGGGCCACTCGGCTCCTCCTGTCGAAGCAGAGGTTTTGGATTTGGACTCCGAGGCCTCCTCCGTCGAAGAGCAGTGTGAAGAGTCGCCGGAGGACGTAGAACGTAATGTGCTGGAGTCTATGATCAAACCCCAGTCAAGAGGAGGCTTTAACTGTGAGTGGTGTGGATTTCAGACTTCGCAGAGGCAGCAGTTGGCCGATCACTTGATGAAGAAGCACCGTAACATGGTGAAGATCATGGTGTCCTTACAGCAGCCCAAAATGCAGGACGGGAGTGCAGGATCCAGCAAGTCTGATTCTGCTTCATCCAGGAGAAGCACTCCAACATCCAATTTAAACCTGAACGATTTAGCGAGCAACGAAGGTTCCTCCGCAAATGCCTCGTCAATCAAAGGATCTGGCAATGCATCACTCAAGGCCACTTCAGGGATATCAAGTTTTCAGTACTCACAGCTCACAGCAAAAATACCTAACAGCACAGGATCTTCCATACTGTCAGAGAGATCGACTTTCACCATGTCAGATATGTCTAGGTCTGGCATGGATCTAGATGCCAGCATGCTGAATGATTCCAGAAGCAGTTCAGATGATGAACTCTGTGACTTGGATGATCCCAATTACACAGAGTCAGCTGAGGATTCTGCTAAGCTGCTTCTGTCAGAAGAGGATAATGACCTCCTAGAAACTAAAGGAGTTCCATTCAAAAGACACATGAATAGGTTCCAGTGCCCCTTCTGCTCCTTCTTGACCATGCACCGACGTAGTATTTCTCGTCACATAGAGAACATACACTTATCTGGCAAAGCTACGGTGTATAAATGTGACGAGTGCCCCTTTCTTTGCACCAACCCACTAAAACTTGACGCGCACAAACAATGTCACGTTGGGTCTTCCGAATGGGACTCTATGGACTTGACCAGTGAAAGCGTAGATGGTCCGGCTGAACGCTCCGAGCCGGTGAACGGAGGAAACGGCAGCTCTAAAATCAACGGGAAAAAATCCAACGCAGTTGAGGAACAGCAGGGTCCTCATCGGTGCTCACTGTGTAACTTCTCCACCATTACACTGAAAGGTCTACGTGTCCACCAGCAACACAAACACTCATACTGTGATGGAACACAGGTCACGGGTCAAGAGGGCTCGTCCAACGAGCAGCAAGATTCTGAGTCCGAGTCCTACGGCTCCTCGAGCTTCGTTCAGAAAACTCAGACCTCAATCCTTGGATTTTCTACCAAGAAGCATCTTATTGGGAAGACGGCAAGAAAGTCCATCAACGATTTGCCCTTGGATCTCTCTCCTGTCAAAAAACGGACAAGGATTGATGAAATTGCAAACAACCTCCAGAGCAAGATTAGTCAAAGCCAACAGCACGAAGATGTGATTAACCTTGAGGAGATGGATGATGACGTGGAGGAGAATGGCAATCATATCGATTTAGAAACAAGCAAGGAGAGAGAAACGTCTGAGGCTCGAAGTCAGCACTACACCTTCAACACTCAGCACCTTCATGTTAGAAATTCCGGAAGCCTTCAGACAGAGCGTGGGGTCGGGAAAAGAAAGCGCAATCTGCAGTCCAAACTCGGCTCCAGAAACATTCCCGTTCAAGTAACCATTTCTGACGATGAAGACAATTATAGTGCCTCTTTGGAATCTAAAGATGCTCAAGATCAAAGCAGTCAAGATAGCAGAGAGACGTATCAAGACAACACCGAGTACAATACTGAAGAACCTGGGAACCTGTTCTACTGCAAACATTGCGAGTACCAAAACAAGTCTGCTCGCAGCGTCAGCACACACTACCAGAGGATGCATCCTTATATCAAGTTTAGCTTTAGATACATCCTGGACCCAGAGGATCAGAGCGCAGTCTTCCGTTGTCTCGAGTGCTTCATTGAATATAACAACTTCAATGATCTGCACCAGCACTATATGACACACCATCCAGAAGCAAGTAACGTCTTGAACTTTAACCAACCAGATCTGGTGTACATGTGCCGTTTCTGTTCCTACACGAGTCCAAATGTGCGGAGCCTGATGCCCCATTATCAAAGAATGCACCCATCAGTGAAGATCAACAATGCCATGATCTTCTCAAGCTACATGGTCGATCAGCCTCATAAGGGTGCTACTGAGTCCCAAACACTGAGGGAAATCTTGAATTCTGGGCCCAAGAGTTTCAGCTCCACCTCATCTGGGTCCAGATCTTCATCCAGTCCCGCTCTCAAAAGCATCTGCAAAACGCCAGAAGCAAACACTGAGGCTGAAGCTTTTCGAGAAAGTCTGGGTGGTAACGTGGTGGTGTACGACTGTGACATCTGCTCTTTCTCAAGTCCCAACATGCATTCCGTGCTGGTCCATTATCAGAAAAAACACCCCGAGCAAAAGGCCTCGTACTTCCGCATACAGAAGACCATGCGGGTCATATCTGTTGACCGAGCACAGTTGTCGAGCAATTCAAACTACAGCCTGACGAGCACCCCCAAGTCTTCAAATGTCATCTTGCCTGTGGCTCTGGATGAAGATGTTTACTACTGCAAACACTGTGTCTACAACAACCGCTCTGTAGTGGGCGTTCTGGTCCACTATCAGAAGCGACATCCGGAGATTAAGGTGACGGCAAAGTACATAAAGCAGGCACCCCCAACCCCAGGACTGCTGAAACTTATGGATGAGTTACAAATCGCACCCCCTAAACAGTTTCTGAAGCAATTCAACAACAACGGAGTTGAAGGGTCCGGTAATTCCAACACTAAAGGAGCATCTGACAAAGGGGAACCGGAAATGCTGTTCTTCTGCCAGCACTGCGACTACGGGAACCGCACTGTGAAGGGGGTCTTGATTCACTACCAGAAGAAGCACAGGGACGTGAAAGCCAATGCCGACCTCGTCCGTAGACACACAGCTGTGGTCCGGAGTCAGAGAGAACGAGCGCAGATGATCCAAGCGGGAAGTTCCACATCCACTGCAACTGTAGCTACCGAAGCAGAAAAATCCAGGTCGTTGCGATCTTTGAAGTGTAGACACTGTGTGTACACTTCTCCTTATGTATATGCCTTGAAGAAGCATTTGAAGAAGGATCATCCTACTGTGAAGGCCACGGCCATGACGATCTTACACTGGGCTTATCAGGACGGTGTGTTGGAGGCTGGTTATCACTGTGAGTGGTGCATATATTCCCACGCTGAACCGAGCGGGCTGCTCATGCATTACCAAAGACGCCATCCTGAGCACAACGTCGACTACACCTACATGGCCAGCAAACTGTGGGCTGGTCCCGATACTTCCACCAGCAGACAAGCTGGGAACTCTGAAACGAAGCATTACCAATGCAGAGATTGTGCCTTTGAGGCGTGCTCCATCTGGGACATTACTAATCATTACCAAGCGGTACACCCTTGGGCCATCAAAGGTGACGAGTCTGTCCTGCTCGACATTATCAAGGGGAACCAGGCACCTGATAAGATGCTCCAGCAGCTGCCCAAAGGACACGTTTCGATGTCCAGTCCGTTCAGCAACAGCAACCAGCAGGAAGAGGCTGCAGTTGAAGTCAGCCGCCCAACACATGAGCGACAACCTAATCTCTCTCTGTCTGCAACGTCATCCATCTCAAACAACCCTTACCAGTGCACCGTGTGCTTGTCTGAGTACAACAGTCTCCATGGGCTTCTGACCCACTATGGCAAAAAACACCCGGGCATGAAAGTGAAAGCTGCTGACTTTGCTCAGGAAGCAGACATCAACCCTAGCTCTGTTTACAAGTGCAGACACTGTCCGTACGTGAACTCTCGCATCCACGGAGTTCTCACACACTACCAGAAGCGTCATCCTTCCATCAAAGTCACTGCCGAAGACTTTGCCGACGACGTTGAGCAGGTTCACGAGTTGACTAGCGAGGGGGATGAGCGATCTAAAACCCAGAGGCAGGGCTACGGCGCTTACCGCTGCAAGATGTGCCCTTACACGCATGGCACTCTGGAGAAGCTCAAGATACACTATGAGAAATATCATAACCAGTCTGCTGCAGACATGTTCAAAGCAAACGCTACCCAGTCGCCGACCAGAAGGGACGATTCGGTTGCCGAATGCAGTAGCAGCAGTGTGACCGAAGTCTCTGAGGTCTGCGAATACGACCTCACGCTTCCCGAAGCCGCAAAGAGCGACAAGCATGCGGTGTTTAAATGTCAGCTGTGCAAATACTTCTGCTCCACGCGGAAAGGTATCGCTCGTCACTACCGTATCAAGCATAACAATGTCAGAGCGCAGCCCGAAGGGAAGAACAATGTGTTCAAATGTGCCCTCTGCTCCTACACCAACCCCATCCGCAAAGGCCTCGCAGCACACTACCAGAAACGGCACGACATTGATGCTTACTACACGCATTGCTTGGCCGCTTCCAAGACGGTGGGGGAGAAACCGAACAAGGTGATGGTGCCCCTGGCATCAGATGCAGAGCCTCCAGCAATGAGCGAAGAGCTAAGGCTTGCGGTGGACCGGAGGAAATGTTCGCTCTGCTCCTTCCAGGCTTTCAGCAGGAAGAGTATCGTTTCTCATTACATAAAGCGCCACCCAGGAGTCTTTCCCAAGAAGCAGCCCTCCAGCAAACTGGGCCGTTACTTCACTGTGATCTATTCCAAGGAGGCGGAGAAACCTCTATCCACGGAGGAGGTGGAAATCGTTGAAGTTAAGGATGAGGTGGAACCTGAAGGTGACACGGACTGGCTACCCTTCAAATGCATGAAATGCTTCAAGCTTTCGTTCAGTGCGGCAGAGCTGCTGGTGATGCATTACAACGACTGCCACGACAAGGAACTCAAGCGGGATTTCGTCACCATTCCGAGCCCTGCGGAGGATGGGACGGAGCTCTACCAGTGCACCCACTGTGAAATCAAGTTCTTGACTCTTCCAGAGCTCAGCCTCCATCTGATGAACCACAATGAGGATTTCCAGAAAAGAGCCATGAGGCTGGAACGAAGAAAACAGCTTCAAAGCAAGCAGAAGACGACAGAGCCGCCAGAAGCCAAACCAGAGAATAAGGTGAGCTTAAACACCTTGCAATAAGTTAAAATAAGAGTCAAAGTTTGGGCTGGCTACCTAACTCTCAAAACTGTATTCTATGTGATATTCTCTTGCAATGAACATTGGAAGTAGAATAACAGCAGATGTTTCAGATGTTTGTGTAACTATTTTGTTTGGCTTTAAACTCGACCATATGCAAACAAGCCCTGGTGACACTGGCGTCATAAGCTTCAGTTTCATTGATTTATAGTTGCAAGAGATACAGTTAAACTAGATTGCATCTAATGGTTTTCTGTTGTCATTGACTCTTCCTATAGGTGGACGGCACACCCGATAAGACTCCCATCGGCTACAGGTGCAACTTCTGCGTGGAGGTCCACCCCACCCTTCGGGCCATCTGCAACCATCTGAGAAAGCATGTGCAGTACGGGGAGGCCAAGGAGGGACACGTGAAGGTACGAACATGCGTAGCTTTTAAAAGCATGACTGATGAGCTGATAAATCTCCGCCTGTGATCAGATTTATACCGTTGCATTGGTTTTCTTATCTATTTACAGTACATTTTCAGTTCTAAGCTTCTTTTTAGATTTGTGCACGTCTACGTTCAGACCTTTTTTCCTGAGGTGGCCTCTCTTCTTGAAGCAACTGCATTCATAGGCCGTTTGGCCGTTTTTCCTTCCACTCAAGTGTCTTGTTCACTTATTTGGATTTTTAAACCATTACGATTCAGCTGCACATTCAATGAAATGGACAAATAGTGCACATCCTTGAGTGTTGTAGAAGAAACAGGGAAAATGGACGAGTGTGGTCTTATGACATTTCCTTAAACTCGAGCATTTTATTTCCTTGTGTGGGCATTCATGAGAAAAGCCTTGAACGTGCCATAAAGTTGGTCATGTAATTAAATCTAGTGGCCTTGTGTTACACGTTTTGCATACGGTGAATGAAAAATTTCTTTTAAAGCTCTTTTCTGAATGTGAATAGAATGCACCTTAGAATGTGGACTAAATACCATTTTGGAAGCCAGCAATGTTGATACAAAACTTATGGAAATCTTCTAGTCTTTTTCGATGCCTTAAAAGGCTTGCTAGATGAGGTAGTTGACACAAAATGCACCTATGGACTTTAAAAGATAATAGGTTAATGTTTACATTAATGTAGAAGGGAAAGTGGATTTTTTTAGATCCACATTTAACCTTTGTCTTCAGTACTTGATTTAAAATGGTCCTGCAGTGTGGCAAATTAATTTGTAAAGTACAGAGCTTGTGAAATCTCTGTGCATAATTAAATATTGAATTAGCAAAATGCCGTCTAAAGAGCATAAATGTAAAAATTATTATAGAAGAAATGTGCCATTTTGTACAGTGTGACGGATGTCATGATAAGGGGTTCCTCATTAACCGTAGCATTTAAGGTGGTCTGTTTCTGCAGAGATCTGCATTTAAGCATGGCCGGTCCAGTTTGTTTATCACAGCAGAATCCTGAGATTCACAACGCAACCCTTCCGTCTCACTGAAGAGAAAGCCAGTTAGGTCGTCTTGACGGTGTGGCGTGGAGAGAGGCGTGTAAGCGCCTTAGTGTTAGTATTCCACTGAGAGTGCCAGTGCTGGCAGGGAGGCCCGGGCCTGAGGATTTGAACGGAAGCCCAGTGAGGATCAGCAGACGGGACGGATCGCACCGGACACTAGGGGGCAGCGCTCACAGGCACAGAACACATACACTGAACAGAGACACATGGGCAGGGATTCCCAAAGCTTTTCACCAGCCGAAGCCCTCTGAGCTGAAACGTACTTGTGAAGTCCCCCGAGAAGTTCATTATAAATAAATGTAAAATAAATTTCAATAATTTAAAATGCATTTGCACGCATTTCAGTTAATAGTCGCATATCACAGTGTTTTTTCCATTCCAGAGGGAAAATACACACAACGACTAAGGCAGGCCTAATTTTTACAATTAAAAACATTAGTGTTAATATGGATGAAGAATTACTACCAGGTTTGCATGCATCAGTCCAACAAACAATTTTACAGAAAATTGA
The DNA here is from genome assembly GCF_022985175.1 of Labeo rohita. NCBI lineage: Eukaryota > Metazoa > Chordata > Actinopteri > Cypriniformes > Cyprinidae > Labeo > Labeo rohita. Next base: position 350,034 of record NW_026129788.1, on the reverse strand, counting down.
CAGATTTATACAGACATTTTTACATTTTTATGATTGATTTAATAGTTTTTCATCAATTTCAATTCCAGCTTGGGTAACCCTGGGCACTGCATAGAATCCTGGAATGCAAGTGTGCATACTGCATACTATGTGCTATTTATTTCCTTGTGAATCAGTATGTGGTGTTAAATGTTTAAAATAGTAATAGCTATGCGTCACACTGACCTAACTGATGTGTAACTCTTGTGGCAGTTAGTTTTCATGAACATTTTTCGCGAATGGGCTGTTAAAAATCATAGTTGATATCACTTTTTAAAGGTCAAATCTGTAGCTCTAGTATCACAGTGTTGAGTTTTGAACAGGGAAGCCCAGTAAATGTTCAGATGTATGTGTCTTCTCTGCTTGTGTTTGTGTCTCTGATCGGCTGACAATGCGGGAGAGTCTTATTTGCGTCTGTCTGAAGTGCATGGTCAGTTCTCTCTCTCTCTCTCTCTCTCTCTGAGATGCTGAATTTCCTGTGGCTGTAAAGCAGCAGATGTCTCAGAAACATGCAGGAACCTTGCGGCCGTTTCTAAATTAAGAAAAAAGGGATGTCCCGATAGAGCTCACCGCCTCAGAGAGCTTTAATGGTCGTAATCAAACACGGATCATCTGTGCTTCAGTCCAGAGCGGCAGATCACCTCCAAACCCAGAGAGAAATATCATATCAGTGTGATTTACCATGATTATTAAAGGTCAAGAACCTTAAATATGTCAAGGAAATGACTGGGTTTATTTCAGCACAAAATAAAGGATATATGTTAAGGCGTCAAGAAAAAGGTGAAATAACTTGAAATGAAAAAAAAAATTAGTAATACTGTTTTTCATGAAGGATGCACAGAATTGTTTAGAATTGACATTAAAGACAGTTATAATGTTACAAATGTTACATTTTCAAAGCAGCAAAAAGAGTTTTCAGCAATAATAATAAAAAATTAATAAACAAGTTCCAATAATAACTGAGCAGCAAATCAGTATATTAGAATGATTTCTGAAGGATCATGTGACATTGAAAACTAGTAATGATGCTGAAAATTCAGCTTTGATCACAAAAATCAATTACAGTTTAACAGATATTCACATAGAAAACAGCTATTTTAAATTGTAATAGTATTTCACAATTTCACTGCATTTTTCTTCAAATAAGTGCAGCCTTGGTAAGCAGAAAAAACTACTTTCAAAAACATTTAAACATTTTTTTAATTATTTCAAACTTCAGAATGTTACTGTGAGTGCAGTATATGTGTATATTACAGTAGGAGAATGTGTTTAATTGTCATAAAAATAGTAATTGAAATAATGTCACAATTTAGTTTTTCCTCTATGAGTAATATCAGTCATTTCCTCTGACAGCAGGAAACAGCAGAGATGCCTGTTGCTGTTCCCGTGGAAGGAATCACCAACGGGAACGTGGAGGATGTGGTTGCCATGGACGCTGACCCATTGGAGACTGGCGCATCACCGGCTGACGTCGCTATGGAGACAGTGGAGCCGGTGGCTGTGGAAACGGAGGCGATGGTTGGCGCGCTGGAGCCGGAGAAGGAGCGAGTGGTTCCCGGGCACCCGTGCAGCATGTGCAACCGCATGTTCATGTCCATGCAGGGCCTGCGCTCTCACGAGAGGAGCCACTCAGCAGTAGCTCTCGTTAACAGAAACGACAAATACAGCTGCCAGTACTGTCAGTTCGCCTCGCCGTTCAGACACAAGTGAGTGAGACTTCACATCGGTTAGTGAACGCAAGTGCCTTGAGCAAGAAAACGGCTTAAAATCTACAGACTTGGATAAAGTGCAACAAAAAACAGGCTAATGATATATAAACAAACCCCTCAGTAAAACCCTTCAGAATATAGACAGGAATAAAACTAAATTTTGGTGTATGTAAGTGCTGCTGAAGTGGAGAAAGAAACTCAGGGCCTTTAAGAGCCCTTTTTTGCATTTTTACCATGTTCTTAGGAATAAAATGTCCTATAAATCAGTGTGAATTAAATATGAACAAACCCCTTAGTAAAAATGTTCAGAATACAGGTAAGAATAAAATTGTAAAGTTCGGTGTATGTAAGTGCTGCTGAAGGGGAGAAACGAACTCATTTTGAGAAAACGTCAGAAAATCTACAGACTTGGATAAAGTGCAGTAAAAAATCAAGCAAATGATATATGAACAAAACCTTCAGTAAAAACCTTCAGAATATAGACAGGAATAAAACTGTAAGTTTTGGTGTATGTCAGTAATGCTGAAGCAGAGAAAAAAGCTCATGACCTTTGGAAAAACATGCGTTTTTACCATGTTTTTAGGAATAAAATGTCCTGTAAATCAGTGAGAATGATATATGAACAAACCCCTCAGTAGAAATTTTCAGAATATAAATAAGAATAAAATTGTAAAGTTTGGTGTATGTAAGTCCAGCTGCTGAAGTGGAAAAACAAATTTTGAGAAAACGGCATAAAATCTATAGACTCGGATAAAGTGCAATAAAAAATCAAGCGAGTGAAATATGAACAAAACCCTCAGTAAAAACCTTCAGAATATAGACAGGAATAAAACTGGAAGTTTTGGTGTATGTAAGTAATGCTAAAGTGGAGAAAGAAAGCTCATTGCCTTTTAAAATACGCATTTTTACCATGTTTTAGGATTAAAATGCTGTATAAATCAGTGTGAATGATATAAGTACAAATCCCTCAGTAAAAAGATTCAGAATATAGATAGGAATAAAACTGTAAGTTTTGGTGTATGCAAGTGTTACTAAAGTGGAGAAAAAACTTTTAAAGATACATGATGGAATTTAAATCTATTGACACAAATGGATAAAGAGCAATAAAATAACTCCTTAAATATCCACTACTCTGAAAAAACATTATGAAATCAAAAAGCCCAACATTTCTAAAATAACCAATGCATGAAAAAACAGTTTTTGCTTGTAGTGTCTCGCCTCAAAGCACTAAAATAATAAACATGCTTTGTGTATTCTTTGTCTCTTACATCAAACAAAGAGAGGAGGAGATAAATAGATAAATACAGAAAATCCTGAGGGAAAACGTATGTAAGATGTAGATTGTGCACGCGCTGAAGTGTCACGTCTCCTCATTTACTTCCTGTGAGAACGGCAGATATTTTGACAGAGCGGTTAGTCTCGTCTGAAGCGCAGGACCTTTGTTGGGTTCCCAGGAGTAAATCCGCCTTCACTGGATGTTCCGTGACCCAGAAAGCTGCCGCATTCATGTGCCACACGGGAACCGCGGATAAAAAACACTGATTCCCAAGATCCCTGTCGGAGACGGCTGTTTTGTCAGAGTCTCAGCGCTAAAGCGGGGATCTTCTGCCGAGAGGTGTTCCTTTCCCAGATCTTTAGGGTTATCATTAGACGCGTCTCCGTCGATTTGCTTTTCCCGCCTGTCCTTGTGGAATCGTTCAGACGTCTTGAATCTTCCCAGGGCTTTTGTTGATGCCGACAGCAAACACCAGCGTCCGCAGACAGCACACCTGTGACACCTGCTGAGCGTTACTGCACGCTTTACATATTGATTTTATTTGTCATTTTCATGAGAATAGAGGACGGGAAGTGATAGAGATTAGAAAATCAAACCCATATTGCCCACATGAGCTACACGTAAAAATTTACTTTAAAAATGACTTAAATGACTTTAAAAACATGAAAATTAAAACTGTTGCCTTGGCAAATAACTAAGATGCTAAGTGCTAAAATTAAAAAACTAAAACTGAAATTAAAATAATGCTAAATATATTAAAAACTTACAAAAGCACATAAAATGACTAAAACTAAACTTAAAATGAAAACTCAAAAAATATTAAAATTAAAGCTAATTCAAAATAGTAATAGAATATAAATAATACTAACTACTAGGCTGTGGCTCTGTTAAATGAAAGCGAGCTGATCTGATGTTTGTTTGTCCTCCATATGTGTGTTTGACCGCTGTCTTTTTCTCTCCAGTCTGGACCGTCACGTCCAGTCACACCACGGACATCAGAAGCCCTTCCGCTGCAAGTTTTGCCCCTTTAAATCCTCCTACCTGAGCCGCCTCAAGAGCCACCTGCACAAAGCACACGCAGGTGAGACGCTACACACACAATATGGTGCATGTCAAAAAATTAGAATATCATGGAAAAGTTCTTTATTTTTTGTCATATTTCAAGAGTTTTCTGGTTTTATTTCTGATGGTTACAACTTACAGCTTAGGAACAAAAAAGGTTTACAAAACAGAAATGTTCGAGATCTACAAAGTAGGTTTAATTATGCACTCAATACTTGGTTGGGGCTCCTTTTGCACGAATTACTGCTTCAAAGCGGCGTGACGTGGAGGTGATCAGCCTGTGGCACTGCTGAGGTGATATTGAAGCCCAGATTGCTTTGATGGCGGCCTTTGGCTCATCTCTATTGTTTGGTCGGATGTTACTTGTCTTTCTCTTGACAGTAGGACAGGTAAGTTGGCTGACCGATCAAACACAGTAATATCATGGTCAGCAAACCACTTAGAAGTAGTTTTGGCACTGTGGGCAAGTGCTAAGTCCTGCTGCAAAATGAAATCAGCATCCCCAAAAAGCTTGTCAGCAGACAGAAGCATGAAGTACTGTAAAATCTCCTGGTAGACGGCTGCATTGATTTTTGGACTTGATAAAGCACAGCGGACCAACAGCAGCAGATGACATGGCGACCAAAATCATCACAGACTGTGGAAACTTCACGCAACTTGGATTCTGTGCCTCTCCACTTTTCCTCCAGACTCTGGGACCTGGATTTCCAAGTGAAATGCAAAACTGACTGTGAACCACCGAGCAACAGTCCAGTTCTTTTTCTCCTTAGCCCAGGTGAGATGCTGCTTACGTCGTTTCTGGTTCAGGAGTTGCTTGGTTCTAGGAATGTGACAGCCAAGTTCTTGAATTGGCTTTTCTTGACAATATTCCCAAGGCTGCGCTCATCCCTGTTGCTTGTGCACCTTTTCCTACCACGCTTTTTCCTTCCAGTCAGCTTACTCTGAATATATTTTGATACAGCACTCTGTGAACAGCCAGCCCTTCCAGCGATGACCGTCTGTGGCTTGGCGATGATTGTCTTCTGGACAACTGTGAAGTCAGTAGTCTTCCCCATAATTGTGGTTGCATGTTCTAAACTAGCCCAGGAGGTACCCAGTATTTATACTCAAAATTAATCAAACTAATCAAGCTCAAAATGGAATATTCAAATTTTTGGAGATACTGAATTGTTCATTTTCCTAAGCTGTAAGTCGTAACCATCAGAATTAAAACCAGAAACTCTTGAAATATTTTGGTTTGTGTGAAATGAATCTAGAATATAAAAAGTTGCTTTTTTGAATTAAATTACAAAAATAAAGAACTTTTCCATGATATTCTAATGTTTTGAGATGCACCTGTACATACAATAACCCTAAACCAAACAGAAACTACCTTTTTACAAATGAAGACGACCACAAAATGAGGTTTTGTCAGGTTTAACTCACGTCTTGGTGCATACTTGTCCCCAGAAAGCAGATCTCCGTATTAAATGTGCTTCAGTCTGGATTTATAGATTAAACCGGTTTCAGGATTCTTGGAGACGACTGACATGTGACTTTAACAAGGTGAATGGAATGAGTTTGAGACATTAATGGACGAGTATGGCAGACAGGATGAGATGAGTGACGCTTTCACTGCTGGATAAAGATGAGATGAAGTTCTTAAAGCCACACCTGTGATTAACATGAACGTGACGGCCTGTGTGTGTGTTGAACTGCAGGAATCTCACACACTCGTCTGATGGTAATAGTGTTTCTCTCGCTGAACTGTGAAAGTCACTGAAGGGCAGAGCGACAGAAATCGAGCGTCGTCCTTCTGCTCTCCATTACCCATCAGCCCCCTGTCTCTCTCTTTCTCTCTCTCCTTTGCTCTTCTGAGGCGTTTAAGGCAAACGGTAAGAGAAGGGCGAGGGCTGATGAAACGGACATGAGAGAGTGACATCATTCAGACGGAGACGCTGCGTCTGTGTGAGAGACAGAGCTTTACCGAATAATGAGACATCACAAACATTCACTGCCAGACATATTAATGTGTATCTGAGAACAAAAAACTCTCATTTGAGGATGGAGCCAAAGCTGTTGAGGAAAGCTGTAAAATAACCCAGAATGTTTGCACAGAGCTGGTTTGTGTTTGCCGGTCTGGTAAGGAGGCGTGTGTTTGTGTTGCAGGTGAACACCCGTATAAGTGCATCTCGTGTCCGTTCTCCACCATGACCATCAGTCAGCTGAAGGAGCATTCACTGCAGGAACACGGAGAGACGCTCACGCTGCCCAAACTCAAAGCCGGAGCCACGCTGCGCTCCACACGACCGGAACACAACACCGAACACGACGACCAGAACACGGGCCTCAACCCACAGTGCACCGGTAAGACCCCAACTCTGGGGTTAAAGGTCAATGCAGAAACACCCTGATGCTGAAAATGACATGCATGTCAAGTATGATTCATAGTGTTTATTTACTAAAATAAATGAAGTTCCCTTTTTATTGTTCAGTTTATTAAAAATGGCATTTAGAATGAGCGACGTGTGGCCAAATCACACTCGCTCAACATGTAATTATTGTGGCAAAACAATGGCTTTGGGTGTTGTTGGTTGAAATTACTGGTTTGATTCGGCTTTAAGAGAAAATAAGCGTGCGACTGAAACGCGCACGTGTCGGTATGAGCCAAGACAGATGTTAATAGCAGGTGTAAGTGGCGTCTAGACGCGGTAACGGCACTGATGTCTTTGTCTCGCTGCTGTCGTCTCAGAGTCTGCGGGGTATCTGGAGCCAGCAGATGTTCAGCAGCAGTTGAGTCACTTCCAGCTGGCGTCTCGCGTCCAGCCCGACGTTTCCACTAGTCCGTCTGCCGCCGTGCCGCCGCCGCTCGAGGGTCCCGTTCCGCAGGCCCGGCCTGACTCCATCCTCACCTGCGAGTTCTGCGAGTTCAGCTCCGGCTACATGCAGAGTCTGCGCAGACATTACCGCGACCGGCACGGAGGAAAGAAGCTCTTCAAATGCAAAGACTGCTCCTTCTTCACCTGCTACAAGTAAGAACAGAATGAGCCGCCAGAGAATCACATATCGGACTAATATCAGCCAGTATCTTTATTTATGTACATTTACATTCATGCATTTGATAGAAACTTATATTTAGAGTGACTGACTTTGCATTCAGGCTATACAGTTAATAGTCACTTGACATACAGATAAACTAAATGCATATATTTATATTTTGACATTCTGTAAAGCTATAAAGAATAGTTCATGTGGCTGAATCTCTAGTCTTATATGTCAGAGTAGTTGTCTCCTGAGTGAATGTGTTGTTTGTTGTGTGGTGTTCAGGTCCACGTTCACGCTGCATGTGGAAGGCGGTCACACCAGCGGCCCAGAGGAGACGCCCAAAGATCTGCGCTGCCCCTTCTGTCTGTACCACACTAAACACAAGAGCAGCATGATCGACCACATCGTCCTGCACAGAGGTCAGTTACTGAGGACCAACTGAGAATTGACCAGAGCAAAAACTTAACCTGTGTTTAATGATGTACTGCTTGTTGCGTCAGTGTGGAGGAGGGAATTCTGATCATGAGAGATTCCTCCTCCTCCTCCTCTTCTTTATTTCAAATAGCAGCTTCCTCAATTGAATGGCAGCGGTTTTTCTTTTCGTAGCACCTACTATTAGTGGAATGTAACTGTCCACCTTATTTTTCAATGCAGAAGTGAATGTGCAAGACTTTTGATTAGTTTCTATTGGTAAATAACTGCTGTAAAATCATTTAAGCAACAAACCTGTGTGGTTATGATTACCATAGTAAATTAAAATATGATGAATATCAGTTTGAAACAACGAGCAGCATAACGGACTGGTTTTGCACAGCTAAAATAACTGGAAGCGAATGACACTGGAAACTTTGCACATTCAGTTTAAAATCTGCTGTGCTTGCTTTATACTTGATGCTGAAAAAACATTTTTCACTTTTAAGGAGATTAAGGAATAAAATGTCTATAAACAAGAATAAATTATATTTAAACAGACCCCTCAGTAAAACCCTTCAGAATATAGACGGTAAAGTTTGGTGTATGTTAATGCTAATGCTGTTAATGCTGTTGGTGCATTTTCACTATGTTTTGAGGAATAAAAATGTTGTATAAACCGGTGTGAATAATATATGAACGAATCACTCATTAAAAATCTTCAGAATATAAATAGTAATAAAACCTCGATTAAATTTGGTTTATGTAAGTGCTGCTGTTGTGGAGAAAAAAAAAAACATTTTGAGAAAATGGCTTGAAATCTACAGAAGCAAATAGGTAAAGTGCAATAAAAAAGCCGGTGAATTATATATAAATAAATCCCTCAGTAAAAACCTTCAGAATGAAGACAGGAATAAAATTGTAAATTTTGGTGTATGTAAGTGTCAGTGCTGCTGAAGTGGAGAAACAAACTAATAACCTTTAAAAACAGACATTTCCGCATGTTTTTAGGGCTAAAATGTTGTACAAGTCAGTGTGAATGAGATATGAACAAACCCTTCAGTAAAAACCTTCAGAATATAGATGGGAATAAAACTGTAAATTTTGGTGCGTGTTAGCGCTGCTCAAGTATAGAAACAACCTAATAACTTTCAAAAAATACGCATTTTTGCCATGTTTTTAGTAATAAAATGTTGTAAAAAAAAAAAATAATAAAAATCGGTGTGAATGATATATAAACAAACCCTTCAGTAAAAACCTTCAGAATATAGACAGGAATAAAACTGTAAATTTTGGTGCATCTATGTCCTGCTAAAGTGGAGAAACAAACTAATAACTTTTTAAAAATATGCATTTTTGCCATGTTTTTAGAGAGAAATGTTGTAAAAAATTTAAAAAAAAAGTCAGTGTGAATGTTATAAAGAAACCCCTCAATAAAAACCTTCAGAATATAGACAGGAATAAAACTGTAAATTTTGGTGTATGTTAGCACTGCTGAAATAGAGAAACAAACTAATAACTTTCAAAAAAATACGCATTTTTGCCATGTTTTTAGTAATAAAATGTTGTAAAAAAAATCAGTGAATGATATAAACAAACCCCTCAGTAAAAACCTTCAGAATATAGACAGAATAAAACTAAAGTTTGATGTATGTAAGTGTTACCATAGTAGAGAAACAAACTTGTATTGTAATTGAAATGTACATACACAAATCGATAAAGTGCAAAAAAGACTTATGTGTAATTTTGGATGTTTTCTTTCCATTAGTCTGAAAGAAGACGAGCTATGGAAGCAAAATAGGCCAAAATTGTCCAGTTCTTTAAAAAAAACTGAAATGGTGTTGCCTGTAGTATCACACTTTAAATGTTTTTTTTTTCGTCCAAATATCCAAATTAGCAGTGTACTATTAAATGTGCATAAAATGTATGAAGATGATGTGGGTTGATTGGTCATTTAAGGCCACGCTTCAAAAACGTATTAACACAGCATGAATGAGAGTCTGATCGTGTTATTTTTGTGGTTCTCAGAGGAGCGCGTGGTCCCGCTGGAGGTGTCTCGCTCGAAGCTGTCGCGTCATCTGGAGGGCGTGGTGTTCCGCTGTCACAAATGCACCTTTACGTGTTCCAGCGAGCAGAATCTGCAGCAGCACATCCAGAAACACGAGGAGCTGAAGCCCTACCAGTGTCAGCTCTGCTACTACGACAGCAAACTCCTGCACGAGCTGGAGATCCACCTGCGCGAGGAGCACAAGGTCTTCCTTTTGTCATGTCTGTGGCTTTCTGTGGCTAGTTCAACAGCCGGTTACTTAGTCTAAACTGTCGTTTGCAGGTGATCCGTAACTTTGAGCTGGTGGGACGGGTGAACCTGGACCAGCTGGAGCTGATGAAGGACAAGGTGAAGGACGTGAGCAGCAGCGAGGAGGAAGAAAGAGGAGAAGACGAGACCGTAGAGGAGGCAGATGAAGAGGAGGAGGAGGAGGAGGAGGAAGAGGAGGAAGAGCTAATGGAGGAGGAAGAGGAGGAGAAGCTTCCGGAGAGCAAACAGAAAGAGACGAGCAGCCAGACGGAGGTGACAGGTAACAGTTTTCATGTTCATCAGATTCAGTCATTCTGTGCTTCGGTAAGGATGATCAGCAGCAGCAGATGCAAAACTCAAGACTTTATTGTTAGTCTCTGCAAAGCATTTTTAATAAAAATTGCAGTAACATTTCACCTTCTGCTAAAATGAAATTTCAGTATAAGTTAAAATACCTTTATTTGTTTTATGACTTTTTTTTTTTAAATATCAAGGCAAGACGGGCGAATAGAGTAAATCTGAACATTTGATAAAGCCAGGTTCAGAATTCTAGTTAGATTTAAAGAGTTAAAGGTTTTTCCAGAGGGATTTTGTATTTCTTTTTTTATCACGTTATGAATCATAAAATACTGACAACAACAGACAGAAAACAAATACATTTTCCCCATGTTTTTAGGAATAAAATGTTGTATAAAATCAGTGTGAATGGAATATAAACAAACCCCACAGTAAAACCCTTCAGAATATAGACAGGAATAAAACTGCTAGGTTTGGTGTATGTAAGTGCTGCTGAAGTGGAGAAAAAACTTTTAAAGGTTTGTATCGGAATTGTATTGAAAGCTCTTAAAAGAGTATTTTTCTTTGAAGTTTTCTTTGCACTAGTCTAAAAAAAAGTCATGTTATGGAAGCAAAATCTCAAAACACTGTTTTTGCCTGTAGTGTCTTGCCTTAAACTGTTTTTAAATACCCAAATTAGCATTATCTTATTAAATATGCATAAATATTAGCATATTGCAACAATATAATACTGAATGAACACTGCACTGTACTGTGGATAAAAGCGTCTGCCAGATGCATATAAAATGGCTTTTGAAAGATGCAAGATTTTCCACAAATGTCATTTTATAAATCTTTTTGACTGTTTCTGATGTTTTCTGCACATTTGCATGTTGAACTTACAGAAGGTCAGAGCTGTTTTGTTGTATTTCCTGGTGAAGCAGGCGTTGCGGTTGAGGAGTCTCCCAGCAGCAGCGCCGTCAAACGCTATCCGTGCGAGTTCTGCGGCCGCACCTTCACGCTCAGCACCGAATGGGAGCGACACGTCCTTCGACACGGCATGTGAGTCTCCTGTGAATAACTCAACCCTTACGAAAGTGTACCGTAGTAACGAGTGAGTTAAAGCTAAAGCGAGTTTTGTGTTTTCAGGACTGTTAACGGCAACAAGAAAGACGGCAGTCCTGTGCCCTCGTCAGCGCTGCCTCTGATTGGTCCGGCGGCTGTGACTGACAGAGGGCTGGACCTATCCAGTAACACTGTGGATCAGTCTGACCAATCCAAGTGTCCGATTCAGAACGAGGAAGACAAAAAGACGCTGGAGACCAAAAACGACCCTTAGGAGCAAAACGAAAGCTGTAGAGAAACACGTCAGTCGAGAATGTCATGCGTTCTGTTGTTTCGTCCGTCTGTTCATCGTTTGTTTTGTTGCAGAACAACATCGGCTGCTTCTTGAGTATTTGGTTTAAAAAGCTAGATTTGTGGAAAGTGATGATCCGGTTTGGAGTATCGCTAGATGTTGATGTTTCACGTTTGTTCAGTTGCTGAATCTTACACTGAATTTTACAAAGTGTGACTTGGTCCCTCAGGACAGATGTTGATATATTGGTAACCAATAGTGAATGAAACCGCGAGTCGATGTTCCGTTTGAATCGCGAGTCCCTCCGATCGCCGGTTCATCCGTAAGCCAGAGATTTTAATTTCAAACCCTCATTTCCTCGATGCACTTTTTCGTTACATTCGTTAAAAATAAGCATACGTAATGAACAATACGTAAGGAATCGAATGTCTTCCGCGGCGGCGATCGCACACGCTGATAGTCTTGAAGACGGCGTGCCGCGATTTACGTCCGTTTCAAACGAGAGACGATCCATCCGGAAGCTTCTCGGCCGGCGGGAGGGGCTCGGATTCGCTCGGAACGTCGCCTGGCGGTTTCTGTTTTTTTACATTTTAGCCTTGTGTTAATCTTCCTGTAGCTGAATTCCTTGAGGAATAGTTGTCATCTTATTTATCTAGATCGTTTGATTCTTTTAGACATGATTTTAGAGTATCAACACTTGCCCCAAAAACTCGTAGCAAATTGCTACTTTTGAAGATTTCGGCCACTTCCGGCTCGTCTTGCACTTCCGCTTCACTTTAATAACGATGGCCGTCCGTTGGTCCGGAGACGCGTTGGACATCGATGGATCGCAATCACGTGTTTCTGCCGATCGGCCGATTCTGACGAGTCTGTTTAAAGGAATATTCTGGGTTCAAAACACGCTTACAATCATATTTAGGCCTAAAGATGCAGAAATGAAACAGACCAGAATTTTGCATCAGTGTTTAGTATCATTAAGATACTATAATAGTTTTTGTCATATTTAAAGTAACATTTTGAATTAGTTTTACATAATCATGGCATAGTTTATTAACTATTTGGAACGATTTCTTTTAAATAATTATATTTTTGAAATGCATACGTTCGTATCTGTTGAGTAAATATGCATCGCTTTTTGTTTACATTAAAACTGTTGTTTTTTTTAATTCAGTACATAACTACTAAATTTAGGCCTAAATATTTTTGGAGTGCAAACCGTTGAAAACTCACAGAAATGCTAAAATACGGAGTGTGTTTTTCACTGGAGCAAAGATGTTTGACTCTGAAGATGATCTGCTGAAGGACGAGTGTGAACGGCACCGGTTCTGGTTCTTGAACTCGGATTGTTCCTTTAAACGGGAAGTTCAGCATAATAAGACTCGAGGCTTCTGTCGTTTCCAGACGCTCGTTTGACCGCCACGTTTGTGGAGAAACGCCGCGAAGCCGTCGTACAGTAAGGCTGAGATTGTACGTGATGGAAGCTGCTGCTCGAAAACCCCAAAGCCTTATAGACGCGGATGTTTGACGCTCCGAACGCTTCCCTTCCGGATCCACCGAGCAGAAGCTCTCAAGCAGTATCCGTCATTTGAATTCCCTCACGAAAACGGAAAACGAACCTCTTCTCGCTACCAAAAGTGTCGCTTCCCAAAGTTTTTCCTGAGATACGATTGTCTTTCCCGAGCAATGACCGGACGTTGCTGAGGGCCGACCCAGGTGCGTTCTGGGAAATCTGCATGCCGTTTTGCAGCCGTGTATAAACTCGAAGCTCCTCATCGGTAAGTGTTTGAAACTGTGGTTTCTGTTTCGGAAAGGGGTCTGTTCCTTTAAGTGTTGTTCTGATATTTAACTTAACAAACAAAAAAGACAAGAATAGAAAGAAAGAAAAATACAAATCGATAGAAGACGTTTCTTTCGTTTTTTTTTAGCTCTCCGCTGTTCAAAGCTGTTGTAAATTGTCTGGTTAAGAATTAAAAAAAAAAAAACACACGATAAAAAACTCTTTTGTACCCTCGAACCCCTCCATGTCCTTCATAAGGAGTAGGCCAGCCTTTCTGAAGAAGCGTGTAGAGAAGCATCAGAAATAAGCTTTGAAGAGTCGGCGGCGTCCGCTATCGTAACACACTGGATATCTGTAAATAGATGCGCTTTAGTTTCTATCGTTTCCCTTTAATTCTCTCCTCCTGTTGAAGGTGCGCCATCGTTGACCTTGACTAGATCTCCTGCGTTTGGCCTTTTCTTCTGTGAATCTCCTGATGATTTCTGATGGTGGCTTGTGATGTCGACTAGACTGGTTGTTTACAGTTTTATTCCTTTGATTTCTCTATATTCTGTAAATATTGTAATTCATTGTCTTTTTTTAACTTGGTAATAAAGTTATCAGATAACCTAAACCCGTGTGCTTCAGTTGTTTTCTGTTCGTGGGTCAAATTCATCTCATCTGTGGATCTTGAGATTCTTTAAAACTATACATAGTTTTTTTTTTTTTGTAGATCAAAAGCATAAACCAACATGAATAGCTTGTTTACGTGTCCTAGATCTTGCCGCATACATTTAAAGAAGATTTCTGAAAACATTTTTCAGAGTTCAACCGCATCATTTCTTAGAATAGAGAACAGATGTACTCAGAACCCAAAGATTTCATTGAGTTCTACGGTTGACATTCATCTCGTAGAGGTTTATCCTGAAAGCCCTGAGGAGTTCTCCTTACTCTTATTGTAATGCGTCTCACGACGGCGAAGCCATGAGTTGTTCTGTAAGCGAAACTCCAGGGAGAAAATAAACGCTTGTGTTCAAGGACAGACTGTGATGAGCTGAAAATAGTGTGGCAATACCAGAGTTTGAACCAGTGCATTTCCATGAGCAGTTTTCCATCTGTATGAGGTCAGAGGAATAAACCCCGATAAACCCGGAGAGGACGAGCTCTTCAGAGACCAGACCGTCGGAAACCGCTGAAATCCCAGGCTGCTGGTTTTGTGGCATCGCTTTGTTCAGACGGCACTCGAGCGCAGCGTCTCGATGCGGTTTTGATTGAATGTTTCTTCAGAGATGCTCTTCAGGGTCGTGGAGGACAAAGACGGCAGCTGCTGTGGACAGAAACACCATTTCCCTGCAGTCCGTCAGTCTGAAGTGCATGACAAGCTTTCAGATGATGAAATGTCCCTGATAAAGTCTCGGAGTCATCATTCGCCTGCGTTCTGAAACGCATCTGACCTTCAGGCTGTCGATAGGAGGTTTTTAATGGATTTTCCACCCTGTGGATGTATGAAAACATCAAGAAATGTTTCAGTATTTTTGGATTTTCCAGACCCTTCAGGACACTTGAGTCATGAAGGCGGTGAAGGTGTTAAAATGCATCGATTAAACACTTTTATGTTTAATTTTATTTAATTGGCGATTACCGAGGTTCAAGCGCTGCAGGTATTTAAGACGTTACATATTATTTAGCAAGCCTGTACCCACCTAAATCAATTATTTAAAAAGCATTTTTATCAAATTCAGGTGCAATTTGCCATAGAAATATGATGTTTTTATAACATTTATGACTCCTGTAGCGCCAGCTGTGGTCTGATCTCCCTGAAACTGCATGCTTGTTTAGAATCACCTGTCGCATGTGCTCAGCCAGTTTTGTGAACTTTTAAGTTTTCATTTAGGCTTTTGGGTATTTGGATAGGCCCATTTTCTAAAGGACCCCGTTATAGATTCCCAAAGGGTAATTTTCAACATGTTTTGGATAATTATTGACCCAAAGAGAATTGCGCTATGGTGTTTTTTTTGTTTTCCAGACTGAGTGAAAAACCTATGACTAGTTCACATTTTCTCAGTCCTTTGGAAACGGTTTGATTGACAGCAGTGGTTCTAGAGGCAAAGTTGTTTGGAACGAGGAGGTCTATCATCATACAATACAAATCTCGTGTGTACGTGCGGAAAACCGCAATGTACAATCGTTTACGCCATCAAAAAAATGTAATACCGCTCCCCAGTGTCTATTTCTTTCTAATTTCTCTCAGACCTTTGGGGCCAATCGGCCTCCGTTAACCTTGTGTAATAGGTGCTCAAAATTCATTGGCCAGTGGTGGACATGTTTTCTGAGATACGCAAATGTCCCCATAAACACTTGTGGGACTTTGGATTAAGACCGTGTACAGCTATTTCCGTGTTGATGGAACGAATGATTACCTAGTTACAGCCATTTTTACCTTTTTTCACTTTTATAGCGCCACCAAGTGGCCAATCTCTGCTATTTTTTCCCTGTGACCTCAGATTGAGTTCTTACATAAGTGTGCCAAGTTTGGCGAAGATATCTTATTCTGTTCAGGAGTTATAGGCATTTTACTAAAAGTGGCCTTGCGCCCTCCGAACATTTTGGCGCCCCTTTGCCTTGGTGAGTTGAAAATTCAACTTTTTTTTGATAATTATTGATATTCACTCTCCAGAGAATCTTTCTGCACTGGTTTGGTTCCAATTGCGGACTAGTTCGCAAAAGTAGGTTTCGCAAAAAATGTGAAATACCACAAAATTTTGAATCTGAGGCGTGCGTTTTGTCCGGCATGAGCCAAGGATTGCAATGTTATTCGAGCCTGCGACTGACGGTTTAGGAGTTGTGAGCAATTTCGCACTTTCAATGGCTGAAGCGCCCCCGTCAGGCCAATTGGGACGAGCCTTGGTCACACTGTAGACGGTGTGAGTACTACCATCCTTCCAAGTTTCAAGTCTCTATGTCCTACAGTTTGATCTGCACCATCAGTTTTGCGTGGAGGTCGCTGATCCTTGAGCCATTCTAACAATTACAATAGAGTTTAAGCGCTAAGCATTTGAACTCCTAATGATAAATAACCCAATCTGTCTATATTTGTATAATCAAAGTAAATCAAATTTCTGTCGGACCAAACAGTATATTTCATTTTCTTTGTCACGTGATTGGCAGGATTACGTTTGACCAGCATATAAAATATGAATATTACTAACTAACAGTGTTGGTTTGAGCGGTTGGTGATAAAGAGGTCACGTCTGGAAGCCAACAGAAGAGTTGACGTGTTTCAGAGCTGCTTTTATAAGCGCTTGATTTCACAGCTATAACATCATCTTTTAAAAATATCTGCGAGACATGAGGGATCAGCGGATCAGAACTTCACACGAGTGTTTCTGCAGGAGGAGACCCACGAGACCCCTAAAGAGTTCAGCTTTAAACAGCAAAGAAACGTCTGATGAGAGACAGACAAACGGACGGACGCTTTAACAGCACACATGAACACACCAGAACATGACTTGACATGTCACTGCATCAGTGTTCAGCTGCTTTATTTACACAATATAAAATATATACAAAAAAAAACCAAACAAACAAACCAAAGCTTACATTTACTTGCCTTTTTGAGAAAAGTGTACATATTGTGCATATGTCAATGTGTAACATGCATGCATATGTGCAAACGTGCACTGCCGCTCAAAAGTTTGGTAAGACTTGGAATGTTTTTTAGTCTCTTACGCTCATCAAGGCTACATTTATTTGATCAAAAATACAGAAAAACAACAGTAATACTACACAATATTATTACAATATAAAATAATGGTTTTTATTTTAATATACTTGAAAATATAATTTATTTCTGTGATGCAAAGCTGAAATCATTCTAATATACTGATTTATTATTAGAATTATCAATGTTGGAAACAGTTGTGCTAACAAATATTTTTTTATAACCTGCGATTCTTTTTTCAGGATTCTTTGATGAATAATAAGTTCGAAAGAACAGCGTTTATTCAAAATATAAATCTTTTCTAACAATGTAAATCTATGCTATCACTTTTTATTAATTTAACACATCCTTAAAGGGGTCATTGGATGCCCATTTTTCACAAGTTGATATGATTCTTTAGGGTCTTAATGAAAAGTCTCTAATATACTTTGGTTAAAAATTCTCAATGGTTGTGTAAAACAACACCCTTTTTACCTTGTCAAAATCAGCTCTGCAAAAATCATCTCATTCTAAGGGATTGTTCCTTTAAATGCAAATGAGCTCTGCTCGCCGAAAGTTGCT
The DNA here is from genome assembly GCF_022985175.1 of Labeo rohita. NCBI lineage: Eukaryota > Metazoa > Chordata > Actinopteri > Cypriniformes > Cyprinidae > Labeo > Labeo rohita. The sequence continues at coordinate 332,567 of NW_026129788.1, read as the reverse complement.
AACTAACTAATTAAAAACCATTGAATGCATTATTATCATTATAGGGTGGATTTGTACATAAACTGACAACACACATGAATGTTCAAACAACATGTAAAAGTGAACTTTGCATCCGATGACCCCTTTAATAAAAGTATTAATTTCTTTCAAAAAAAGAAGAATAAAAATGTACTGACTCAAAACTTTTGAACTGTAGTGTATATTGTTAGAAAAGATTTCTATTTTAAACAAATGCTGCTCTTCTGAACCTTTTATTGATCAAAAATCCTGAAAAAAAGTATCACAGGTTCCAAAAAAATATTAAGCAACACAACTAATCTAATAATTAATCAGCATATTAGAATGATTTCTGAAGCATCATGTGACACTTAAGACTGGAGTAGCAGCTGATGAAAATTCAGCTTTGCATCGTAGAAATAAATTATATTTTAAAGTATATTAAAATAAAAAACATTATTTTATATTGTAATAACATTTTGCAGTATTATTGTTTTTTTCTGTATTTTTGATCAAATAAATGTAGCCTTGATGAGCATAAGAAACGTCTTTAAAAAACATTCAAAATCTTACTGATCCCAAACTTTTGAGCGGCGGTGTATGTGTTCTGAATGCGGCTGAATCTTCTGTCATAATAATGCTGGTGAGGAACAAGGTTTAATTCTGCAAATGCAGAGCAAAGTGAGCCGAGGATCCTGCTGACGATCTGATCACATCTGAATGACGTTCTCTCTCCTCACCGCAGGAGCATCATGTGAAGAGCTTTAGAATCCACACAAACGTCATCGATAATCAGCTACAACATACAAACCCTCAGAACAGATCACTCTGTCTTCACTGACTCACCTTCACGTCCTTTGAACCTCCATGATCTTCTTTCTTTCTCCTGTCAAACACAAAAGTAGATGTTTTACATGCTCGTGTCACACGTGGACTCTGATCTTCACAGGCTCTCAGTGAACATGAAGGAAGTGAACGACAGATCGAATCAAGTGAATGAATGATGACAGAACGAACTTTGAAAAGAGCAGCGGTCTCTGTTCCTCTGGGTCTTCTGAAGGTTAAGGAGCATCTCATCACAGAGCATCTCGGTGATTTCAGACTCAGGGTCACTTCCTCCGGGCCAGAACGTTTATATTTTATTAAAACGTGTGACGATTCTTTCTGTTGTATAATTCATTGTTCTCAGACTCTGTGGAGTTTCTGTGCATCATTACCAGTCTGCTCTGTTCTGCTGAAAGTGATATGAGGGAAAACATTTAAAACAGTCATGAATGCTTAAATATACAGCGCTTTATGCAATAAGTTTCATTGTAACTTCACAGTGAAGTAACAGAATCAGTGATTCAGATTCATCAGGTTTGAGACAAATGCAAATTCTGCTGTAAAGCAGCTCTTACAATGCAATAGTGTTATTATTTCTGAGGAACTACATTGTTTGGTGGAAGAATAGTGTTTTTGTTAATCTAATTACACTTTATTTGCTCTGTTTTATTTTGTGAAACCTTACTACATATATGGAAAAATCGTTTTATAAAAGCAATAAGCTTTTGTAAAATGTTGTGCCTTACAACACCCTTGGCTGTTATAAATACACTGTAAACCACGGCTTCTTGGGGCTTATTGCTTTATTTTCTCATTTAAAAAAATACAAAAAAAGCCCAAAACTATATTTGCTAAAATATGTTTCAAAATATATTTACATGAATATATTCTGAAACATATTTTAGCAAATATAGTATTTGAAAAACTAGTATTTCATTATAGTATTTTGAATTTTTTTGTATATTAAAAAAAAAAAAATAGAAGAGAGCGGCGGGGCAGAGCTGATTTTGACAAGGTAAAAAGGGTGTTTTTTTACACAACCATTGAGAATTTTTAACCAAAGTATATTATAGACTTTTCATTAAGACCCTAAAGAATCATATCAAAAAATGGGCATCCGATGACCTATATATATATAGGCAAACATATATATATATATGTCAATCCAAGAAAATACATTTGCATACATCACATCTGAAGAAAAACTTTGTCTATAACAGATCTGAATAACACATTAATGAGCAAGAATCATACAATCTTACAAAAACATTACAATATTACAACATATAAAAGAAAATAATCATTAAATCATATTATTCCAGCTATTCCATCCATATTTGCAATTATCCCAAATATATAGGCTACTGTAAGATTTTTTTTTTTTTGTCCCTGTAATACATTTAGAAATGTATTTTGGTATATGAAGGTTGAAACTGAATATATTTTCAATTTCAAAACTATAATTAATTCAAGCATCACTGTTTACAACATATATTTAGCATATATTTCAAATATATTTGTACATGAGCATTGGTGACATCGTGAATTGCGAGTTAGTTGTGAGATCTGCGTACTAAAGCTCTTTTTTCCCAGTTTTTGGCAGTGTAACGTGTGATGATGATTGTGTTCAAGTCTCCTGGCAGCTGGTGTCTCAGGCTGAGCTCGGATGACGTGTGCAGGAGAGTCTTTGCGCGGCCCGACCGCAGGCGGCGGCTCCCAGTGTTTGTGCATCTGTTGCGTTTCCACTCTCTCCATTCGCTGGAGGACGAGCGGCAGAGCAAGGCTTTCAAAACAAGCAAAACATTCATGATCCGTGACTAGTTTATTTGTAGTTAATGTTCAACCAGTGCCTGAAGCCAAAACACAGAAGAGTTGGGATGTCAGGTTAGGGTCAACAAGGTTAACCCAATGTTTATTCCAATGAACCTGTTTCATTTTTAGTAATACCTTCCATTTTTAAAAATAAAGCTTCTAAATGATGTTTTATTGCAGTGATGCTCTCAAAAACCTTTCAATGAACAATTCTTAAAAATACACTTTCTTAGCATGAAGAAACTTTAATAATCTAAAGAACCTTATAAAGAACCATTTGTGACCCTGGAGCACAAAACCAGTGTTAAGTATCACGGGTGTATTTGTAGCAGTGGCCAAAAATACATTGTATGGGTCAAAATTATCATTTTTCTTTTATGGCAAAAATCATTAGGATATTACGTAGATTGTGTACATGAAGATATTTTGTAAATTCATACTGTATATATATCAAAACGTAATTTTTGATTAGTAATATGCATTGCTAAGAACTTCATTTGGAAACTTTAAAGGTGATTTTCTCAATATTTCGATTTTTTTGCACCCTCAGATTCCAGATTTTCAAATAGTTGTATCTCGGCCAAATATTGTTCTATCCTAACAAACCATACATCGATGAAAAGCTGTTTTATATATAATTCTCAATGACCTTTATGACTGGTTTTGTGATCCAGGGTCACATTTGTCCAATGGAAAGTTTCCATGTCCTTCACAGAACCACTGATTCCAGTAAGGAACCTTTATTATGTAGAGTAATTGGGATATGTTTGTTCCAAGAAAAAAAGATGTGTATTGTCATTTTTTACCTATGGTTTGCAAATAACTCTAACCAAAGCACTAAAACAGTTTACTTTTGAAATGTGGTAGAATTTAACGAGATAAAAAAGTTTGTCAAGACAAACTTTAAGTTGGCTTGAGAAAGCCGGAACAGAAAGTTTTAAGTTTGATGGTTTTCAGTCTGAAATAGTTTGAATTCTAAAGTAGTTTTAAAAGGTTAACGTTTGGATGTTTTGAAGGCAATACAGTCTGTCAGAGATAGACAGATAGATAGAATGTTGTTAGCATGTTATTAACATGATTAACATGTGACTAGCATGATGTTAGAATGATTAGCAAGGTACTAGCATGTTGTTAGCGTGCTTATAGGATTATTTGCAAGTTACTACCATTTTACTAGCATGGTGCTAACATAATTAGCAAGTTACTAGCATGTTGGTAGCATGATTACCAGGTTACTAGGATGATTAGCATGTCGTTAGCATGTTTCTAGCATGATTAGCAAGTTACTAGCATTTTGCTAGCACAATTAGCAAGTTACTAGCATAATTCTGGTTTCTAGGCATAGATAGATAGATAGATAGATAGTAATGGTTAGATGATAGATAACTTAATCGGGACAGACGCCATATTGAATTTACGGCGGATGAAAACGAGGCTGTGAGGGGTCGATTTACAGTTTTTACAACGACTAGATCATATCATTTTAACAACTTACAACTTTTAAAACTTTTTAGTTGAGTTTTTGTCTACTGTTTGATTAGCTAAACACTTGTGGCAATGCTAATATTGTTTTCTTTTTTATGATAATTGTGTATGTGTGTTTGTTGACGTACAAGTGAATGGAAAGCAGCAAAAACGCCATTTCCCATCAGCAGTTTCGCTCGCGCTTGCAGTGACGCAAAGGCGTCGGTGCGCGGCGCAGGCGCAGTGTGGCGTAAGGGGGGACGGGCCGTCGAGTGTTTATGCGCGTAATGGCGGCGGACAGGCTGTGATGAGCCACGGCGAAAAAAACACAGCCAGCGATCCAGCCCTCGGTCAGTTTCCACAGCGGCGACACGGAAGAACGCGAAAATGCAGATCACGCTGAAAACCCTCCAGCAGCAGACGTTTAAAATCGACATCGACGCGGAGGAGACGGTGAGAGAGACGAGCGCGTGAGGGCAGCGCGCGCTGCTAGCGGCTATCAGCTAACAGATTTCTGTCAGCAATGTCAATAAAACACACGAAAACTCCCATCAAACCACACGGAGACACTGTAATTACACTGGAACTTTAAACGAACTTTTAGGACTCGCTATTGAATGCGCGTGACGCTGCTGACGGTGATCTGTGAACGTCTTTAGCATTAGCACGTTAGCTGCTCATAAAATGAGTTTTTACTTTCACCAAAACAGCACAAAAGTTGTCTAAATAAGACATAAAAGTAACGCAATCACTCCAGAACCATCGTAATCGTCATTTAACCGTCATTATGACTTCTTATTCGTGTCACACAGACAGTTAAAGGGTGATATGTGTGTTTTAGCAAGTCATGCTGTGGCGTTATAAAGGTTTTAACGTGTGTATGTGAGTTATTAGTGTGTGTGTGAATACACACATACGTGTCTGTGTGTATCAGCTCCATGAACATGGTTCATGTGATTTCCAGACACGTGGATTGAAATGACAGAGCTGTATAATTGAGCACACAAGGGCTTAAACGTGGATAAAAGCGCCTTTCTGATGAATTCATGCTTATTTTCGTAAATTACAGACTGTTAATGTCTTCAGGCTGATTTGACTGTTTCTTCTAGATGAGAACTTTCAATTAGACCTGCAGTTTGTTTAGTTGAGCCTCACAGGAACATTGATAAAAGTTTAGAAGTCTTTAGAAGTCAGAGTGATTGTGTTTATTGTATTTTTGCTGTTTGTTTCAATCCTGCATTGACACACATGTGACATTATCTCAGTCTGCTGCTTGTCTTTGTGCTTTGCTTCTAGTTAAGATAACCATTCACTGCAAACTGACCAGACTCATGTTAGTCTGTAAAATAAAAATGAAAATTGTATCGTTTATTCGCTTTCAAGTTGTTCCAAACTTTCAGTTTCTGGTCCCCGTTAATTTGCGTACTTTAGTGTTTTGTTGAGAGTCAGTGGGGAACAGACATGGTTTGGTTACCCACAGTTTTCAAAATATCTTCTTTTGTGTTTAACAAGAAAGAAACTCATGCAGGTTTGGAACAACTTCAGGGTGAATAAATGATGAACGACTTGCCATTTTAGAGTGAACTTTTGGTTTAACTAAACTGACAGTTTGCGGAGGAGTTTTATTTTTACCCATTTGCTTCTAAAAATTCTTTATCTGGGGCAACCGACACATTCGTGCAGTTAAAAAAGACGCGGCGGTCCTCTGTCGAGGTGAAACGCCAGCGGCGATGGGTCAAAAGTCAGCTAGACCTTTAGGAAGGAAGACACTCGGTGGGTTTAGTCCACACTTCCTGTTTATCAGACTTTCGGAGGAGCTTATTCCTAGAAATACTCTTTGCAGGAAAGCAGCAAACACTCTGACCAGCTTTCCATTTCTGGCTGCACTCGGTTGTTTTTCGGAGCGCAAACAGCCGCGTCGGATCCGGTCCAAACCACTTCCGTATTTGCTCTGAGATCCGTTTGATATTGGATTTTTGTAAATGTTTAAGTCTAAACAGGCAGATCAGATAATGAATAGTTGTTTGGTCAGTTTGGGATGTGAACTAATGTCCTCCTCACCCATTCACGCTAATGACAAATGATGTGGTGAGCCGTGTAATGGTTTCTCACAGGTTTTCAGCAGTCGTCTTCAAACTCTGAGCCGGTTTTAGTGCTGAGCCGGACCACAGAAGAGCACCTGTGTTTGTTCACTCAGATCGGACTTTGATTTGTTTTCTTCTGCTTTGTCTTTCACAGGTAAAAGCCTTAAAGGAAAAAATAGAGAATGAAAAGGGAAAAGATAACTTTCCAGTGGCGGGACAGAAGTTGATATATGCAGGTACGTCCTCTGCGTTTGATAACGTGTGACTGTACGGCGTCTGTTTCCAGCTGATAAGGATGTGACCCTGTGTGATGTACATGATTTGTCATCACGGGTTGTTCTGTATTATTGTGTGAAAAGCGGTGATAATGACTGTTTATGCAGGAGCATCATTCTGACATCATATCACGTGTTGACGAACGACTGACGCCTGTCAGACTCAAAAGTGAGAGCTGTGGGCTGATGAATAATGACTTGTTTATTTTAATTATTTTGTTTCCTGCAGGGAAAATCCTGAGCGATGACACAGCTCTCAAGGAGTACAAGATAGATGAGAAGAACTTTGTGGTGGTTATGGTAGCAAAGGTGAGACATTATCAGCCTTATCACAGCCTGCGTGCGATTGTTTCTCTGCTGCATACGTCGAAGAAACTCTGAAATATTCAGGAGAAATTTTAAAAACATACATAAATGAGTGAAGTGAAAAGAAAATAGTCATAGCTTTGAGTCTGAGGCCAGACTCTTTGGATCTATATCAAGCATCATGTACTATTGCTGTTGTATGAAATCTTTCATTTTTTTATTTTTTTAATCGTTATATTCAATTTTAGTAGAGCTGTGCAATGATTATTCGTGATTAATTGCATCCAAAATAGTTTTTGTTTGCATAAGATATATGTGTGTACTGTGTATATTATTATGTATATATATATAAATACACACGCATGCATGGATATATTTAAGAAAAATGTTATGTTTATATATTAAATATATCCATATATAATAATTGTATCAATGCAAATAAATACATGTAATTATTTTCAAAATATGTACTGTATTTTTATGTAAACAAAAACGTTTGGATGCTATTAATCGTTGTACAGCACTACATTTTAGTAATCAAAAAGCATATATAATTATTAAAATTATGGAACTTGTGTAGGTTGTCAATTTATTTAGTCAAAAAGAAAAAGTACTTTTTTGTTACTTTTTTCTAAAGTCGTTTTTTCCAGATTCTTTAATTATTTTTATTTTTTTATACTTTTTTTCTTTTTTAATCAAATTGAATTCATAAAACTTTTAACAGTTTAATAATTTATTAAAATATTTACAATAATAGGGCCCAACTAAATGTGTGTGTGTGTGTGTTTTAAACCCTTAACCTGTTTTCTGTAATGTTTCTGGATCTAATAAAATGTATTATATCAAAAATGGTGGAAATTAAATGAAAATGTTAACAAAAATTCTACAATTTATCTTATTTTTTGGCAAAGTGCTGCACAACAGAGGTTTACTGTTGAAATTGAAACATGGAAGATAAATTCTCAGACACTAGTCCATACTGTGATTTAAATGTACTGACTTTTGAGTTAATCATACCATGACCTGATTTTTTTCCACCACCTCTTTGACCCTTATGATTAAATTAATTTTTTTTTTTGCTGCTGTATGTTTTAAACTCTGTACTCCCTCTGCGTAGGGTGTAGTCTCCATTTAGTTCGATTTAGATGTAATGTAAATGCAGAAGGTGATATGTTAATGAGCTCGTGCATGTGTTGTCAGTGTTTGTGAAGTTGTGAATGTGATGTTTCTCCTGCAGCCTAAAGCGGCTCCTGCATCCGCTGCCACGGCAACCAGCGCCGCCTCCTCCAGCACTACAGCGACCCCGACCCCATCTGCCGCCCCGGCCGCCGAAACCCCGTCTGAGAGCGCGGCCAAAGAGGACAAACCCGCCGAGGAGAAACCCGCCGGCGGCACTGCGCCCTCCTCTACACCCACCAGGTACATACACACCCTACACTTTATGTACTCAATTACTGTTGATTAGACGCGAGTGCTGGTGCTGGACGGGTCTGGTGTCTCTTCTAAAACAGTTAGTGTCAGTGGAACTAAATAAACCCAGGACAAATGTATTTAGAAGGACATTTCACAAAAGTATGTCATGTGGGACATCATTTCATATTAAGCGTTTTTTCTTTTCTTGCTGTTCGCAGTTCTTCGCCAAATGCAAACATATTTGAAGAGGCAACGTCTGCGCTGGGTAAATTTACATGCGTTAGCATATTCACGCAATCTCTTTCATTTGATGAATTCAGTAATGATTTCAGCAGGATGAAGTGAGTTTACATGTGTTTTGTGTGCGCAGTGACGGGTCAGTCCTACGAGAACATGGTGACGGAGATCATGCTGATGGGATACGAGAGAGACAAAGTGGTGGCGGCGCTGAGAGCCAGCTTCAACAATCCCGACCGTGCCGTCGAGTACCTGCTCACGGTGAGAGTCTGAATATTACAAAACAAATGTTCTGTGTTGACATTTAAAGCAGCGGATTACAGTGATTTAAGGTGAAACACCCTAGCTTAGTAGGGTACAATTTTAACTAATTGGAATTGATATACTTTCACCAGTTGATTGATCACAGTACTTCAAGACAGTTGTTTTGTATCACACGTTTCCAGAAATGTTGTTTAAATATGCACTACTTTGTATAATTTTCCAAAATAGAAATCTGAACATTGGATAAAACCAGGTTCAAAATCAGGGTTGCAACAATGTGGAAAATTTCCAGTAAATTTTGGAAACTTTCCAGGATTTTTTGGAATCTTCCAGGGATTTTTGGAAAGTTTCCAGAAATGTTCCACCTCTTTACAACCCTGTTTAAAATTAATGATATCTGTAAAGTTTGGTGTATGAAAGAGAAAATACTCTTTGAGAATATGGATTGAGATTGAAATCTGCAGACACAAATAAATAGTGTAATAAACACTTAAATGTGACCCTGCATCACAAAACCCAGTCATAAGTATCACGGGTATATTTGTAGCAATAGCCAACAATACATTGTATGGGTCTAAATTATGGATTTTTCTTTTATGCCAAAAATCATGAGGATATTAATTAAAGATCATGTTCCATGAAGATATTTTGGAAGTTTCCTACCGTAAATATATCAAAACCTAATTATTACTAATTGCATTCCAAGAACTTGATTTGGACAACTTTAAAGGTGATTTTCTCAATATTTTTTTTTTTTTTTTTTTTTTTTTTTTTTTTTTTTGCACCCTCAGTTTAAAGATTTTCAACTAGATGTATTTCAACCAAAATATTGTCCTATCCTAACAAACTATACATTAATGGAAAGATTATTTATTCAGCTTTCAGATGGTGTACAAATCTCAAAACATTGACCCTTATGACTGGTTTTGTGGTCCAGGTCACAAATTTTGCGAGTTTTCTTTCTACTAGTCTGAAGCAAAATAGACCAAAAACGAATGAGTGCATGAACAAACAATGGTTTTGCCTGTAACAACTTATTTTTTGACACATGTCAGACGACCCTTCCATAGAAAGTGAGCATTCCAACTGGCCTGAAATGCTTTTATTTGTGACCCTGGACCTGAAACCAGTCATAATTTGCACAGGTTTATTTGTAGCAATAGCCAACAATTCATTGTATGGGTCAAAATTCTCAATTTTTCTTTTATGCCAAGAATCATTAGGGTGTTAAGTAAAGATCATGTTCCATTAAGATATTTTGTAAATTTCCAACCGTAAATACATCAGAAATTAATTTTGGATTAGTAATATGCATTGCTAAGAACTTCATTGGTGATTTTCTAAATATTGTGAATTTTTTTTTTTTTGATTTTCAAATAGTTGTGTCTCAGCCAAGTATTGTCCTGTCATAAACCATTCTTCAATGGAAAGCTGATTTATTCAACTTCCAGATGATGCATAAATCTCAAAACATTGACCATTATGTCTGTGTGTGCTGTAGGGTATTCCTGCGGAGAGCGAGGGCAGTGTAGGAGGTGCTGACCCAGTGGCTCCTGGGGGAGGCGCTCCTGCTGCGTCCACAGGCCTTTCTTCACCGTCCAGCACCGCCCCATCACAGCCCAGTACAGGATCGGGGGGTGAGTGACACGCGTGCTTTAAAATCTTGTGCATCAGACGGTTCTGAGAGCACGTTTCTCTGACTCTATCCTGTGTGTGCAGCAAATCCTCTGGAGTTCCTGAGGAACCAGCCGCAGTTCCTGCAGATGAGACAGATCATCCAGCAGAACCCGTCTCTCCTACCAGCTCTGCTACAGCAGATCGGCAGAGAGAACCCGCAGCTCCTGCAGGTACACCCTGTCTGGATGGCACTGATTTTAAATGGTTTGATGCTGCTCAGAGGTGGCATTAATGCATTTATACAGCAATTACAGCTTTGATACAAAGGGTTGAGGTGACCAAAATATTGTAGTTCTTCAGCCTGCAAGAGAAATGCTGATATGGAGTGTGTTTGAAATAGCGTGCTACTATAGATGCTGATTTTGGCTTGAACTTCCTGTTCCAGTGAGATGCAGGAGATGCTGTCTTTCAGCAAATTGGAACTTACTGTTTGTTTTCTGTTTCACAGCAAATCAGCAGCCATCAGGAGCAGTTTATCCAGATGCTTAATGAGCCGGTGCAGGAGGCGGGGCAAGGTGGCGGCGGCGGCGGCGGGGGCGGGGGCGGGGGCGTGGCCGAGGCAGGAGGCGGGCACATGAACTACATCCAGGTCACACCCCAGGAGAAAGAAGCTATTGAGAGGGTAAAACACTTAAACTTTCATTTAAAGAACAGTGTTTATTTATGTGCTGACCTGTACAAACAGAATATAGTATGTTCTGTATCTCAGATTCTTTTACTCAAACAGGCTGCGGCACACGTACAACTTCAAAACAAGGTTCTCATTTAAACGTAATAGAGATCAGATATGGAAATCTTAAAACCATCTACAACATATTACAGTATAAACGCCAAAAAGTAAACACTGTCATGTTCATCAACATTTGGTATAAGTGCACCAGATCCATTGATTGCTCTGAAACCACAAGTCTGTAGAAGCGAGCGAGACGGCGCCGCATTTTGACATTTATTTAATTAAATCATTCTTTTAAAGTTTAATACTAACATTGCAATTTCTGGTTTTCCATTCTCAATTTTAATACCTCTTAAATTTATCATGAAGGCTTTTGTTATACCATTTAAGATATTTAATACTTTTTAATGACCTTAAATTTGATCAGACTGAATTTAAGGCTTTTTAAGTACTTGCTGGAACTGGGAAAACATGACACAAAGCGCTGTCTGACTTGCACGTGCGTCTGAGGGGTTGTACGTAGAAATAGAAAATTCGCAGTCGTTTGCTTCAAGTTAAAATGATTGGGCACAAGCTGTCGATTTTCTCTTGTCAGCTCAGAAAGTCTATATCGGTGCATCCGCAACTCTAGTCTAACTTTGTTCTCAGCCTGAGCCTTAAGATACTTCTTAAAGCCATAAAGTCTGAATTTCAAGTTGAGCTAATTACACTGAGACCCTTTAATTAGAGAGAGATACAGATGGAGGATCAGGCTGGCGAACGATCAAAGGTGCACGAGTCTTTTCCCCAAACGGACACCGGGAGTGTTTCTGTGGTCTTATCTAACCTTTCCGTGTTTCCTCTGTGTTTCTTCCTCAGCTAAAAGCCCTTGGATTCCCAGAAGGACTCGTTATACAGGCCTACTTTGCTTGTGAGAAGAATGAAAATTTGGCTGCAAACTTCCTTTTACAACAGAACTTTGATGATGATTAGAGGAGGAGTGGCACCCTGATCATTTCCCCTCTTATGTTTTTTTTTTTTTTCTCCCTTTTTGAATGATCATTTTGGAGAAGAAAATCTATACAAATACACATACACTCATACACACACACACACACACACACAGGCTGTCATGTTCTGTCTAAATTTACACACTGGATGACATGAGCACGCCCGTCTGGAGATGAGCACAGCATTGGTTCGTCTCCAGGGGCAGAAATCAGTAAAGCCTCTTTGCTTCATCTAACACTTGCCTGTGTGATACCTGTTTGTTTTTCATTTGTTCTTTTTTATGACCAATAAAGAGCATCCTTTTCTCCATCGTTAGGACATGTTGGCAGGTTCAAGGGGCGTGTGAAATCAGTTTTCCATGAATTGGGAATCCAGATTGATTGGGATGTTTGGTTTAATCACATTAGCAGTGTCCCTGTTCAGGGCAGTGTTTTTCTTCTGTTTCTTATTGCTCTTTTTGTCTCATTCAACTTGACCATTACTAGGGATCCCAAATACAGCAGTTTTAAATGACAGTAAAGATTTTAAACAAGCCGATGGAGTTATGTTAGATTGGTTTTTGTCCTGACGAGCGTATCGGTAAAGAATCGGCTCTTACTGTGGGTGTTTTGAGTGATACTGACACATGCAGCCCTTTCATATACATTAAGAACCATTAAAAGCATGTATATGACTTACATAGTTTGACGTTAATATCACTATACTGTCATTTTTACAGGGAAATAAACGTTTTCAACGGAAATGCAGATTACCTGTTCTTTTGTTTTACTGTGTAGATAGATAGAGCAGGAATAAACATCAAAATAAACATTAAGTCAGTGTGTGTTTACAAAAAGCACGTTTTAATCATGGAAGGTAATATTTTACAACAGTAATGCAAGTAAATTTGTCGATTTAAAAAAAAAAATATATATATATATATCTAATATCTATTCTCTCTTTTTTTTAATGTATATATATATTTTTAAAATATATATTTAGGGTAATCGTATGTAAATGCAACGTCTGACTCAAACAGCGCATGAGCAAAATTAGCGCGCGCTTGGGACGCTGACAGGAATGGCGCGAACTGAGCCGTCACTGCAATTTAATTATAATAAAAATGTTTTACAAAGGTAAAGTAAATAAAGTGAGCGATAACGACGTTGAGATTTGCATTATGTACAGGTAAGTCAAAATACTACCTATAATCGTAATTTGTTCAATCAAAATTCGGCGAGAGCTACTGATTAACCAGAAAACCGCTAGCGAGCTAGTAATTGGATTCAGATATAAAGAAATATTCGGTCATTTATAACGTCACCTCTAATTCTTTTACTTCCAATTCACTGTATCTCACAATACTTTAAACTGAAAACGTCTCACAAAAATATTTTAGTTTTATTAGAGTGAAGCCTTCTTCACAAGTTTTCTATCGGGTTTGCTTGGGTAAGATGCCCTGTCGTTTTCCAAAATGGTAGATTTTACAATTTGTTTTACATTTTGATCAAAACATTTTGTTCAAACGTTACAGTAACTTTATTAAGCCTCTGTCCAGGAGAATCAGGCCTACGTGAGTATTGTGAGTTTGAGCGATTACCGGTTTTGTCCTCCAGTGGGCGCTGTTCACCGCGGCTGGTTACAAGCCGCATGTTGAGACCAATATATGAATTTAATATGTAACACCAGTGATTTTATATAACATTTACCTGTCCGTATTCAGGTCAACAAAAATATGCACAGCAAGGCAAATATTAAAAGAATGTTCAATGTGGTTTTTTTTTTAATAATAATAATTAAAACATTATTTGTTGAAAATGAAAACATGCTGATAAGTGTTTTTTCGTACCTGTGCACTCGTGCTCATAAACTAAAGCTGGCTATGATTAATCAAATCACAAGGCTATATTTTATTACTTTCCTCCAACATGTGAAAAGTAGGATAAAGAATGGCTTGAGTTAAGTCATAAAAACAGCACATCAGCAAGTTAGGGACTGTTAACAAACACTTGGCTTGTCTTTAAAGATTCAAAAGCATGCCAGTAAAGAATTTTGAATGATATCCACTATGCTTGGGTTCAGTTTGTTCATTTCGGTAAAAATGAGCAACTTCTGATGTCTTTGAAAAAGGAATATCGTCTGATTTGTGTCGGAATGATGTGAGGCATCTGTAAATTACGTAAGTGTAAAGTAGTTCAAAGAGTTCATTCTATAGTTTCATTGAGTTATGTGTAAGAGATTTAATAGATCAGTTAAGTTTTAAACAGGTAGGAAACTCATGCAAAACTGTGTTAATCATGAATAGATCTAGAGATGCTACGTCATTTTCCCACTGAATTGTTTCAACTTGAGTCAAATGTTAAAATTAAAAATATAATTGCTGCTTCCTTTTATTAAAATCAATATTTAAAAAAAAAAAATTCTCATAGTGTGGGAAAGCATGTCCAAATTCTAATACCATGATATACCAGTGAATCATCTTTTTTAATTGACTTTTTTTTTAAACGCTGATGCACAATGACAAATATTAAGGCTGGTCATTTAATGCATGTAGCGCAAGTAAAAATCAGACTGAAACTAATTCTACAGAGGAATGAATAAGAAAATGAACGGTCTTTAATCACACCTGCTGCTAGACAGATGGCAATTAGCCACTTCAGACTGGCAGAAAAACCTGATCATGTCTGAATGCCGCTTAATCCATGCGAACGTTCAGACATGTTGTAAAACACGCAGGCAAATAGAACAATTGATGAAATCAGACATTATTCACGCATTGTTCACAGAATAAGTCAATTCGCATACGTTTTATTTTTTTATAGTTTATTACTGGATTGCATTCATACATAAAATACAAAAACCTTACTGAAAAACGTATTTACAAATGTACAAAACTTAAGATTATATTACATGAATCTGACTATAAACAAAAGACTTTGTTCAGAGTTATTTTTTTGTTTCTTATATAAAAATATGAGTGTCTTACATATCAAAATTATTGCACCTTGCAACCACAGTGCAGTTTAGATTGCCATCACCAAGGAGAGGTCATGCGTTCGCCCCGAAGACTCACAGACTTCAATTAAAATCCACTTTTATCTTTGGTACCTTACTGAATACACCTGGCTATACTCAGCACCATCTTGTAACACACTTATAAATTATTCTGTACCTGAAATTAATGGCTTTAGAGAGAGCAATAATAAAAAAAAAAATACAATCCATAAGACGGATCAGTGTTTGAGTGATGGAATGTAGGTCAATTAAAGGCCTCTTTAATACATTTGTTCTAATGTTTCCATTTATCCCTGATATTCATATATTTCCAGTCTTGCGTTTGGCACTTGGTATCTCCAAGTTTTGTTGGTAAGTAGACGCACTTTCCAGTATTGTCCCAGTGTGCAGGAAACGGACAGGGCCTCTCAAATCACCAGCATGTTGGAAGACGTTGACAAAAAGGGAAAAACAAACAGAAGAAGCACGAAAAGTCCCAACCCTGATGCTGTGGACAACACAGCTTGTCATGGAGCTCTAGTTTCGTTGACTCTTGTTCAAAGGCAACACGTGGTTCACTAGTCCACAAGTATCTTCACTTTTTCGGGCTCCTCCGGTCTCGGTTATAGATGGCGCTTCATGTGCAGCGCCAGGTGGTCGGACCGGGAAAAGGCTCGGTCGCACTTCTGGCACTGAAATGGCCGATGGCCCGTGTGCTTCCTGTAATGCCTCGTGAGCTCGTCCGAACGGGCGAATTTCCAGCCACATCCCTCCCAGTCACAGTGATATGGCTTTTCTCCTAAACACACAGATACATGCAACAGTTAGCGATTCACCCCGAGGTCCTAACGAGAACAATCGAGCACACTTTGGTCACGTTAGAGAAAGCCGTTTAGAGAGAGGGAGACAGCAATTCAAATGTGGCTCATCCCTTCGTTGATTGAATAGAAGGGGAAGTCGGACAGGCTTGTGGTTTTATTTCAGCAGGGATCAGTATCAACCTGCTGTTTGAATAGCAGACCAAACCACCTGCCAACTGTACTCCCACTGTATACGTCTGCAGTCGCTCGCAGACAATGCGCTTGGCAGTTGCAGCGCTGCTGCATGTTTGTGTGTGTGTGTTAGGGCGTGTTAACTTAGATTAAAGCACGTGTTATTTTAAAGCACATGCACCCCATAAAAAGGGCCCATTACATGCTACTGACCTGTGTGAGTCCTGTGGTGGGCTTTGAGATGGGAGCTCTTGGTGTACGTTTTGCCGCAGCCTGCGTAGTCGCACGTGTGCGTCGCTATCCGCTTCCTCGGCCAGGAGCGTCGACCCCGCTTGGGCTTGGACTCTTCAGGCAAACACTCGGTGGGAGAAATCAGCTCTGCCAAAGAGTAAAGAGTCCACAGCGTTAAGGCTACAAACAGTGAGCCACAATCTCTACAATTCATCTTTAAAGGAAAGGTAAGGACGACTTTGATTGGTGACTGACCTTGATACTGCAACGACTGGGCGGGAGGCTGCGGAAAGCCAGAATAACCCGGAGAGGGGTGATATCCCTGGGCCAGGGACAACGGAGGCGGCCCCAGAACCTGAGCTTGAGGATGCTCGTCCGGAGACAGAGAGGAAGTGGAAGAGCGACTGGGCCCCATGGGCCCTCGGCCCGTGCTGAAACAGTGAGGGTCCATCAGCGGCCTCTGGCCGACCCCAGGCTGTGAGTTCACCCCCAGATGGAGCTCCATCGGTCGGGTGATGGTGCAGGGGCTAGGACGCTCCTCCTTTATCTTAGGACACACAAACGGCATTGAGGAAGAGTCCGACATCGAGCCGCCCTTGCTAACGCTGAGCCCTTGGCTGTAATCGGTCATGTCCATGGTGGTCTTCACCACAAATTTTCCGTGGAGGCTCGTGGGCTGAAGATACGCAGGATCCAGCTCCGGCCTCATCAGTTCAGCGACAAAACCTCCCGAGGGAGATACGTCGCTGATGTCCGGGATGTTGTACAACATGCTGGACTCTTGGCCCTGAGGAGAGGGCATCTGATAGCTGTAGGAAGTAGGGGAAGGCGCAAGATTTCTGGAAGTGCTGGCCATCGAGGCCTCCAGCTGTTGCTGCTGCTGCTGTTGCTGCTGTTGCAGCATGCTGTTCGACAAAATAAAATCATAGTCCAAGAGCTCCAGCTCTTCTGGCTCCTTCTTGGTCATCGCGGAGGGGACGTCCTGATCAGCGCAGGTCCCACCTGTAGACATGCAGGGGCGTTTCAGATGAGACATCTCCTCCTTCCATCTCTTATTCCGAAGACAGAGAAACAGACATGCAGAAAGAGGGAACAAAACAAGGTAAGTCTCTCAAAGACATCTGTCAGAACTTAAGATGCTGACATGTTGATTTCAATTCAAATGCGACCTAGTTATTTCTACATACAACTTGGCCTCTGATGTCATGAATTATTAAAACACCCTTTCACGCTGCATTGTTTTTACGTTTCCACCTATGAAAGAGCATCCACACCGAAGCAGAAGCTTGATGCATTCGGTGAAGAGCGTTAGATGTTTTATAGTGAACGGCTCGCCCCGTCGGAACGGTTCACGCCCCTGCCGCGGCAGCGCTGCTAGAGGAATAACTATGAGCCGCCAATGACATAATCTGACCAGCGGCGGAATTTCGCTAGCGAATGTGCGCGTTAACGGATCGGTGACCGTCACCTGTTTGATACTCACTAAACTGGCAGTTCCAGGTCCCGTCATGGCCTTGTGCTTCACATCTGCGTCGCTCGCAAAGGTGGAAATAGAGGGCAAAAGCGTGCCGCTCAGTGCCATGCTATCAAACTCGCTCGGTGGCTGCCTGCAATTGAAGAAAAGCGCAAAAAAAAATAAAATAATCCTAGTCACGCTGGTGTGGGAAAACTATCGCTCCCAAAACATGACACATGAAAGGCAAAAGAAAAAGTGATGGAAATCTCCAAGTGCGAAACGCACCTCATGAGTGGAAAACACTTCCAGTCGCGTCCAGTCAAAAATGAAATCCTTGATGATGAGAGTCTTTATTACTACAGTCTTTAGAACTGCGAGCGCTTCGCAGCGATGACAGTCCGGTCCAAAGAGCGCATCAAACGCGTCCCCGTGCCATGCTGACAGAACCGGCCATTAAAACCAGCATCGCTTGTGAACCGGGTCGGAATCGTTGCGGCGACACTCGGGGATTCCCTATCTCCCGCTCACTGCCGCCGCCGCTGCCATTCGGGACGCGCGAGCTCTCCGGTGTCTGGACTAGAGTGATTCGTCAGATGCACGCAGGGCTTTCCTCGCCTAGTTCTTAAACCCCGGACACGCCTCTCGTTGCACGGCAACCGCAGAAAAAAAGAAACAGGGCGTGACGTCATCAAGGAGGGAGGAGGGAGAAGAAATCTGGCAGCGGGCCGGTATTTTGTATCCACACAAACATGTGCGTGTTAGCAACCGCGATCAACAGACTCAAGTAAGAAAAGCATGGGTGAAAAGTCACGATTCTCAGTTCTCCCTTATCAGACACAAAGTAGCAGCGGCGCTGGTGGTGGTCGTTCGGCACAAAAGCGCTGTTATTGCGTGCGTTTCCAACAACACCTGTTCCTGGCGTGTGCGTGCGTGTGTGCGTGCAGGAGGAGTTTGAACACCGTGTTCACACACCGCGAACTGCTCCCACACTCATGATACTGAGGCGTGTCTGTAATTAACGCTAATCATTTTTTATACCGTAAGGCACAGCACAATGGCAGCCAGAAATGTGTAGGATTTCTTTGTGACGAAAAGCCGAGCCTCTCATTCATATCATTCATACATTCATACATTCATTCAGTGTTCATCACCTGATCATGAGTAAAATCTTCTGTTGATTACTGCAGTCTTTTGCTCCAGTCAGTAGCTGCATTCTATGAACGTCAGCATTCTCAAATCTGTATAGTTTTTTGAGTTAGTTTAAAAATGTTTGCATTCTCAGTTTGCTATTTTTAAGTTGATGTATACAATTAAATCGGCACAAAAATACATTCTGAGAAGGGTTTGTATCATGCCGCAACAATGAGGCCCATTTCTGCCACAGAATAAAAAACATATGAGCTTATTCACACTTTTTATCTCAGGATTCAGACATTCTGTCTTGCAGTTCTGAGAAAAGAAATCAGAAATGCAAGATATGAACAAAAAATTGCGAGATATTAACTCGGAATCCTGTATTTTTTTTCTCGGAGTTCCACTTTTTTTTTTTATTTTTGAGCTAACGTCTCGCCATGGAAAAAAAATAATCAAAAGCTTCTTATCTGACAATTCTAACTTTTTTTCTTGCAATTGTGCGATGTTGCCAAGTCCCAGACTTTTCAGTGGAATTGTCCCCAGTAACATCATATTTAGTCCCTGAAACGCAAATTTACCAGGGGAACCCTGATCAAAAAATGTGTTTTTATCCCCCGGAACATGATTTTTAATGGGGGACCCCCCTCTAATCCCCCTTTGTTGTGAAAACCTGGCAACCCTGTAATCGACATAAACTCATGAAGACATAAAGAATTGCAAGAAAAAACCCCCCAGAATTGTCAGATAAGTCAAAATGACCTTTTTACAGTTTTATTCTGTAGCCAAAACAGGCCTCCACATCTAACTTTTGTAGAAGAGCCACAAATGATGGCAAACCAAATACCATTCTGATATTTCATTTTAATGGAGAGTTCAGCTGTTCTTCCAGTAACTAAATGTGTATGTCCTTTGATTTTGCTCTTAAGCAGTGTTAACATTTTAAGTTGGATCAGTTTCATTTTTCCGATCATTTTGCTTGAGCGTAAATGTCTAAAACCAAGTTTTATGTTGTGATGAGCTATTAGATTAGTGCTGTGTTTTGAGAGGCGGCTTCTACATAAACTCGTTTCTGTTTCAGAGGATTTGCCTCTGCAGTGTCTACAATCATCTTTGTATGGTGAGCAAACACAAGCTCTGAGACCATCCTGTTACATCAGGATCTTGTTCGTTTGGCTCTGTCAACAGCAGGCCGTCATTTAGCCACAGAATACACTGAATGTAGCCTCTTTGACACACAAATGCACGCACACACACATTCTCACGCTCAAACTTGTTGCTATATTATATTTCATGACTGATGTCGCTAGGACACATACAGTGTGTTGATTTACTACTGTTTTATTGCACTTGATCTTGCAGTGCGTTCAGATTTACTGTTCGGGATTGTGGTGGTGGATGTCCTTATTTAGTGAAAAATCTCGTTTGTCCAGTCTGAGTTACTCTGTTCTTTGTTTTTATGACAAAAAACGATTTTGGCACAGAGAAACTTCAGGCTTACAGGTGAGATGTTTAACAGGTGTGTGTTTCATCTAGTGTTGATGTCATCTATTGTTTATTTACCCTTCCTTGCAAAGGTATGATACGATTTCGCTCTCGGCTTCGGTATGTGAAAAAATGTTGCATTTTCAGAAGCACAACATAAGAAAGCGATGAAATAGCGTCTGAAGGTCTCTACAAAAACAGAAATTAGCTGTTTTTGAAATGTCACACTTTCCATGGTGAAATGGTTTGGAAGATCCTCACTGTATGTTTGCATTTCTAGGCTAAAACTCATTTGTAGGCCTCTAAGAGGTAATTAGTTACCATTCATTTCTGATGTGATGACTTTTGATTGACTGTCTTACTGCTCTGTACCTGTGGGAAAATCTTGAACGACTCTCTATATCCAGGAATCAGAATGCAAATGAGAAATTTAAATAAACAGGTGACCTCCCCTCTTTTGACGCTTTCAGTAGATTTGCATATGGTGGAGTGTAAAGAGTAATTTCCACGACACTGACATCAGTAGTGAGTGGGTTAAATTATTATCAATGAATAGACAATTGTACATTTTACCCAAATCTTTGTTTGGTCTGGATCAGTTTTATTTAAGCTCCAGATCAGGTGGATTTTAGGAACTCTTTAGGAACTTTTCTCTCAAACGTCATGTATGTATTTGTTCCTTGCGGTGCATTCATTTCCATATCAGATTCTGGTCTTATACATTGATTTTGTTCAGCGCTTACTGGGCAGTTTATCTGTTGGTCTGGGATTGTTTAAAGCTCCTCTGTGGAAGCAGTCAGTTTAAGGTTTGGGAATATAAATATCTTCACAGCCGCAGGTCAGGTGTAATACCACAGAAGCCATTGAACTGTTCAGACTGAGACTTAAGCGGTGAATTCTTTGAAGGTTGGGAATGGTGCTGCAATTTAATGGTAGATTGATAGAAAGCCGCCAAGATAAACAGTGTTTAAGCAGAAACAGAACTAGAAATCAGGGCCATTACATGAGTTTCCATAAGTGCTTGGGCCTGAGAGGAAAACACAGTGGACTCTGTGTGTGTACATATGTATAGAGCTGCTTTTTGGAAAAGTAAACAAGATGCTTTTTCTTAAAAAAACAAAAAGTTTAATAGTTGCGCGTCTGGAATTTCTGCCTGCTCTCAGCATTACAATAGGAAGGGTGGGCTAAACGGCATGTTCTTTCTAAATGCGCTGATACAGATTCCTCTTATGAGTTTGGACGGGCCGGACCGGCAGTTGCATCAACGCTCCGACGTGCCAGATAAAGAGGGAAAAGAATTAGGAAGGAGCAGGCGCGAGCTCCTGTCGCGAGGCAGTCTGCGCCGCCTCTGAGTTTGAAGGGATTCCTCCTCGGCCTTAAATATGCTGGTTATTTTTAACCCAGCGTGTAAGAGCGGCCCAGCGCCGCCCACTCTGTAACAATGTTCCCCTTCAGCCAGCAGGGGAAGTGGACAGGAGCCACGCTTCCTGGTCACGTGACGCGGTGGCCCAGTCACAGAAATACGACAGAGGGAGAGAGAGCGGGGGAGATCCAGGCTCGCCGCCCAGGTCTCTGCGAGTACGTTTAACCCCTTCAGCACACTAGGGTGCGACGCAGTCAGATGCTCGGCGGAGCTGGAGGGCAAGAAAGGAAGTGCGTGTGAGCGTGTGCGGGGGCATATGGGCAGACTTTGGACCGGGGTGATGTCACTGGGCTTCTCCAGGATTAGAAACCTCTAAAAAGCTGGGAAAGTAGAACTGCACCACACATTCACACTCCGTCCATAAGCCTGAGCACTTGGAGTGCGTGTGACATATAGCTGGACGGCGATTTCCCTTTGTACCGGGAAAAAGGTACAAAGTTGCCACTCAGGTGGCACCCTTTCAAAAAATACTTACACGTACATTTAATCTACTTTTGGGGTAAATAAGGTCATCTTTTAACAGGGTTGAGCACCAGTGATGGCCTTTGTATGAATGTTTTAACTTTAGAATTAAATACAGTGTCCTTTGCTGTATCTACTGTTCTTGTTTAGAAAGTGCTTGTCTTTTAGTTTTCTGAGAACAGTAATATTCACACACAGATTTTTTCTTAAGTCACCCAAAAAGACCCAAGTAGCAACAATTTCATCTGTATATTTTTCATTTCTCTTTAAAAAAAGGAATTTTAGTAAAAAATTCTGAGACATTTACATTTACATTTACGTTACATTTACATGTAGATTTACGTATTTAGCAGTGTTTTTTATCCAATGTGACTGTTTGTCAAAGAGCCAACAATGTTACTTTTAAAAGTAATCCATTACAATATTGTATTACTCCAGGAAATGTAACTAATTGTGTTACGTTTTATGGAAAGGAATGCATTGCTACTTTTGCGTTACTTTTTGTCACCTGAGCTGAGCTTGCTTATTTATTTTTAGTAAGAAAAAACCCAAACGTTGTGTTTTTGTGTAAAGGTCCTTTCACGCCTTCACCTGAAGTAACTAAAATATTTTATTGTAAATTTAAAAGTAATGCATTACTTTCCTAGTTCGTTGAAAAAGTAATCACATTACAGTACTTTTCTTATAATGTGTTACCCCCCATCATTGTATACAGTGGCAGGTTTATCAAATGACTAGGTTGAGTTTAAATAACAACTGAGAACTACTTGATTCTCTTGAGACCTGAAAAAAAGTGCATTTTCAAACGATACTTCTGATGTTCAAGAAGCAGAAATGCTTATAAAGCGTTTGGAGGTTTTTGGGCCTCTTTGTTTCCTGTAAGGGCAGATGTTGGAGGTTTCAGCTCTTCTTGACGAGCAGTCAAAGTGGAGATTTAATTTAGTCATTTTTATATGTTAAACAAAGCCCCCGTTGTGTGGGCCGAAACAACATTTATGTTATTTTGGTTTCTTTTTTTGCACAGACACAGAAAGTGTAGCGCACACAGAGACCACCGCGTCCCACGAGTCTCCAAATTGCTCCTTCTCTGCTTTTAGCAAACATTACACTTACTCATGAGCAGACGTCATGGCTTTGGTCTGAGTCTGCCGGCTGACCAGAGCAGAGCGAGGGAATGCGAATCAGAGAGACGGAAAGAACTTTGCTTTGTGAACGTAACGTTTCTGTGGTTTTGGGTGAGAGTGGGGCCTAGTTTCCTGTCGCTGGGGTCCGGGGCGGCCGTGAAGTTTAACTCCAGCTGACATTTCAGTAGACCGTACTGTTGTCTTATATGACATAAAACAGGAACTTTTCTCAAAGTCTGTATTTGCTGGTTTGAAGGGAGAATATTTCTTGACAGAAAACAACACGATCGCTCCTGAAGTCTCAGAGACGTTCGGCGTGATTTGTGCGAGCGTATATTACGAGGGTCTGCTTGATTAGGGTCTAATGGCTGAGCGCAGGCAGATTCTGGATTCACTCCAGATGGCTGAGAAGCAAAGTGATGAAATAATGTGCAAACGAGTGCAACTTTCAGGGAATTGAAGGACCGCTGGGTCTCTGGAAATGAATTTGAGACGTAAGCTCTTAATGTAAACCTCTCCCCGTCCTCCAGACAGACGCGCACTTTCACTGGGATTCCCCCAACTCTACCCTGGTAGAATCTGACGTCGATGTAGATCGTTGCGTCCGCACACTGTCTGTGATTTGCACTTCAATGATGTAATGCTTGGTAAACTGCTGTTTATGTTGGATGATGACACTTTGCCAGATGGAAACGCTGTATTTTCAGGGTGTTTCAGATTTTCCGATGTTCATGATGTGACTAAGAAGTTTGTCACATTTCTATGTCCTGCTCTTGCTTTTATACTCATACTCGTAATGTCTATTTTATCAGTCATATTTCCGCCATGTTGTTTCAATGGATGTTTTTATATGTTCGAATGAGCAGCTTTTGTATTTTAGACGTGATTTTCTGTGCAAAATACTGTGGACAACAGAAAATGATCTCGCGTTCCAGGACTTTTGTTTTGAATACGCTATTAATATTATTCAAAATGCCATTTTAATTAGAATTCTTTCAAACTTGTTTGGATATGAAACAAAGTTTAGTTCGTGTTTGATTTGCAGCCAAGAGTCTGTGACATTTAGCTTGATCAAACATCTTATGCTGAGCAAATTCATACGTCAGTTGATTAAACATCATACTTAGTATGCAAAGGAAAGTTCTACACAATATGCTTATGTGACCATGTATTCACATTTCACGTTTTTAGATGGATTCCAAATTTCCACTGGAAATGGTAAACCATCCGGGTACATTTGGAATATTCATTCCAACATACTACAATTTAGGACACACTAATTTTAATTTTGAGTACTCTTTATGATTAATAGTATGTGAATTGTGCACTAGTGTGACTAAATGCTTGAGTAACCCTGATGATGTTAGCTGAAAAAGAAAGGGACGATTGAAAATGCAAGATTACGAAGTGTTGTTTGTTTTGTTTGTCCCTCACAGTCTTGTTTTGGTTCAACCAAATATAAGTTTTTTTGCTGCATTTAGAGCAAACTCATTACTCAGCCCTGGAGTCAGAACCATTGTCATTGATACTCAACAGTTCATTCTGTACAGGTCGACTGAGAGTCGTGTGTATCGTCCAGGTCCTTCAAAAGCTACAAAAGAAGGCTTTCACCATTTCTCCGCATATTTCGGTGACGGACCCCAGAAGAAAACTTCAGAAATGCATTTAGTTCGATAGAGTTTGGCATTCTAATGCTCTGGAATCCAAGCCGTAATTGCTGTCAGATTTCGGAGCCTTGAAGGTGTGGGTTCCCTCAGGGAAAACTGTAGAAACATGGTCTTTTTCTAGCACCAGCTTTGGAAACTGGCTAAGGAGTGCCTGTGAAAGTGCCTGTCGGGCTCATCGTTTACCATCTCTTCGATGAGAACCGCCTCTAGATCCCGGACGGTAACGTGAGGCAAGGCTTGACTACGGTTTGGCTTAACCAGCCGCATTACAGTCCAAAGAGTTTAAACGAAACTCTGAATGGAAAGAGAGTTTGGCAGGAGCGACGAGAAAAGATGTGGGAAAAATACTTCTGAAAGAACGGCTCTGTTCAAGAAATAATAACGACTGTGAGAGAGCGTGTTGCGTTGTCGCACAGAACAAATTTGTCATATCCTCTCGTCTTTGGATTGGCCTTCGCCCCCAGAGCGCTCCAGCCACCCTACTTTCATTGAACATCTGTCCGTTTCCATTTGACACATTTTCTTTTTGAGATACTGTGATGGACCTTCTATGGGTCACGGGTTTCTTGGTGAAGATTCCTGTTTGCCTTCAAGTTTATTGTCTTGGGTTTGAGGTTTCCAAGTTCATGAGTTTCTTAGTCATTGGTTTGTTCTTCAATGGAGCTAAATAGGACTGTAATGAGCACAGACCATTGAAAAACCCAACAGATGATATTATGCTATTGGCATAAATCAGAAATATGTGACTTGTTTGTTTTCATAGATTTTCTCGGTCTTTTATGTTTTTATAGTATTTATGACGCCATTGCACGATTTATGGGGATATCCAGCGCCAGTCAAATGTTTGGACACAACTTCACATTCATCGTTATGACATTTTTATTATGATTTTCCACATTTTAAAGTAGTTATTATAAACATCCAAATTATGGAGTAACACTAATGGAAGCGTGGGATAATTTTGCAGTGGCATGAGCTGCCTACATTCCAGCTCTGCGCAGTGATGGTGCTTTTCCTTCGGTATCCATATCATCTCGAATGAGCGAACGCTAAATAAGCATGCGTTTAAGCCGAAGCCTTTAGATCGAAAGGTTTCGATGGCGATGAGAAACGTGTCCAAACGTTTCACTAGCACATGTATAATCAGATATTGCTGATGTCATCCTCATTAAATCAGCATTCTTGTATTTTGACCTCTCTTTCCGTGTCTGTGGTTTGCCAACGCTGTTGTGGTGCGATGGAGTCAATGTTCCATAGATGTGTTCATTCTAGAACAGGACTTCATTGTTAGTAATAACGTGAATGGCGAGAGAAGCCGTGGGCAAATAGGAAACTATGTATTTGTGAGTATGATTGCCTACTAGAAACCAACAACTCGGCGATCTCAAGCGATTTATTGGCTGACGGTGACTCTAAATCTAGAGATCAGTATATCACAGAGACTCGAGGCCTTTTTATAGCCTTGTTTTTGTCATGCGGGGAATGACCTGAGCCATAATCACGGAATGCCTTTACCTGAGTCTCTCGTCTCATTCCAGCAGCGTTTCTTTATGACTTTGGTCCAAAGATCACAGAGATGACGCAAGTCGAGCCAATGAGTGACAAATCGTTTGTTTCCTCTGCTCTAACATTATTAATGCTGTTGTATTGTGAAACACTGCAAAAAATGACATTCTTTGTAGTTTTGTCTTGTTTTCCATTACAAATATCTAAACATTCTTAAATCAGGATACATGTGCTTGAGATGGAAAATGACTTGGGATATTTAGTCTTGTTTCCTGATCAAAATGAAGTGAGTTCATGCTCTTAACAAGAAAAAAAATTGGTGGGGTTTCTGGCATAAATCTTTTTTTAAGCATAAACAAGCTTCTTCATGTAAATGTATCTTGACTTAAGAATATTTAGATATCTGTGTATTGAGTCCCACCTAGACCTTATATAATCTTATATAATATTTTCCTGACTATAGTTGTCTGCAGAATGACTAGCACTAGTTACGACTAACACTACTAAGGTTTCTTTACATGTGTGAAAGGTTACACAGAAGCTACTCTCATAGTGTTCAAGTCTTTGTCACTACTGTCCTGTGGGAACGAATGCGGATTTTGTAGGTTGTTCTTAAAATAGCAGCTGTGAGAGTTCAGGTCTGTGGCTTTCAACTGCGTCACCTGTTCTGCGAGTGACACACTAAACCGAAGCGCTCAGGACATTACACACACTGACACACCCTCCGGGTAAACACACATCAGCACACACACACACAGGTATGTACACACTTGGATTCCCTCTCAAAGGTTGCAGGTATGCAAACACTCACAGGTATGTGTCCACACACACGTGTGTACGCACAGAGTGACAACAGCATACGTACAAAGAAAAATGCATGACGGCTCGTTTTCACCGGCCAACTAGTTGGCAAGTCAATGTTTATCTTATGTACGTAATGCACATTCAGCAGTTTTTACATTTTTTTAAATATATTTTCTAGAAACTGTTTTGCACTGCATTGGTTTCTCTTCCTCAAATTCAGTCGCCTGATGGAGTTTGGGGCCTACGAGACACTTAATATGCAGTAATATTGATTTAACTGCATTGACAACAGATGAGAACAAGAAAAGTGAATTGATCAGAATAGCGACGCTCTTGTCTTCTGTAGAGCTGCTTTATAGTTGATTCCAGCTTTGGCGGTAACGCAGTAGTGCGAGTTATGTAATCAGATTACTTTTCCCAAGTAACTAGTAAAGTAGCACATTACTTTTTAATTTATAACAAAGTTACATTTCCAAATAAGTAACACAAGTTACTTTGTTTTCCCATGTATTTACTGGCAGTGTTCCTGTCCCCGAGTAACTGATTAAACGCAGAGACACACTTACTTCAGTCTGAGGCTTGTTAGTTTCACTTTTGGTTTGAAAGGACCTTTACAGTTGCCAAAAATATAGCTTTTGTGTTTTTGTTATTAAAAATAAACATGCAAGCCCAGCTCAAGTGACAAAAAGTAATGCAAAAGTAACATTACCTTCCATAAAAAGTATTGCAATTAGTTACTTTTTATGGAGTCATTTTTGTAAATATTGTAATGCAACATAAACACTGTTACTGAACTGAACTGAATCAACATTGAATCGACTTTGTTGAGTCAACTCAAAATACCCTGTTGACATAAAAATTTAAGTTCAGTCAACTCAGATAAGTTTAATCTGCTTGAAATGTTAAGTTGTACTAAGTGACAACTTAGATATTTAAGTTGGCTAAACTAAAAAATTGGTTTGTTAAACTTAAATGCTAGGTTTGTTATCCAACTGCCTTAAAATTTTAAGTTGAATCAACTCAAATATCTAAGTTGTCAGTTTAACATTTCAAGTTGACTAAACTTATTTGAGTTGACTGAACTCAAAATTTTAAGCCAGCGAGGTAACAGAATTTTAAGTCGACTCAAATTGTTTTTTTACAGTGTTGAGCTGAATAACAGCAGCTTATAGCTGAACTGAGGTCATTATAAAACAGATGAACTTTACATTGTTAATAAACGGAAACAGCATTGAACTGACTTAATGATATTCACTTTTTAGAGAATTTAAATTGAAAAAGCTGTGTTGAAATAAATGTGACTTGATTGTGTTGACTTGAGTGTCTTCCAATTGAAAGCATGCATCTCTCCCTTTGCCAGATTTGCTTATAATTTGTTTCAAATGTGATGCACTCTTTTCACTTTGCGTAATTTCAAATATATTTGGAAGTAGTGGAGTTACAGGTAAAAGCAGTGAGGTGCAGTTTTCTTCCTGATGCTTCAAATCAAGTCACCTTTAGTTCTAAACAGCTTTATATAACACAGACGGTGTTAAAGCAGATTTACAGAGATCAATTATGGAAACTCAACTATGGAGGAGTTCAGATTCAGCTGTAAATCAGCTCTAGAGAAGACATTGTCAGGTTTTGTTCTCATCTGATGGTGCATATCAATACATTTTAGGAAAGTAGGAACCCAAGTAACCCAAACTTCAAGACAGAAATGGAGAAAAAACCATGGGAATATTTCTCCTCTTTTCTCCTCGAGTGAATGAACACATGTGATATCAATCCACCAGGATTAGGTAGGATAAAGGAAAGGTGTAGTCTGTTGTAGTTCATGTATTAAACCAGCGCTACTGAAGACTTGGGATCCACAACCAGCCAACCAAATAATTAGACAGAATTATCCTTTAAATCCTATTCTGTCTGCTTTCCAGATGTTAGTTTCACCAGCCAAATGACGCTGACTTTTGTAAACGTGCCTCATTCTATTATAAGCAGTGTTGGGGAGTAATGAGTTACATGTAACAGAATTAGGTAATTTAATTACAAAATAAATGGAATTGTAATTAGTTACAGTTACTGAGAAAAAATGTGTAATTAAATTACAGTTACTTTTAAAAATGTTAATGATTACAAAGGGGGTTACATTTAAATTTTTCACACACACACACAGATTTAATTGACTTTCATAAATTGCATTGACTGCTCTAAAATCAGACACCAGTGTTTCAGGAGTTTAGGACACATGCTTATTCCACAACTCTTTTATTTCCTATTTGGGTTTATGCATATGCTTTATTTGTTAAAATTGATTTATTTTTTCCAAGGCATTGTTAGATGCCGGTGTTTCCTGTCATAACTATGCAAACATTTGATTTCAAAACCAGTGTCATAGCTATTAAACTATTTCTTGTTATGATTTCAAATCTGTATTTAACCTCAAAATGATCTCAAAATAAGTAAGAGGTGTTAAGTCTGAATTTGTGGTGTATGTGCTTTAAATTAAATTATTACACGGCTCTGTGGAATGCCTGATTCTGATTGGTCAGTCGTGACATTCCAAGGTATGTTATTCCCTGATAACAACTGGTAAAATCTAATAACACAGACTCATCCAGGTAACTTAAGTCGGTGCTATACGCTTGATAGTTTTTCTTGGTGGAAGATTTGCGTTTGGTTAGCTAATAAAATATTAAAAATCAATTCAATATTAGGTGTACGATGTCTTAATTCTGTCATCCTGGTATCGTGGACTCGCTCTATTGTTTCATACAAATGCAGCTGTTGCCATTTTGTTATTATAAGATAACAAACTAGTACTGTAATTACTAGTACTTAATTATTTATGTGGTAAAAAGTTGTGTAATAAAAGTGATCTGACTGCACCGTATCCCAAAAATGTCCGTCTAGTTTGAACTTGCCACTTGCTAGCAACTGATTTCTTCATGCATTCAAATATTTCAACTCAGATCAGAGTTTCTTGTTTATTTACTTATGTGGCAGCAGCTTTGCAATAAGTGGGATAATGTACATCCAGTCAGTTGTTATTGCAAAATAAAGATGTATATTATCCCTTACTTATTATAATCTTAATTCAAATGATGAGGGATTTTGAAAATCACAGTAATCAGTGTGTTACAGAGTGCTACTGTGAGGTTAACGCTGCCTGGCTCAAGTGTTTCAAAGAGATTAACAGTTGAAAATATAAGAAATTTAGAAACGTATTTAAAAAGTAATCGAATGTAGAAAGTTACATAACTTTAATAAAGTAATTAAAAAGTTACACTACTTATTACGTTTTAAATAGGGCAACTTGTAATCTGTAACCTATTACATTTCCAAAGTAACCTTCCCAACACTGATTATAAACCTCAGTTGTGACCCTGGACCACAAAACCAGTCATTAAGGGTCAATTTTTCGAAACTGAGATTTATCTGAAAGCTAAATAAAAAGCTTAGGATAGGACAATGTTTGGACGAGATACAACTACTTCTGAGGGTGCAAAAAATTTCAGTATTGAGAAAATCACCTTTAAAGTTGTGCAAATGAAGTTCTTAGCAATGCATATTCCTAAGCAAAAATGTAATTTTGATACATTTATGGTGGAAATTTCACAAAACATTTTCATGGAACATGATCTTTACTTAATATCCTAATGATTTTTGGCATAAAAGAAAAAATTATAATTTTGACCCATACAATGTATTTTTGGCTATTGCTGCAAATATACCCGTGATACTTAAGACTGGTTTTATGCTCCAGGGTCACATTTGTATCAAGTCTTGTTGATCTTGCTCTTTACTCGCGTGTCTTTCCTTCATGGTCTCCGTGGCGTTTTTCGTGGCGTTCGTGCAGCGGCTGCATGTAGGCCGACACGAACGCACACAGACGTTTTGTCACCAATGTAATTTTGATTCTTATCTGAGTTTCTCTGCCCGCCAGCCGGACTCGTGTATAATGTCTTCATAATAGGAAATGGAGAGCGGTGGTACCGGCCCGATCAGATAAGCGCGGGTTAATGAGCCCAGTACGGTGACAGAGGAACAGTCTACCTGCGCCGTCGCCGTCAAAGACCCGCTCTGTGCCGCTCCGCAATCTTCCTCCGCGATTGGCGCGGAGCCGCTCGTGCTCTGTTTATCGTTCAGGACGGTTTACGCAGGACAGCTGTGTGTGTGTGTGCTGACTGGCAGATAATTAGATCACAATTAAAACCTCATTAGCACACACATTTAAAGCACAAAATGCACCCAGTGTAAGTGAAAAGCAAAAATAATCCTTTCAGTTTTGTTTTTTGTCTGAAATATCTCTCCAGAAACACACAGAACAAACTCTGAAGGTCAGATGTTGACCTATAGCTGTGCTGGCAAGAAATCTCTTTGCTAAATATATATAATGAGCTCAACATTAGGGTTCTGAATGTAAAAATCTATTTATTTTCTCCGTAAAGAACATTTGGAGCACTATTGGTTTCTATATTGTGCAAATCTTTCAGTACAGATCTACCAGGAGCTCTGAGCTTCATAAGTGATGATATTAGCTTCTGTAGAAACACAGATCAGCTGCTTTTTATTAAAAAGAAAGTTCAGAGAAGTGCGAATGAAGATCCTATTAAATCATTGAGCATATACTAATATTGTTGTGATGTAGTTGTTGAAAGCATCAGTCACATTGTACTGTGGGACGAATAGTTTTAGGATTGAACCATTTGTCATTTTCAGCTGCTTTTTACTTTGATTCAGTGTTTATATTGTGGTGATGCGTGTTACCGAAGAACCTGCTGAAATCTCTGTTTCTGCGCATCTTAAAAACGTTTTAAAAGGTCTTTCCACATAAGGCCTTATGTTGTATTGCTCTGCAAAAAATGACATTTGTGACCTTGGACCACAAAACGAGTCATATATGTCAATTTTTTTAAAATTGAGATTTATACATCATCCTTCCATTGATGTATGGTTTGTTAGGATATGACAATATTTGGCCGAGATACAACTATTTGAGAATCTGGGATCTGAGGGTGCAAAAAAAAAAAATAAATAAATAAATACTGGGAAAATCGCCTTTAAAGTTGTCCGAATGAAGTTCTTAGCAATGCACATTACTAATCAAAAATTAAGTTTTGATATATTTAGAGTAGGAAATTTACAAAATATCTTCATGGAACATGATCTTTACTTAATATCCTAATGATATTTGGCAATAATTTTGACCCATATATTGTATTGTTGGCTATTGCTGCAAATATACCCGTGACACTTAAGACTGGTTTTGTGCTCCAGGGTCACATTTATCCTTGGTAATTTTGTCTTGTTTTGCAATATAAATATCTGATTTAATCAAGACACAAGACATGAAGTCTGTTTCCTGAGAAATTAAACACAATTAATGAGTTTCAATGCTTAAAACAAGAACAAATGGTAACACTTTAGTATAGGAAACAGTTCTCAGTATTAACTAGTTGCTTTTTAGCATGTGCATCCATAACATATTGGTTATTTATTAGTACTTATAAAGCACATATTCTATATCTCTAATCATACCCAATACATAACCTAACAACTGCCTTACCAACCACTAATGAGCAGCAAATTAGGAGTTTATTGAGGCAAAAGGCATAATTAATGGTTCGTTAATGGCGAGAATTGAAGTTTACAATAAAGCGTGACTGAACAAATGTTTTTAGGTTTAAAAACTTGTTTTGCGTTGAATAAAGTTGATTTTCTTGTAATCCATTGGTAGATATTTGTTTTAGTGATAAACTCACTTCCTTTTTTTCAGTTTCTCATTAAGACTTTTGTTGTATTTTCAGACTCTGAAGTTACTAAAACAACTCATTTTCATTTAGAGATCATACTGACATTGTGCCATTTATTCCTTAGTTTTTTTCACATGGTCTTTAAAAACTCTTGATACCATGAGAAACAAGCCACTGAGAAAGTGTGTGTGATCACTACTGCGATCTGTAGTTTTATAACATTCAGAAAGTGGAATAAATGCAGTGTATGAGTGAGGAATCTCAGCTGGACGACAGAAAATGTTGAGAAACAGACCCAGTGTTCCTCCAGATATTCTTAAGTGTGAGAGAACAGCACGCAGTGATGTTTTATAGGGGACTGAATCGAGCGCTATGAGCGCGGCTCAGGCTGATGATGTCATTATCTTTCTCCGGACGCACTGGCATGGGTGAGTCCATCCGGAGCGGCTCCAGTCGGAGCGTTTCTCAGCGGTTATGTAAGAGCGGCAGCGCTGGCCGTCACAGGCGAACAGGACAGAGCGCTCTGGTCTCCGGAGGCTGGGTGTGGAGACCGAGCGGCTCTGATCTGATTTCAGGAGGAAGGAAACTGGCTCAGAACACGCAGCTACGAACGACGGGTAGATATGAGCCCTGAATGCGCCGTTTCGCTCGAACTCGTGGCCTTTTCTGTGAATGCTGCTGAGGTGGAGTTCCTCTGTCTGTCTAATGCTGATCTCCTGCAATTCCACAATCTCACTTACAAAAACATACCGTACTCTGTGGAAAGAATGACTGCGAATTTAACAGTAAAAGACTGTAAAAAATGCTACAGTAAAAACCTGTTAAAAGGTTAATGGTAAATTCCTCTGCTGTATATACGGTATAAAACTGTATTGGACATTACATGTAATTTTACGGTAGTATGCCGTTTTTGGAATTCCCAGAATTCCTTAGGTTACATTTCAAATTCGATGTTTTTTTTATTTATAAAAAAACGGTTTCTACTTAGTTTTTTTTTTTAACAGTTTTGTTCATTAGGGTTATATGTTACATCTAATGTTGTTAAATGAATGTTTATTGCATTATTTCAGTTTGATGTGTGTTACCATGATGGTGTTTAGTGTTTGTGTGAATGACACTGTGCACCTTCTATGTGTGTTAATATTTAACAGCTGTTTGTGATGGGTTTTGGTTCATCGTTTGATTTTCTCATCAGCACCTGCTCTTGGTGCAAAACAGATTTCAGAACTTCAATAGGTTGGTATATTACATTATATCAGTTAATGAAATAACTGTACATTTTAATTAAAACCGTAAAATCTAAAATGTTGCTACCATATTTTTTATGGTAAAATTCCAGCAACCACAGCTGCTGTTTTTTTTACCATAAATTTTACAGATTTTTTTTTTACAGTGTAGAATTTAACATAAAAAATAAAAGGAGTACTACAGTTTTTAAAAAAATGTGTGCATTCTGCTTCATACACTACTATTCAAAAGTATTAAGCAAAAAACTTATACTAAAAAATGAATACTTGTATTCATCAAGGAGACTTTAAATTGACCAAAATGACAATAAAGACATTACAACACATTTCTGTTTTAAATAAATGCTATTCTTTTGAACGGAAAAATAAAATGTATGACGGTTTCCACAAAAATATTGTGCAGCACAACTGTTTTCAACATTGCTAATAATCAGAAATGTCTGTTGAGCAGCAAATGAGCATATTAGAAGGATTTCTGAAGGATCATGTGACATGTGACTGAAGACTGGAGTAATGATGCTGGAAATTCAGCTGCGCATCACAGAAATAAATTACAGTTTAACAGATATTCACACAGAAAACAGATATTATAAATTGTAAAAATATTTCACAATTTTTACTGTAATTTTGATCAAATAAATGCAGCCTAAATTAGCAGAACAGGCTTCTTTCAAATGCATTAAAAGATCTAAATCATTTCAAACTTCTGACCGACATTTCACACGTAATATTCTCAAATACTTTGGTTTCCTTTTACTTTATCATTGAAAATAGCTCGAAAAGAAGCCCAAGATAAAGCCAGACAACTGTCAGACAGGCTTTAGTGATATTTCTCCAGGACTAAAAGCGGCACGTGAGCGAGACAGGAAAGAGCTGTCAGCGTGCAGACCTGCCCTTCTGCTGCATGAGAGCGATATGAATTCAGCCCTCCGTCATCTGCTCCAAACCCTGCTGAGCTGTCTTCTAAGAAAGCATCCCAACAAATAACCCTATAAATGACGGATTCCTGTAGACAGACAGCAGCTCCACCTGTCGCGTTAATACACGAGAGACTCCACTCACACTTGAGTTCGGCTTTAACGTGCTGTTAGACTGATGACGTGATGACTGTAAAAACAGCATCGAGTAAACAGTCCAGTTTTAATTAGATGCATGAAGTGTAAAAAAATTGATGCATGAATGTAAAATCTAAATACTTATTTCTAGTGAAGATTTTAGCTGATTCGGTTCAGGTAACGCTCAGCCAGCACATTCGAAGAAACGGCAGAAGCCTTTGTCTCGTAAGCGCACGTGTTGTTTTCAAAGACAGCGTGTTAGGTTTTGAAGCAGAGCTATTTTCTCCCTGTCTGTCTGTCCAGTCACTCATAATCACACCCAAACACAGAACTTCTCCTCCACCCTCTTTAGGAAGCTGCTTAATGCCTTTCGCTAGAAAAACCGCGTGAGCGTGCATGCGGTTGACGCCTGGACCAGCTGATCTGAAGCTGCTGTCTGCACATCCTACGGCTCTCCAGAACACCTGAGGCCTTCAGTAGAGCTCAGGAGCGCCGCTCACACCCTCTGCCGTACGCCGTGCGCTATATGGGTCATTCCTGCTGGAAAGCATGTTGTTATCATGTAGCATTAAAATACTGATTAAACTATCGCAGGGAATGTTTATGGTGAGCAATTTACACTGTTATCTTTTGGATTGTGTTTATACATCCTGATTATTTACATAATGACGTTTAAGAGCCAGAGCTTGACCGGATTTCTGAAACACTTTTATAGAAATGCTTCCTTGAGTTTTTCCAAAAGCGCTGTGTGATCTGAAGATGTCGAGAGTGACACAGCTGGCGTCTCTGCCTTCCTCGGCTATTGTTTATCTGTTCTTATTGATTGTTTTGTAGGAAATGTTCGTCTGTGTGGAGGAAGGAAGCGTTTGTTTGCTGACTGCAGGTTTCTTGTCTCTTGAACGTGAAATCATTTGGCCGTGTGCACGCCAAGAGTCTTACAGATGTGTGTTTGTGAGGTGGAGCTGATAAGAACAGAACAGCGGTTCATTCAAGAGCTCAGCAATGTTTGCAAATCTAGACACCTATCTGGTCTTTCATAGGAAAAATTTCCATTTTTAGACACTTTCAGCTGTAGACATCAGAGGTCAGGCAGTAGAATCTGATTATTTATTTATTTATTTATTTACTTATTTTGTGTGTCGGAGGTAGTATTGGCGGTAACGCGTTACAAGTAACGCAAGTTACATAATCAGATTACTTTTTCAAGTAACTAGTAAAGTAGCGCATTACTTTTTGATTTGCAAGAAAAAGTTACTTTTTCAAGTAAGTAATGCAAGTTACTTTTCTCATTTATTGATGGACTCTCCTCTCTCTGCATTCTTTTGGTGTGAAAGGGCTTTTACGTTTGTCACAATATAACGTTTTATATTAAAAACAAACAAGCGAGCCCAGCCCAGATTTCAAAAGTAACGCAAAAGTAACACATTACTTTCCATAAAAAGTAACTAAGTAGCATAATAAGTTGCTTTTTTAGAGGGTAATGCAATATTGTAATGCATTACTTTTAAAAGTAACTTTCCCCAACACTGGTCAGAGGAGAAAAAGAGAGAGAAAACAGATTTTTACAAACCTGATCCAAATTAAATTTGTATGCGGTTTGAAATCTGATTCTGAGTCAGACTGTAGTCAAGTTAAATTTATTTGTAAAACACTTCTCACAATACACATGCTTTCAAAGCAGCTTTACAGAAAGTACTGTACTGTTATGTCCGTATGTAATGCCTTAATGCTGTAACATCAAATGGTTTTAGGACTGGGTGATATGGAAATATATAATGATGATTCCAAGAAATTAAACTTTTTGAAAAATGTCAAGATCAGGATAAATTGTACTTAATTTATCTTCCAGGAAACATCTTCTGTTGCTTCCGAAGGGCAGTACTAAATAGAAAAAAAATTATATTTCGACACAATTTGGACATCTTCATCCTGTTCAAAAGTTTTCACCCCCCAACTCTTAATGCATCGTGTTTCCTTCTGGAGCATCAGTGAATGTTTGAACAGTCATAGATCACACAGTAACCACACGCCGTAACTTTTAAAGTGGGTTATTTCAATAATTTCAGCTATTTTTTCCTGGTCTGGTGAATTATATGCAAACATCTTTTCTGTAAAATATCTTGCTCAGGACAGTACTAAATAAAAAATCAACATGCATCTTGTATGATCTCTCTTATTTTGTTAAAATTATTCACATTTTCACAGATTCTGCATGGGGTTCCCAAACTTTCGCATAAAACTGTAGATCTAGCTGAACTGTATTTATGTTGTGCAAATATATCAGTGTAATTAAAGTTGCAGTGAAACGGCTGTAGCATGCGTCATCTAGTTATGGCATTTTGATTAAACATTATGCCATTTTTAAACTTTCGGTTTTATGAAGTCTATCCCAGTCTGAACTGTTTGATCCGATTTCAAGTCGCTCTTCATTT
This sequence comes from Labeo rohita, assembly GCF_022985175.1. Lineage (NCBI taxonomy): Eukaryota > Metazoa > Chordata > Actinopteri > Cypriniformes > Cyprinidae > Labeo > Labeo rohita. The sequence continues at coordinate 294,824 of NW_026129788.1, read as the reverse complement.
TTTGGAATACAGTGTGCATTTTGTATGTCAGACAGATTGTGTAATAATGTCTCTTGCAACCAACTCACTGCTTTTTAATGACAAATGGATGTGATTCCATCACGTTATAAGGACGGTTTCAGCACTGGAATCTGTACGTTTCTGTAGGTCGTGGTTCTCACACGCTTTGATTTTCTCTCAAATCTTTTGTTCCGACGGCGTGTTTCTCAGTTCAGTCCTGTTTTTTCATCTTTCTTTCTCTGACTATGCAAAACCACCAAATCAGGCTCATAAATGTAAATTACAGCCCTATAAAAGAAGCTGAGGGGTTTGTAGGGTTGTGTGGAGCCGAACGCCTCCATCTGACTCCCCCAGCATTTATAAAACAGCCTCGGCTCTGATTTTAACACACACATCAGGCTCCGAGCGCCTCTCATCGGGCCCCTGTGTCTTATAATGAACCTTCATCAGAGGAATTAGTTCCTGGTCCTTTTTTCATTTTACACATGTCAAGATCAGAAAAAGATTGAACTGATTTCTTATTGTACGCAGCACCTGAGTGACGAGCAGTTCAGAGTCGTGACGCGTTACACAAGATGGATCATTCACAAATATTCCCAACTGCTGTGTGTGTGTGTGTGTGTGTGTGTGTGTGTGTCTGTGTGTCAGCAGTTTCTCCTTCTTTACTGGGTGTTTTTATGGTGACATTATGATTCAGGTGAAAATGAAGGTCAGCACATACAATTGCTGTCATTCAAAGTTTCCATTTTGATTGAAATGTAGTATTGAAGGGATAGTTCCCCTCCAAAACTGAAAACTGTCATCAAGCTGTTCCAAACCTGTAAGACTTTCAGTCATCTTCAGACATCTTTTAATGAAATCTGTGAGATTTCTGTCCTTCCGTTCACCCGAAAACACTGATGCTTCAAAATGTCCAGAAAACAATGTAAAAATGAATGCATGTGAGTCCAGTGGTTTAATCCCAGTTTTAAGAAGCGATGCAAATGCATTTGTGTGCCAAAAGTCCAAAAAAAGTCAACTTATCCAGTGCCATTCATGAGAGCAGAGGAAGAGAGACACTTTACACAAACCGGGACAAACTTATTTCAGAAAAGGTTTCTGTAGAATTCAAGACTTGCATTTTTGCTCTTGAAGATCTACTCGCATGCTTTGAGTGAAGATATTTGGTCAGTAAATTCTTTTTTTTTTTATTCGCATTGCTTCATAAGATTGGGATTAAACCACTGGAGCCACATGGATTAATTTTATGTTTTCTTTGTGACTGACGGATTTGGGTGAACAGACGTTTTGTGAGAGACAGAAATCAGCTTTCAATAAAAATATTGTCAGCAGTGTTTTGAAGATGAATGAAAGTCTTATGGGTTTGGAAAAACATGAGGGAGCGTAAATGACAGAATTTTTGTTTCTAAGTAAAAGAAACAACTTTATACATTTCTGAGGAACGTGTGAGCCGTGCTTGTGCGTGCACGTCGATGTCTAATTGCCAGGGATTTTACTGATTCTAGTGTAAATAGTCCCTCCTCTGTGATCTTCTGCTGTGACCCGTGTCTCAGTGTCCATCTGTGGGATTTTTCCACCCTTTTTTTCATCCAGCAGGCAAAAAATGGGTCGTGTGATGACTTCCGTAACACCCGTGTGCTTAAATTTGTGTTTTTTGCCGAACTAAACGGTGTTGATTAGATCATTGTTTGTGGTGTGTTTCTCGCTCTTGTGTTCCGTTTCCAGTCGTCCCGTGTGGGAGTGCAGTTGAATGATGCAATAAGAATTACAAACACAAGTTCATGCCTCCGTTTCTCCGAACCTCCATCAGCGGTGGCATTGTTCGCTCGACTGTGTGAAGAAAACGGCCTCGTTTCGCATTCGGTGTTTACTCGTGACTCACTTCCGGCGTCCGTTTGAAGGGCCTCTTCAGGTTTAGTCGACTCCGAATCTGAGGTTGGGCTTTGACTGAGTCAGATGTGCAAACAATCACAGTAATGCTTTAATAACATTAATGCTTTTCTGAGAAATTAGCAAACAAATGGGTCTACTTATGCTCTTCAAATTGAGCTGGGATACAAGAACTCTTTAAACGGCGCTTTTAAGCAGCGAGTCTCGATTGTTAATGCTTGTGTGTTTGGGCTTTGAGCGGTGGATTAACCGAAGTGCCGTCATTGTGTGGCGCGTGGTTGCCGTGGCGACGGGAAAGCAACACATCAATACACCTGAACGGCCGTGTTAAACCTGTCCAGCTGTTGCGTGGGAGTTTGGAGCCGCACCACCTGAACAAAGTCCAAAACAATAAATCTCAGCGCAGGAAGTCATTTGGCCTCTGACATACCTGCAGTTTGAGAGAGTAGGTCACGCCAGATCAGCTGTAATGCCCCGGTGTGGCGTTTGTTTAGCGAGGGGCCCATCCCCAAACCGGCCGTCACACATCCCAAAACTGAAAGCCGAACCGCTGCAAGACGCGAGTTTACTGCATGTCTTTACCCTAAATATACTGTAGCGAACTGAAATAATGTTAATATACTGAAATCTGTATTTTGCAGTCACCTTATAAACACATGATCTATCACAGCTCATCACAAGTAGCTTTTGTTTAAAAATAACATTGTGAGCGCGAAGCGAACCAGAGCTAAATGTATCATTTTCTTTCCTGTTCCAGACGTAAACAACCAAGTAAACACACCACGGTAATGCAATGCAACATTTTAAACCTAAATGTAACAACATGAGATGTAACAGAAGACCCTTATGTTCTTAACTGGTAAGAAACATCAAAGAACAAACAATTATTTTAGTGAAAAACCGTGAAATGTAAAGTGTCACATAAGGAAAGTCAATTTACATCTATGCATTTGGCAGACGCTTTTATCCAAAGATACTCACATTGCATTGGATGTGCGTGTTTCATTTTTATGAGTTCTTGCTTTCCCCGGGAATCAAACCCGAGACCTTGGCACCAAGTCATGCTCCGCTTTGAGCACAATTTAACACTGTTAAAAATGACTGATCTTAAAATATATCAGTGCCTTCGTTTTGTCTCAAGATGCACCAGCAATGTTTTTTCCTGAGCGTGTTGATAAAAATTACTTAAATGTCCTAATTGCGCTATGGCCTAATCCTGGTTTAGTTTAAGGCCTGTCTGTGAAACCGGGTCGTACACTGTGAATTATAAGATTTAAACCCAAGATTTCAGCTACAGGAAACCAACTACATTTTAACATTCAAAAACTGTACATTTAACAGTATCTACCTGTAAAATGATATGAAATGTCCCATGAGATCTATTACAGAAAACCTACCTAATTACCTATTATCAGGCTTTTACTGTATGATTTTAGCATTAAAAGTACCATGCGTTTACGTTTAAATTAATCATTTGATACAGTGACTTATAGTGTACATACAAGTTTTTACATTGTAATTACGTTTTAAAAAATATCTTTATGTAATTACATCTGTAAATCATTTCTGTAATTACATTTATAGCTGCACTGTTGACCCATCCCGTACACATTAACACTATCCCTTCCCTAACCTCACCCGTATCCCACCTCAATGGCAAAAAAAGTGTTTTGCAATATGATATGAACACAGTAAGAACATTGTATTTATTTTTTTAAGTAAAATCCCACCTAATGTGGCGCTGGACCACAAAACCAGTCATATTGTAGGTATCACGGATATATTTGTATATAAAGTATAAATTATCTGTTTTTCTTTTATGCCAAAAATCATTAGGGTGTTAAGTAAAGATCATGTTCCATGAAGATATTTTGTAAATTTTCTACCATAAATATACCATATGTCTCCTTTTCCTTACAGTTTATTTTATTTAGACAATTACTTATTTTTGTATTTTAGTTATGACTTTTACTGTACATTGTTGTATTTTTTTTTTTCTTTTTGTTCCAGTATTTTACTTTTTAATCCCTTTTTTGTAGATGTGTATATTTGTGGAAGATTCTTTGTGTTTGTTTTTAGGGTGACTTTTTAACATTGTGTCAAGGGTCTACAGATGAAAAATAGCCTTTTTGGCTTATTTTGGCACATTTACTGTCATGTTTATCAATGTGCATTGTAAACAAATAAACTAAACTAAAAAAAATATATATTAATTTTTAATTATTTAGTTTTTTTGTTTGTTTGTTTGTTTTTTGTTGTTGTTGTTGTTGTTTTTTTCACCCTCAGATTCCAAATTTTCATACAGTTCTCAGCCAAATATTGTCCTATCAGAACAAACCATAGACCAATGAAAAGCTTATTTATTCAGCTTTCAGATCTTGTATAAATCTCAATTTCAAACCATTGACCTTTATGACCCTTATGTTTTGTGGTCCCAGGCCATATAAAGTGGAACTGAATCTGTATTTACAGTACATGTTATACGCAGATATTCATTGTCTGTTTTGTGTTCAGTATGATTTATTCTGTGTGAGGTCTGTAATACCCGGAGCGAGTTACCCATTAGTTTACACGTTCACCTCCCTGCTGGTTTCTTGCTGGACGTGTTTTTGGGCTGTGATTGATTTGATGTGATCGATCGCTCTGGACAGAGAAGATGAAGTCGTGACAGCGCTGACCGGTGCCTGTCCGGAACCGTGACGTCAAAGGCGAGTCCGAGAAACCTCGACTAACGGTCCTCATTTGAATAAAATCCTCGGCTCGCTTTATGTAACTTTCATGTTTCTTAATTCGGTTTCTGTCGTTGCGAGCGGGCCGCACCCCTTCCAGCGGACCACGCCCGTCTGCGCTGATGATGTCAGCCCGTGATGTCATCAGGAGGCCGCCGCGGGCACGCCGGCGTGACATCGCCTCGGCGCGGGTCTCGGCGGAGCCGCGGGGCAGCTGCATCCTCGGGGCTCTGCGAGCGAGAGCAGACGCAATCGGGCTAATTCAAACAGTCTGAGCCAAGACGAGCGCCGCTGTTTTTGGCCCCGCGCTCCGTTTGTAATGGGCTCCCTGGACAGATTCATGTGTTGGGATTCGGCCCCGCAGTCGGTGATGAAACACGGCTGAAGTGATATTTGTGAGGAATGCGAGCGAGAGGTCAGCGTCCCGGAGAGAAAGAGAGAGAGAACGAGATGGAATTTCCCTCTTCGCTCCGCCATCAGCAGCGTCAGCGATGAGTTTCCCAGGAGTACAGCACAGATTACACTAACATTCACCATCCACACCAGAAACTAACCGCACACACTCTCTCGCTGTGCGTTTAGGACGGGCTGTTCTCCCTCGGTTAGAGTCTTTGGCTCGTCTTTTCCTCACAGGTCTTTTCACATTCTATTATTTATTGTAGTATGATTTGGCTCTGAACCGCGGTATGTTTGCATCATCAGTTCTACGGCAACTGTAGCTGCATAACGACTTGGGAAAGAACGTGTTTACATGTTTGTCCCTTTGGATTAGGCGTCTAAACTCTACACGCACAACGCAACTTGTTTGTCTGCCACGGATGATTCACGACAGATCTGAAGCGAGGTCATCGCAAGAGTTTAGTTGTCAGGTTTCGGGGCATAACCTTTATCCAATGCATTGCGTTCACACTAATCAACCAAACTTTAGTCAGTCAGAGCAGGTAGGCGTCCAAATTTGTCATCGAAAAATAAAAGCTTTGTTTGGAAAAGAAATAATAGGAAAAAAGAAACATATGGTCCATAATATTCAATTTTGCGATCCCGTCGCCTTATTTTCCACTAATGTAACAATATTTCATGAGTCGTTCCACTAGACGTAGATTCTCGTTTCTTTTGTCAAATCTTTACTTGTATCTCACCAATTTTCGCAGAGGTTTATAAACATTTCTTTCTTTCGTTTACTTTTGTATAGTATATTTGCATCTGTTGCACTAGTAAAGCAGAAGAACGTTGTAGGAGAGATACGTTTTTATTTGCACGTCAAATTCCGTTTAACAGTTTTTGCTTGTTAGATATTGGTAACGCACGTCAAGTTTATTCGTATGCCATATTTCACCTGGGCCAGTGAATTTTGCTTTCCTGGCAACGCAATGTCAAAAAAGCCTTAATTGATTGGAACGTCAGATTTTAGACGCGAGATTGACAGTGGTAAATATGTGACCCTAGACCACAAAACCAGTCATAAGGGTCAATTTCTTTGAAACTGAGATTTATAGATCATCTGAAAGCTGAATAAATAAGCTTTCTATCGATGTCTGAATATTTGGCTGAGATACAGCTATTTGATTCTGAGGGTCCAAAAAAATCAAAATACTGAAAAAAACGCCTTTAAAGTTGTCCAAATGAAGTTCTTAGCAATGCATATTACTAATCAAAAATTAGGTTTTGATATATTTGCAGTAGGAAATTTGCAAGATATCTTCACGGAACATGATATTTACTTAATATCCTAATGATTTTTGGCATAAAAGAAAATGTGATCATTTTGATCCATACAATGTATTGTACAAATGGCTATTGCTACAAATATACCCGTGATACTCAAGACTGGTTTTGTGCTGCAGGGTCACATATGGTGACACATTAAATTCACATCACAAACACGTGACTAGTCACCTAATGGCTTAAATGAGTGATTAGCAGTTGATTATGAAAATCTTTGGTCGGGCCCTAGTTCATACTAATTTACAGCAACGATCCTCACCATCTTTGAGTTTCGAGAAGGGACTTCCACACAAACCAAATGAGCTGAAGTCTGGCATCAAACTGGACCAAATATTCCCCAAGTCATTCTGTTGTCCAGCAGATGAGGCAAGACAAATGAACGAGTCCCAAATATCTCAGATCTCAGAGCAGAAGCATGTAATCTGACTGACTTACAGGAACTCGGGCCGAGAGTTCGGTTTAGTACGAGTGAGGAATATCAACGTAACTCAAAGAAAGCATCAGATGAAATCCATGGACACATTCGGTATTTTCCCTCATCATCTCGGCGGTTTGGAGGAACGTTTTATGGAAGTGTATTCGGGGTCCCGCGTTCGCAGCGCCTGTGGCCCTCGTTGGACTCGTTGGCTTCGTCCCAAACAACTTTTCTGGCATTGTTGCTGTAAAGAGACTGTATATCACTGGCGCCAGGAGAGAGCGAGAGCGAGAGATTTGGGGTTTAAGCCGTAGCGCTGGAAACCTACAAAGTGTTAACTTTTGGAAAAGGGCCCGGAGAGAGAGGGACTGGGGTGGAGGAATAGAAAAACACGAGAGATTGAGTGCAGCGAGAGAGAAAGATGCCAGAACGCGTAACCTCAAAGTCCCGCCCGCTCCGAGACGTCACGCTCTGAGACAGAACCGCGAACACCAGAGCTCATGACACAACTCAGAACACATGATGACAGCCTGTAAAAATGAGCCGTGATGCGACACCTCGTCTCCAAAATATCACGCAATGCGTCATTACACAAATAACCCGTCGTGCATGAGAAGAGCTCTGATATCACCGGGTGCCAGCGTAGAGTTCGATTCTATTTACATTAGAGAGAAAAACGGCTTCTTTACCACCAGATTTATCCTTGTGCTGTTGAGTCAATCTTTTTGTCAGCTTGTTTTCTTCTGTTTCTCTTTGGAACTGGCTGATTGTAGGCAAATCAGTTTTTGAGCAAAAAACATTCTTTATGGATCATTTTGGCAAGATTCACTCAAAAACAGCTTAAGCTCAGTTTAAGAAGTTCCAAAAAGAAATACAAAACCAATGCTAATTGAAAGAAAACAAGTTGCAGGCCAGTCATTTTTGACCGGAAGCGTCACAAATGTAAAATGATCACACATTTTGGGAAGTTACACACTGTATGAGCGAAGTCAGTAAGTTTTAGTCCAATGTGATGACGTTAACTAGCTTTTTTGAGGGGGGAAAATCTCTCCAGGTCAAAATGACACCACTAGATTTTCACAACTGTTTGCAAAAATCATGATCCTCATGATGATCAGGGGTTGTGGAAGATTGCTAGGACATTAAGTTGTTGTTTTTAGTTTTCATCATCCTCCATGTGATCCGCCAAGTCTTGATTAAAAGAATCAATCATATCTGCTGCACCAATGCTGTAAGGCAATGCACACGCTCTGATGAACTGTAATAGAACTAGACACATCACTAACTATCATCTACAGTAACGCCGATGCACTAGAGCTGCTTGACAAACTCCACTAATGAGTGTGATTTGAAGGATTTGTGTTTGTGCTCGGACAGATGATTCCCTCCCCGTGTGTTGTGAATAATCCTGTTTTTGTGTGTTTAGGGACTGAAATCTCTTTCTTCACGCTGTCAGGCGAAGTTATAACATAATGTAAGTGCTCCCTGCAGATCAGCTCCAGATGTTTGAGGTGGGGCCGCGTGACGATGATGAACTCTCGCTCTAGACGTCACTTTTCCTTCCTAAAAGCAGATACTAGAGAAGGTTTGACTCAGTTCAGCCTGCTTTGTGATGCACGCCGAACAAAAAGATGACGCGTGAAGATCGGTTCGCGTAAGACCGATTTTCTGAGCGATTTCAGATCTCGCTCCGTTGCTCTCGTCCGCAGGAATGGTTTGCATTAAAAGTTAAAGCACACCAGAGAACTCCGCTTTCGATCAATCGCTCGCAGGCCGCTGCCAAACCGAGTCATTAACCCTGTATTAATTTTGGCAGTTTCTGTGGCCACATTCTGATCGCTGTGGTTTCTAAAGAAATGTTTACCAAACAGAGCGCAGAGCTCCGGGCCTCAGCGCTGACGTCAGGAGCTCTCGCCCGGCGCTGAGATGGAATCGCTCGCTGCAGGGAATGACTTTCGTTCATTAACATTTATGCATTTGACAGAAGCTTTTATTCAAAGCGGCTCACGTTGCATTCAAGGTACACATTTACATTTTTTTTTATTCGCTCATGCGTTCCCTAGGAATCGAACCATTGACCTTGGCGTTGCCAGCGCCATGCGCTACTGTATGAGCTGCAGAAAAGATCTGTGGACACACAAAGGAGGTGTTGCTTTTCTGTACAATTCAATGATCTGCATTTTTGACATGGAGAAACAAGTCTTGATGTGCCAAGTTTGAATCTGGGGGAATCTTGGATTTGAAGGCAGTAGATGGAAGATTTTCATTGAATAAACCAACAATTATTATTCAAAACTTTTGATATATACTTACAGGAGACGTTAACTTCCAGAACAAAAATGTACAGATACTCACCCCCTTGTCATCCAAGATGTTCATGTCTTTCTTTCTTCAGTTGTAAAGAAAAATGTTTTTGAGGAAAACATTTCAGGATTTCTTTTCATATAATGGACTTCTATGGTGCCCCCGAGTTTGAACGTCCAAAATGTAGTTAAAATGCAGCTTCAGAGGGTCGAGGAATAAGGGTCTTATCTAGCGAAATGATCGGTTGTTGTTGTTTTTTTTTTTTAATTATATTTTAAATACTTTTTAACCTCAAACGCTCGTCTTGTCTAGCTCTGCGTGTGCTCTGTGTAATCCGGGTCAATACAGTTAGGGCATGTCAAAAAACTCCCATCTCATTTTCTCCTCCAACTTCCAAATCTCCCTACATTGCTGCAGAAGTACCAACCCAGTGTTTAGAAAGTGCTTAGTAAATTATATGTACATTTTTGTTCTGGAAGTGAACTACTCTCTTAAGAGCTGTCAGCACCATCGCCGATAACTAACGTCCACACCACAAATATACAGATGAACAATACAAACATTGACAACCACTAGTTTCAGAATCATAAAAGTGTAGTTTAGTTTTTTAGTTTTTCCAGTGTTCCCCGAAAAAAGCTAGTTAACGTCATCACATTGGACTAAAACTTACTGACTTTACCAACTTCCCAAAATATGTGACTATTTTACATTTGTGGCGCTTCCAGTCAAAAATGACTGGTCTGCACCTTGTTTTCTTTCAATTAGCATTGGTTTTGTATTTCTTTTTGGAACTTATTAAACTGAGCTTAAGCTGTTTTTGAGTGAATCTTGCCAAAATGATTCATAAAGAATGTTTGTTTGCAAAAACTGATTTTTCCAATTTTCCAATAATGTTGAATATTTCATTTATATATATTCATTCAGTTAACAAACTAGTTTTCAAACTTTGTTTGCATTTTAATTTGCGATAATAACTGTTGCGTTCATACCAATTACAATAGCAAAGTCCACACTGCAACTGTGACAATAATGAGAAACAATGTCAGCTTTTTATTTTGCCAGCACTGACAGCCAATCAGAATCCGCCGACTTTAATAAGCTTGAGCGTTTAAAGCGACAAAACTGCAGCTGAATATTATTATCTGCTGATGTGGACACTGATAGTTATCATTTGGCTTTTATGGTATTTTATGGTTTTATTTTGTCTGTTTTTCAGCGTACATTCAGCTAAACACCATCTTTTATTTTCCACCGAAGAAAGAAAGTCACGCAGGTTGGGAAAGAATAGAATTAATTGTGCTATTAAATTTACCATTGGCTCTAGGATTTCTAGACCCGTTTGAATGTGGAAAACATTTTTTGCCGTGAGGTTTAAGCTTTCGCTCTGACCTTTGGTTATTGTTTTAACATGAAGGTGAAATCTGGATTTATTGGAAGCCTGTCGGTCGTCGGGGTTATAAATCATAACTAAGACAAACCAGGGCTCACTGTCATTACAGTTACTTGAGCTCGAGCGCTTTAAATACCACCGCTTCCCTCTTGGGGGAATCCTGCGAAATATCATCAGCCGAAATATAAGACACGTGTCCAAACAACGAGCGCAAATCACATTTTCTGAACACACACGCCACCTGGGCTTTAGCACCTAAAGGTGTGATGTTTGTGTGCTCGTCTAATTAGAGCTGATAGCAGAACAGCCGTGAATCACATTGTTTATTCTTTTTCTGACAGAGTCGTGACCCTGCGGTTCGCCTCCATTCAAACCAGCTGTGAGTCGAGAGGAAAAAAAGAGGCCGGCGTTTTTAGGACTTTCAGACTGGCGCTCGGAGAGATCGTACCTTCACATGAAGATTGTTTATTAAAATAAGATTCAGCATCATTCTAGAGCAGAACTGAACGAACAGTTGAAGCAAATCCCAAAACGATTCCACTATGTGCTGCAATGAGCTTAATGAAAGAAGTGCGTCAAAGATGGGGTCAGTTGGAAATATAATTCCAATCCTGCTTCAATTAAATTATTGCTAAGATGTGAAGTATGTAGAATGGCATACTCAAGTGTCAGATCACATTACTATACCATACAGATTGTTTCAAAGCAGCTTCACAGTTGTTAATGTTGTAAAATGTATCAATTATAAAACAAGCAGCGCTAGAGCACAGAGTCACTTGTTTAGTTGTTGCAGTTTTGTTCTCATCTGATAGTGACAGTGCAGTTAAGATTTATTTAGATTTTTAAACCTCAGTTGAGCAAATCAAAGTGGACCGTACAAGTATGTTTTGGCCTTGGTGAAAATGCAGCATTAGCACACATTTGTTTCAGTCACGTTGTTTAACAGTGATCTTTATGACTGTGGTGTTATATGTCTGTGTGATGTCATCGAAACCAGATTTAAACAACCAAGAATTATTGGCATCTAAATTAATGAGCGTTTCAACAACCGAGATGAACTCGGTCACATCTAATGGCGTCCCTGAATCAATCTGACGTCAAAGCAAACCAGAGCGAAGAATGCTGGCGGCGCTCACGTCTGTCACTCTCTTTTCCTCGCTTTATTTCCTTCGCTCGTTTCCCTGCGCCGTTTCCTGGACTCGGAATGTAAATACGACTCGCGTCTCTAGGCAGCCGGCGCGTTTGACGCCGGGTGATGGATTTTTAAGAACATGCTGAGAGAGGCGTTTGCTGTGATTACCGCTGCATACATGGATCATAAAACACAAGCACATGGAATATTTGAGTGGTGCGTTTCGCTTTTGTCCTCCCACGTCCCCTCAGGAAATCAGCACATGATGAACATGCTAAAGCAGGGCTCGGATTGTGCGAATGAGGATGATGTTATTGGGGTGGTGTTGTGTCATCAGCAAAGATCTTGTAGGTTTCTGTCATGTTTCTATGAGCTGATTTGGTGTTTCATCACAACATCACAACCTCAAGTGCTGCATTACTTCTTGTGTTCGGAGAAGATTAAATGCAAGATACTGTTATCACACTGGGCTAAAACTTACTGATCTTGCTCTCAGTGTATAACAGGCTTACATTTTTTGTATTTTTTGTACTTTGTGCATCCTACAAAACAATCAGTTACCAAATCTTGGATTTAATCTTTTTAACTTGTTTTCTTCCAATTAGCACAGGTTTGTATTTCTTTTTGGAACTGATTGATCATAGTCCACATTGATCTGAGCTCATCCACCAGTTTCTAAATAAACATTGCCAGAAATATCCACAAATGCTGCTTTTTCACTCAAAATCTGAAGTGCATGAGCTCAGATCAGTAGCCGGGTTCCGTCAAAGTGGTGAATTTACACTAAACATTTGCGAATAAGCACTGTTTCCAGCAAATGAGTCAAAGAGAACAAAGCATCACTCCCTGATAAAATGGCACTAAATATCACTAAGAAAAGTAGGAGAAGCCGCTGAATATAATCATTTTTGCATATAATGACTTGCGATTCAGAGAGAGCAGAGAAAACAATACATGCGGTCATTGTTTTCGGAGGCGGATGCCACTTGTAAAATAGTTCTTTGAGGCAAATATACAAAAATACTTTGTTATACAAAGTTACTACTTTCTTACTAGTTATTGCGTCCCATAACACAGTCACATGACTTTTTGGTGCGTGTGGAGGAATTAATTCACAAAATGCATTTCCATCTCCCATTATTCGCATTACACAGGGTTCCCACAGGTCCTTGAAATCTTTGAAAGTTTGTGAATCTGAAAAAAAAAAAAAAATTCAAGGCCCTGGAAAGTTTTTAAAAATAAAAACACATAGATACAGGTCCCTAAAAGTGCTTGAATTTATTTTGTGCAAGAAGTTTTCTGGAAAATTCCATATTATTCCCTCCAGTCCGCTAATGTGTTATTTTGCCAACATATTGTGGTCTATGCATACTAGCTTGCTTGATTTACATTAGTTAGGGTGACTATACATCCTCGTTTCCCTGGACATGTCCTCTTTCTAGACCTATAAAAATGCGTCGGGCCGGGATTTCTATCGCCCAAAATGTCCAGGATTCGGCTTTTGCTTTCTACAGTCGCCATTCATTGTGTGCGCTTTTGTATTAAAGCCCTTCGCGGGACTGTTTTATTGGTCCCGCTCCATTACCAATAACGCCTGCTCACACAATCATTCTAATATCACATAGAATTTTCACACATCAGGGAGTCGCAATCGTATGCAGAGTATTTAAATCTCTTTTAAATGAGTGGCTGTTTACTTTCACTTTCAATTTCGCGATCACACACCCTCTGTATAAAGGCAGCACATCTTACATGACCAGATATGAGCACATTATCTGCTGAGCAGCAAATCCTCCAGCATGATTTGTCAGTCATCTCTCCTTACTCTTGTGTTGACACATGATCAGTTAAATCTGATTCCTGCAGCTTGTGTTGGATTCAGGGTTGCCAAATCTGCATTTTTTTGAACGGACTTTGGCTGATTTTCTCCCGTGGGTTAAATGTTTGAAATATTGCATAAATTACATTTGACTGAAATGATTATATTGAAACATTTTGCCTTCTAACTGTGATGAAACTTTGGCCAGATGCGGAGTCAAATATTCTTCAGTTTTATGCAAAACAGAAATGACAAACAGAATATCAGATCGCTGTCATATGGCCAAAAGTAAATGCAAAAATGCTTTTTTTGCATGGTTATGTTTGACACATCAAAACTGTAACAATGTATCTTACAAGGTAACACGATGTAACCTTGCTCTCACTTGAAATGTGTCCCCACATTAAGTCCTTGAATTTGAGGGTATTGGACCTGGAATACTGGTCCTTGAAAGGTCCTTGAATTTGAAGTTAACCAAGGTGTGGGAACCCTGATTAACCCTTTTACGCAACAAATTAAAAACCACCTCAAGGGAGCGTAAAAACTTTTTTTTTTGCAAATTAACAGAATTTTTTTTTGTGATGGTGTTTCCATCAGTGGTTTCTGATGCAGTACTTCAAAATATGGATTAAAACAGGGTGATGGAAACATAGCTAATGAGGCCTACACTCAATCAGTTCTGAAAAGACACACAAAACCTGTGCTAAATGACAGTTTTTGACTCTGAACACCATATTTGGGTAAACGACGTTCATGAGCCACATCCGCCCTCTTTTCCTGTAGTGATGTGTGAAATTGTGATTCCAGTTATTCAGTGTTTGTTCATTAGTTGGCTTTGTGATCTGTTCAAGGATAAAACTCCACAGAGACAGAGGTGTTTTCGTTCTGAAACAATTCTAATAGAATCCAATGATGCAAAAGTGGTTTGTTTCCAGCAGTGGAATGAAAAACGCTCCGTCCGCCTGTGATTATTCTCTAAAGACCCGGTGAAAAAAGTGCTCGTCAAATGCTGTTGCCATGACTCCAGTTCTGACATGCACATTATTTCAGCGCTTTCCAGTGTTTTTTTGGCTGTTGCCAGGCCCTATGCAAACAGACTATACAATTACAATTCTTCAGACCTGCCATCAGCTCTAAATGCTGAACAGTGTCGATTAGCTGCTGAACACGAGCCGCAGCGCCCCCTAAGTTTCCCATCTGAGAGATAAACCTGTGTGTGTGTGTGTGCACCTGGTATTTATCACGTTATGGAGACCAAATGTCCCCACAAGGACAGTCATACCAGTAAATTTTGACCTTGTGGGGACATTTTTTAGGTCCCAATGAGGAAACAGGTTTATAAATCTTGCAGAATGACTTTTATTTACTTTTTTTTTCATAAAGTAAAAGTGCACGGTCTCCTGTGAGGGTTAGGTTTAGATGTAGGGCGATAGAATATACGGTTTGTACAGTATAAAAATCATTACAACTATGGAATGTCCCCAAAAAACATGGAAACACAACGTGTGTGTGTGTGTGTGTGTGTGTGTGTGTGTGAGCTTCCCTTACCAAAAAGAAGTATATTTTAAGTTTATTTCATGAAGTATACGCAAGTAAAGTTTAAGTATATTAAGTATACTTAATGTAGTAAGTTTACAAATGTCAGTGTACTAGCAGTATACTTGTAAGTGTACTATTTCAGTACTCTTTGGGACTAAATTGACCCACTTTCTAGTATATAAAAGTATACTTTTTTATAACAGTAGTAAACTTTGAGGACAAAACTAGTTTATATCTATGTTTTAGTTTGTACTGCAACTATACTAATAGTGAACTTATACTGATAGTTTACTAATTAAATACTCTTTTACTACACTTTGAAGTATAGTCTCAGTAAACTACTAGTTTAGTAGTTTTATACTGTAAGTATACTCATAAGTTTTCTTTAAGTGAACTTTACATCATACTTTGAGTATACTACTGTGTATTTTTTTCTGTGAATATCTGGACATACAAAACATCAAAAGAAAGGTCAGTGTATCTGCTTGTAAACAAAAACAAGTTATTCTAGCTTCATGGACTCTTTTTTATAAACATTCGAATGTGGATAAGTTTCTTAAATAATAATAAAAAAAGAAAGAAATAAACATTTTGAACAAAAAGATGAAAAAGACTATGAATTGGATTCAGAGTGATAATCAAAACGCAGATGAAGTTGATCAACACCCCAAATATTACCTCTTCATGAGTCACATTTTATTCCATAATGTTACAGCTTTGATGCCGTTTTATGTCTGATGATCGTGTTAAAAACATGTGGAAGCATCTGTTGGTTCGGTTTCTTCTTCGCTTGTGTTTTGGAAATTCTGTACAGGAGATGTGTAATAGCGCCCCCTACCATATAACAATAAAAACATGGGTTCTCGGGGAACAATATTGCTCTAGTGTATTTTTAGTTTAAAAGACGCGTGCTAATAGCACACATGAATGAACTTCTTTTTCGTGAGGGTTAGTAGCTCGTGTGTATTCATTCTGCCTGAGACAGATCGATTTGTACATACAGTAGGTGAGCGGAGAACAACCAGTGATGACGCAACCCATCAGAGATCAGACTGCAGACCGTTTACATATGAGCAGAATCCTCATGATACGAGACGAGTTTGTGACGCTCACAAAATTCAGGTTAATAAACACAAACCTCAGATCAACTGTTCCCAAACTCTGAGAGTTTTTTTCAGACAGCGTGTGCTTGTTCAGGACATCAAATCATGAAAGCTATCGAGAGTTTGTTTGACACAGTTAGCAGCAAGTAAACAAGATCTCCACAAGCAGAGCTGTGTATTTAACTTCGTTTCAGAGTTATGTCTGTGAATAAGTTCATTCTGGGTGGATGGAAATTCTGACCGCAAAGCCAACAATCATTTTTCACTCGTGTCTTGGCTTTTGTCTGACTGAAGTGGTCACTGGTGTCACAGAGATGCTCTTTTATGAGCGTTATTTGAATAAACATTTTGTTGTGTCTTTGATTTTGTCCGTTCTCTGGTCAGAATTAGATTTACAGCGGGGTCTGAATGATTGTCTGTGACACGTGTATTTAAATCCCGATAAGTGTGATTATTGATCAAGATGATTGGTTCTCCATGCATTGTTTGAAGTAACACTCGTTTTGACAGAGAAAGGAGACGTATGTTGGTAAACTGTTTGTCTGTTTTCATTTACCCGGGTCGAGAGCGCATTTGTGGCTTTGTTTATAATAAAACTTTTATCATTTATAGAGGACGACGTAAAGCTAAACAGAAATTTTACGAGTGTCGTTTCGGTGCATATGGATGCCGTCACCGCTCACGTTTGATCGCACACATCGGCTGTTTGTGTTTGTTTTGATGGCGTAGCTACATGACTCAATACGCGGATGAAAATACAAGAAATACGAAGAGTACTTGGGCCCGAAACAAACAGCTCACTGCTTCTATAAACACAGAATCTGAGCGCATATGACGAGTGAATGGTGAGAAAAGACCGTTAAACTGAAATGAGACACTGACACGGTGTGATAAATGAGAATCCCACGGCTGACAAGTTCATTTTCCATTAGAGGAGGCCATCCGTAATTCAT
Source organism: Labeo rohita (assembly GCF_022985175.1). Lineage (NCBI taxonomy): Eukaryota > Metazoa > Chordata > Actinopteri > Cypriniformes > Cyprinidae > Labeo > Labeo rohita. The sequence goes on along the minus strand of NW_026129788.1, from coordinate 277,825 downwards.
CATGTTAAAGTGAGCGAATGCGGAGAGAGGTATTCAAACCCAAACAGAGCCCAAAATACGACGCGTTCATTTCTCTTCTATGAATCTACATCAGTCTGCGTGAAACTGACAGCAGAGACTCCGCCCCAATCACATATAGGCCCCTCCCCCTGAGCTCATACGTGAGGCTCCGCCCCCAGATCTAATCTGCATCATGTTGTAGTCCTGTTCCAAACATTGGCCCTCCTAATTGTGGACGCATGCACGTCTGCAAGTCCATGAGAGTTTTGTCATTTTATGAGAGGACAATGAGCCACGCTGGATTATTTCACCACAAAACACATACAGTCAGAGTTAATTCACCCAAATATCAAACGCAGTAGCTTTGTTTATCATTATGAATGTGGTGACCAATGCACTTAAGATTCATTCAGGTTAAATAAATGCACATGCAAATGAAAATATGCATCAGACTGTGAAAATTAGGCTTGTATAACCAGAACTTGCATAATCTGAAATCGAATTAGATTCATTCAGTTTCGTCAGCATACCTAGTGACTGCAGATGATGATGTGCGCTACTGTTATGATCCGTACATGATACTTGTGGTGTTTTTGAGCTTCGCATCCTGCTGAACATCTGCTTTTGTGTTTCCTGGTGACACAGTTCTCATTTTTGCATGAAGTACTGTTTTAATTCTGCTCTGTTTTGTCAGATGAAATGAATTTTGCAAGCGATGAATCTTGTTTATTGTTTTTGGATCGTCACATTTTTCGAGAGTGAAGGTTTAACAGCTTATTTTAACCCACGTGTTTAGCGGAAAGATGATTTATCCAATCAAATAATGAATCCCTGTAAATCTGAAACAATCCACACCCAGCGCAGAGCAGACGGACGCTTTAACGTCATCATCTCCGACACGTGCCGCATTCCTAGAGACGCTAAACTCCTCTGAGACGTCTTTACGCGATGATTCCAGCACATTCGGTCATTTCCACACTAACAGCTCTGATTATATGAATTATATTGTAAGGAGCGTCGGTCTGTCACAGCTGCGAACGCTGGAATCTTGTTTTGCTTTCTGAGGGCCGTTCCGTGTTTACTCGCTCTCGTGTTAAACTGGAAATCAGCAGATTGTCAAAGTTCCAGAGCTGCATTTTTGTGCAGGACATTCTCTGTAAGAACAAGATCTGTTAGTCTTTACTCATTTTCTGTCACATTCCACTGAGTAACATTAATCTCCGCTAGATTTCACTGGAATCATCTGGTTATGTGCCTGAACCCGGTTTACACAATATTACCGTCCGATCACGTGTGATCATTGCAGATGAATCACTGTTCAATCCTACAATGCAAAAAAAATATGCACACAAATGCATAAAAGTTCATGTCTTTCTTCGTCTTCTTCAAAAAAGGTGTCCTTTTAGTGAAATAATTAAAATAATTGACAGTACACAAATGTTATAATATATCAAACGTGTTTATTTGTCCACTTGTGTATATGCAAGAAAAAAGTGTTGTTTTTTTTTAATTTCTTGATAATATATTTGAAAAATCACATCCTGCACCTCATTGAGACGACTAAAATTAAAATCTAAATTGAAAATATATTAAAAAAAAAAAGATAAAACAAAAATTAAATGTAAAAACTACTAAAGTTACTAAAACTGAAATAATAATTAAAATCTAAATAGAAATATACAAAATCACATAAAAACTACTAAAACTTGAAGTAAAATTAAAACTGAAAATATAATATTAAATGCTAATTCTAAACATTACTAAATGCTATTTACCATAATAAAAATAAATGTACAAAAAACTACATATACTTAAAAGTATACTTAAAAGTTCATGAAAAAATATTTTAAAAAATAAAGTAAAATAAATTTTAAAAAATTAAGAAATTGCACTTAAAGTAAATAAATATTAAAATAAATTATTAATTTTCTTTTACATGCATAAATATATATAAACTTGTTTTATTTCAATTAGTTGGCAATGTAACATTTCTAATTTAAGTATTTTTAGGAAAACTAGAAATGTACACTGAAACTAACTATTGAATAAAAATGCATGTAAAAAAAAGTCTTTCAAGTGGTACAGAAATGACAGACTGATTTTTGTTGTGCAGTGCAGTTTAAAAACATCAGTGTCAGAGTGATTTTGCACTCACCTGCTGCAAACTGAAGGGAATCTGAGTCTTTAATCATCAATAAAGCCATCAGAGAAATATGGAGCTGATTATGAGGAACAAACACAGTAATGAACCAGTAGAAATCATCAATGCAACATTTACATCTGATGAATCAAGAATCTAGAGAAATGGAGGCTGTTGAGCTGTGATGATTCAGAAAGACGTGCTTTCATAAATTATAAAACTGAAGGGCAAAATACTCACCATGATTTGTTTCTATATGCTTTTAATTAACTTTGATACGTCCTTGCTGATGATGAATTCAGACATTTATGGTGGTTCTAATATCGAGAGCCAGAGCCACATCTGAAACGGGCTTATTTACAAAGCATATTTATATGCGCTGCATCATTTGCTTTAGTAAAAAATGACAAAATAATGATATGCAATTAATATGCTTAAGTTATTAAGTTTTTGGTGCTGCATCCATCACAGCAGCGCTCGTGTGACAAATAAACAGCCATTTACAATAAATACACAGATCATCAGATCATCCGCTGTTTTCTCCAGAATCCGCAGGTTTGAGTTTGTTTGATTATTGTTGATGTTTATGGCGAATGCGTGTCGTTCGCGCGGCTCAGGCGCCCGTATGACGATGACAGCAGCGAGAAGCAACCGAAACCATCTATTTTATCACTCTGGGGCCAAACAAACATAATTTACGGCTCGTTCTGCAGCGTGTTTCCAATTACACGCTGATACAAACACACACGACTCCATTCCACGCCAGCAGAGAAGATGCTGTTGATTTGCAGCGGATTTCCTGATCGACTGAAAATACATCAAAATGTGTTCGCAATTATCAGAGCTATAGGACTGATCGTTTATAACAGCGTTTATGATATTTGGTTTTCTTTTGATCAGTTCCCTCTTTATTTTGAGAGTAAACGGGACAATTTGATTCATGACCGACTGCAATCTGTTGTCAGTTTTCACTTACTTGTTTTCACTCAGAAAATCTGTTTTAAAATCATGAAGAACTTAAGATGTTTGTTTTCACACTCAATAGTCGACTAATTTAATGACTCAAAATGGAATCATTTTAGTCAAATTTAGAGATGTATATTTTTTGATATTTTAAATGTAGTTATTTTATAGATTTTTGCTATATTTTATTTAAATGTCACTGTAAAAACAATTTGTTGAGTCGACTTAAAATAATTTGTTAACCAGCTGCCTTAAAATTTTAAGTTCAGTCAACTCAAATTTGAAAAGTTAAGTTGTACTAAGTGACGACTTAGATATTTGAGTTCATTTAACTTAAAATTTTAAGGCAGCTGGGTAAAAAGCCCAGCTTTTAAGTTTAGGCTAATTCCATACAAAGGTCAACCTTACCATAAACAAAACGCTTTCTACTCCCGTGATATCCATGTGAGGTCTCTCTTGGAGTCTTTAAAGCATTTTTTTATTTTCAGTGCATGATTTTCTATAGTCTGGTAAGTGCTAGTTTCAGGCTTGTCACATCCATAACAGCACATATTCCTCATAAATAGACGCATCAAAATTAAGATAAAGTAACAATTTTATGTTCTGTGAAGAGCCATTGCTTCTCTATTTGTTGGGTATTACTGTGTCTGGTTTGTGCATTTTAATTCACAAAAATCCTACAAAGTAGGACCTCCTGGAGATGTTTCTATATCAGGTGTGTCTAAATATGGAGCACCTGCACGTTCCCGTGAAGTCGAGCCAGTGGACTGAGAGGAGACGTCCAGGAATAGATCGGCCTGTGAGGAAGTCTTCCGCCGCGGTCTGTTCGGGAGCCTGAACCCCTTTGGTTTCACAAGCCGATGCCAGATTAAGTTCAGCAGCTCATGTAAGTGAGTGTTGGAGGGTTTCATTCTCTTCCAAAGTAGTGAGAAGATGCTGAGCTGTTCCTGATGAGGATCCAGTTCAGTTGTGATGTTCACCAGAGTTTGGAGCAGATCCACGTCACTCCCGTGTTCTGTTTCAGCGGTCAGATCTTTATATCAGACTGTACTGATAGAGTCCATCAGCGGCTCGTGTCTCCCTCCGTGTCTTTCTTTCCTCTCTTCCGTTCGGTCTGTTTTTAGAGCAGAATTCCCTCTGTGATGCTTTTCCACACTTCCATCTGCTGACTGAGAGGATCCGCTTCCACCTGAGCCGACATCTGCCGGTTTTCCCTCGCTCTCTCACATTACCGAGCGAGTCCCACTGACACCAGTCTCTGTGTCAGATCCCGTTTTCACGTCTGTATAGAGACGGACGGATCTGATGCTCTTTATCGCTCATCTAAACCTTCCTGTGCAGCATTTGAGCTCATCATGGCTGTTCCACAGCAGCCTCATTTATTCATTCCAGTTTGTCCAAACACAACGAGTTTTGTAGACAAACAGAAGCGTAGCATACAGAACTAAAAGCATCACATGTTGGTGTTTGGTGAACTAATGAAAATGCTACAACAAAATGTTACAAGTTTTATCTGCAAGTTTTTACGGTGAACGAATGTAAGGGTGATTTTCACAAGAAACGCCCGGCGTCTGACCGTCACAGTCGGCAGGATCTCCATCTGCTGCTGAGCTCAAATATCTGCCGTCCCGCTGAGACGCTTCGCTTATGAAATCATGACACATTCGGTTCCAGAGATGCCGAAGCGCTTGGATAACTGTGATCATCTCTGTAAACATCGGTCCACGTCTGACAGCACACTCCGTCATGAACACTTCTCTGATCAGGACTGAGAACGCAACCTGTTATTGTAGTTATTTTAGGATTTTTTTTTTTTTTTTTTTTTTTTTTTTACATGTAATACAAAACATAACAAGGGAATAATCAAATAACATTATATTCAAGATAACATATTATTTCAATAATTACAAAATTATAAAGAAAGTTAAATTAGCATACAGAAATTTAAGTACATCCAAAAAATAAATAAGCAAGATATTTTACGTAATGCAGTTTATTTATTTGTATTTATCTATATATTTATTTACTTATTTATTTTTTATTTAATTTTTAATTTAATTTATTTTTTATTTATTTGTATTTATTTATTTACTCGTTTATTATTTATTTATTTTATTTTATTTTTTATTTATTTGTATTTTGTTTATTTACTAATTTATTTATACATTTTGTTTTGTTTTATTATTTTTTTTGTTTGTTTGTTTGTTTTGTTTTTGCTGTAGACAGCATGATTTTAAATCATCCCACAGTTAGTAAAAAAGAACACACCAGAAACAGCATTTTCAGTAAATGGATTTATAATGTAAGTCAATGGAAAACATTAGAAACCGCAAACTTTGGATGCATTATCCATGTAGTGTTTTAGTCTTCCTGTCATTCTAATTCAACTTCCTGTGAGCTGTTGTCATTAATTAAAACCGTCTCTGGTATTTTACCACAACTGGATCACTGGATTTGCTAAGTAAATTACTTATGAATTCTAATTCATTACTGATTCCAATTTTCACTCTGAAAAATTGCTGATTTTACAATTTTTAGTCTTTCGGCTTCAAAATTCCATGTTTCATTCAATGTGTTACTTGACATTTCTTTATAATTAATGTTGGAATTAACTAGCAATTGTTTTTACATCATTTTTTCAGTGTTCATCAACAATTGTGATCAGTAACAAGCTAGCGGACTACTTTTAGATTACTTTTAGATTGTTTTTAGATTACTTTCTAGTGTATCACGTAGATTTGAGTAGGATAGTTTTGTATCATTTGGAAATAGCCATTATTGTAACTGACCAATCAAACAGCAGAACCACAGTGACACACAGTGACGACTGCAGGAGAGTGTTTTACAAGAACAAACCATTCCGTCTCTCTACTTCACAATCTCAAATTAATCCAGTTAAATGTGAAATTCTCTGTGTGAAAGGTGTTTTAAAGCCAGTCAGTGTGTTTATAACTTGATTCATAGCAATGATTAAACATTAGTGTTTGTTAGGCTTCAGTGATCGATTTGAATCTTTTTTTTTCTTGCATTTCTAGGTCATTTGCATGTCTGGATCTGTGCTGAAATCCAAGAAGCACAAGACGCCTTGATCTCTTGCATCACAAGGAGCGCCGCAGTCACACGAGGTGAAGGCAGGGGCGAGACGCTTCCGTCTGATCAACCTAACCAGGTTTACGCGCTTCCACACTCATGAGTCAGCCGTGTGTGTGTGTGTGTGACTGACGGAGAGAGAGGGAAAGGTGAGGCCACACCCGAGGTGTGTTTGTATGTATGTCAACAGGATTAAGTAACATCAGCTTGTGGTTTATAATGAACAAACTGAACTGTCCAGATGCTTGTGTAAACCGGTAATTATGGTATAAAGTGGGTTATCCAAGTGGAAACACTGAACGTGCATTAAAAGACTATTTATTCACATGTGCATATACACTGAACATCTGCTCCTGTGTTTGAATGAAGGATCTCGGCTGGTGGATTCCTCTGCGTTGTGCAGTATGTGAACGTCTCAGCACTGAAACTACAAACATAATGAAACCGTTTTACTGTGAGTTTGATGTAGTTCATGTGTGCGGGCTGAATAAATACAGGGTCTCCGCCGCGTTCAGACCACTCATTAAACTCAGACTTATTTTAAGCTTCTGGTGGTTTAAACCAGAGCGGCACACTTGAGTTCTGCTCATTCACAACACTGTAAATACAGACGCTTGACGCAGGGCGTTTCTCCTCCAGATTCTGTTGTAGAGCAGGACACGACGAATTCAAGAATCATTTGCGCAGTTAGAGATTTGAACCTCTCTGAGTTTAGAGATTCAGGTTCATCCTGAAACACACAGTGAGAGTCTGTAGGGCACGTGTTCACGCTGAACAAACCAAAATATGTGGAGAATCTTCACCGCGGGCCAATTACAAGCATGCAAAGCGTATATGTGTGTGTGTGTGTGTGTGTGTGTGTGTGTGTGTGTGTGTACACACTCTTGTAATTACCAAAAAACAGTTTGTTCCCTTGAGAAACTTTCCCTCATCAGATTTGTATCATTCCATCACTTGCTCACCAATGAATGTGAATGGGTGCCGTCAGAATGAGAGTCCAAACAGCTGTTAAAAACATCACAGCAATCCACAAGTAATCCACACCACTCCAGTCCAGCAGTTCACATCTTGAGAAGATAAAAGATGAAACAAATCCATCATTAAGACATTTTAACTAAAATAACGCAGTGAAAAAGTTCATCTCCTGTCATCTTTCACATCAAAATCCATCCACATGTTGTTTTGGCTTGTAAACGGTGCTTGATCTCTGCAGATTTCTCTCTTGATTCAGAGCAGACCACTTTTTCACTGGCGTTATTATGGATTATGGACTTTTAGTTCAAAATATTTTTTTTTGTTTTTAGTTTTTTTTTTATTATGAAGTTGAGAAATGACAGTAGACGCACACATGTTACAGAAAAATTAAACAACAACCAGAACAACAGTAACACCAACCACAAAAAGGATTACTTCAAAAGCAAAGAATAAACATAATGTTTCCACAGCCTATATAGAGAAAAAATAAATAAAATAATAATAATAGAAATAGTAAGAATAACGAAGTGGATATTATATATAGTAATAGTAATAGTAGTGATATTATTAATATACTATTGTAATCTAATTTGTACAGAAATTTTATAAATATAACTTATCACTTGTTACATTAAACATGGTAAGTTCTGTCATTAGAAATGTATATAAAGTTGAACCGCTATTTCGTTGTTCCGATTTATTATATTTATTAACCTATTCATTTACTCTTTTATTATTTATTATTGATTTGTTCATTAATTCCTTGATACTGTTTTTGATTACCCTGTCATCCTCTGTAAAAAAATAAATAAAAATTAATAATAAAAATAATGAAAATAGTGATTAAAAAAGAAAAAAAAAGATAATAATAATAAATCAATCAATCAATCAATCAGTAGGATGTAGCAAACAGAATAAATACATTTAAATAAAAATGTTTTAATGATGGATTTGTTTCATCTTTTTGTCTTCTGAAGATGTGAACCGATGGACTGGAGTGGTGTGGACTCTCATTCTGACGGCACCCATTCACAAACATTATGATTTCCTTTGAACTAATCTATATTTGACACATTGAAGAAATATTCATTTTCTGCCTCATGCTGTGAGTAACACAGAAAATCATTTTAGATGAGGGAAATGTCCAGCATCCAACAATATTAGAAATGCACAGAAATAAAGCGAGTTGCTAATGAAATGATTCACATTATGTGTGTAAGTGTGTTTATACGCTGAGAGAAGAGTGAAAATAGTCCTCTTTATTAACTGATAATTATGTCAGCAGAAAAACATTGTTCACAACCCATTTGACGTGTCTGATGAAATTAGATATTTAAAAATAACTTGACTTTCTCAAATATTGTGCATTATTCATTAGCAGTGAATGTTAAAGTTGAGAATAAGCCAGAAAAACCCTCACACACACACAAACACACACACACACTCAGACTGAACACTTGGAAAAAACAAAGAGACTCAAGGAAAATACGAGGAGGGAAAAAGACCCAGTCGGGTTGGACAATAAAATACTAATTAGCCACTTGCATTAATGCTGAAAATATCGTCTAGACGAGTCACATTAACTGTCAGGCTTTATTTTATGTGAGGCTGCAGCACAAAAACACTCCGGCTTTTACACGATTGCTGATTCCAGGGAAAAGTCCAGAGCGTTTCAGAACAGACACACGCCGCTCACCGACCGACAGCGAGATCCTCATAAAACGCACGCCGCTATTGCTAATATGAACAACTATAAAAAAACATCTATTTGTGTCTAATGAACAGCAGCGTCGGGACTGTAAATGAGCTGCACGAGGAAAATTAAAGACAGATATAATGAAAGTCAGATCATATGAAAGGCTCGTTTGTTCTGAGTGTTATAACATTTATGAGTTTGATATGATAAAACAGAGTGATAAAACTGAGAATTAACTGTAAAATTATAAATGGTGCATTATAAACACTAACTGTTATTTTTTCTAAAAGAAGTCTCTTCTGCTGACCGAGGCTTGATACAGTAAAAATAGTAAAATATTATTCTAATTTCAAACAGCTGTTTTCTGTGTGAATATAGTTTCAAGGAGAAGTTCACTTCCAAAACAACAGTTTACATAAAATGTACTCACCCCCTTGTCATCCATGATGTTCATGTCTTTCTGTCTTGTAAAGAAATTATGTTTTTTGAGGAAAACATTTCAGGATTTTTCTCCATATAATGGACTTCATTGGTGCCCCGATTTTGAGTTTCCAAAATGTAGTTTAAATGCAGCTTCAAAGGCTCTAAACGATCCCAGCCGAGAAAGAAGGGTCTCATCTAGCGAAACGATCGTCATTTTTTTGGAAAATAAAAATTTGTATACTTTTTAAGCACAAAAGTTCGTGTAGCACAGGCTCTGGGATGCGCGCCCACGATGCTACGAATTAGTGATGGGTCGTTCTTTCATTTTGAATGAATCTTTAATGTGACTCGGAAACAACGAGTCGTCTCGGGGAGTGATTCGTTCAGTCGCGCATGTGCAACATCCTGTTAGGTTCTGTACTGGAATTAGTTCACCTGTTTCGAGTCTTCGGGTTTTTTGAGTCGTTTGTTCATCTTACACAGCTGTCACGTGATGAACGAACGACAAACCCGAAAACTTGTCAGATAAGAGGTGAGGTGAGCTAATCATAGACTAAAGACCCAGGTAAACAATGAATGAATCTTTTCTGTTTCTTATAGCATTACAGTTTTGTCTTGTTTGTAGTGTGATCAACGTTTGTGTAAGCAGTAGATGTGTTCGGGAAGTAACACGTAACATTTTAATTATATTTTGCTAAAATGAACAAAATGACTCAAAAAAAGATTTGTTCATTTTGCTGAGTCGGTAAAATGATCTGAACTTCCCATCACTACTATGAATCACATCTAAGTTGATCGTCTGTGTACTGAGTATGGCCAGAACTCCATCTTATTTTCTCCTACGACTTCAGAATCGTCCGACATCGTTGTAGCTTTTTGTGTGTGAACCGTGTTTGACTTACTTGCACTTTTTTAGTCTTTGCGCGTTCGCTTTGTAAACACTGGCTCTGTAGTTCTGCATGACCTTTCGACGTGATTCAATAGTACGTAGCGTCATGAACGTGCATCCCAGAGCCTGTGCTACACAAACGTTTCTGCTTAAAAAGTATACACATTTTTATTTTCCGAAAAAAAAGACAATCGTTTCGCTAGATAAGACCCTTCTTCCTCGGCTGGGATCGTTTAGAGCCTTTGAAGCTGCATTTCAACTACATTTTGGAAGTTCAAAATCGGGCACCAACGAAGTTTATTATGAATATTATTGTGGAAACCGTCATACATTTTATTTTGATTCACAGATGAATAAAAAGTTCAAAAGAACAGCATTTATTTGAAACAGAAATCTTTTGCCACATTATAAATGTCTTTACTGACACTCTTGATCAGTTTAATGCGTCCTGTGTGTGAGGTCGTCTGTAATATCAGTGTCAAATAAACACACACAGATGACGATTCCTCTCCAAAAGGAGACGCTGACTAGAGAAACTGCTGTAATGAAGATCTCGCGGCACTGTGCGTCTCCATTTCTCCTCGTTCCCATACCGTCTCGGAATAACTCGAGGACTTTTCAATTATGGCCGTGTTTTGTGAAGGTTTCAATCAACAGACCAGTAAGTTTACAACCTCACGTTCCTCAGAAGACTTCAGAAGATCTGTAATTCATCATGAGGAAGCAGCTCTTTTGTGTTCATGTGCTAGAACTACAATTACAGAGCGAACGGATCAAACTGCTCCACATCTGGACGTCAGTGTTTGGACTTCTGAGAGTTTGACAGCTCAGAAACATCTACTCCAGCAATATTTGTTTCAAAAGTCAAAATGGAAACTATGAGAGATTCAGAGAAGAATGTATATGCGAGCACAAGCCTCAGAGATCCACCATCAGGACCCGTTTGAGACGAACCACTGCTGCTTTTCTAAATCTTCTTAACAATATTTGATTTCATCTGATTGTAGAAACTATCCCATTGTGCGCTTTTCTTGTTTAACGCAACACACTTTACATAAATGTAAAATCATGCTGTATATTGCAAATAAATAATTGTTGGATGTTGTAAATAAAAATGATTAAAGTATATTTTGCATGAAAATACTATTTCAGTTTTTATCATTCAAAATTTCATGTTTAATTCAATGTGTCACTTGCCATTTCTGTAATTATTTGTGAAATTTACTAGCAATTTCAGAGTAAAAATTGTTTCAACACCATTTTTTTCAGTATAAATTATATGTAGCTGTAATGTTTAATGTTTATTCTTTAAACCTCTTAATTTCAGCCACTGGAGGTTTTCATAACTTCTAAATCACTGAAAATAATTCAAATTCTCTCTTTTTAACTTTATTCTTAAGATTGCTTTTCAAGCTCATCTAAACTTCTACTTTCGTCTTATTTTGTAGCTTCAGAGAATTTAATTTAATTTCAGGAATGTTTCCCCAGAGGACGAGCTGATGAACATCATTATGTGGTTTTTGTTCTGTTTACACATCAGAACTGAATATGCACTGTTATGATAAACACATGTGCTGTATTTGACTCCTTTAACAATCACAGATCTCTGATATTTTCAGGAACGGGCAGATGTCAGTGAACGCTGATTTTCTGAATTCTTAGCGTTTGATGGGGTCACGATGATGTTCGGTTTACTCTCGTGAGGTCAGAGGTCACGTGAGTATATACTAGAACAGAAACACATCATGGAAAATGTCTCGGAGCTATGAAGTATTTACATGTGTGTGAATGAGAGAGAGACGGTTGTGACACCTGTTGGACGGGATGAGCTTGTTGAATGTGTCAAACACTTACATGCACAAGTTATACATGCACATATATATATATATATATATATATATACAGTAGTCAACATCTGAAGTGAATCAAAAGTTGTCCTAAGACAAGAAAGGGTATTGTTGTGGTTTTAGGACTTGATCCACTTCAAATGTTGACTACTATATATATATATATATATATATGTGTGTGTGTATATATATGTGTTTACAGTTGTCTGTAAATGTAAAGAGGGATAAACCTGTTCCCAACCATAAATATGAAATGACTCTGGATGTTTCCATCATCTGAAGCCTCTGATAAATCATTCATTGATCATTAAAGTCACTTTGATTTATTGATATTTTATTGAATAGCAGGACTGCGTCATGTGACGTGACGGCGGCGGGATTAGACGACAGACCGCAGCTCATAAAGGCGATCTGAGTGGGTGGTTAATTAATGCTAATGAATATTTCAAAGGTTGAATAAATTAACATTTTGTGTAAAGTTAAAATAAGGGAAAGTAAAAGCATCATGGTGGGTGTTTTTCTAATGACTGTAGCAGGTGGCGGTCCGCAGGAATGTGCGTGTGTGTGTGTGTGTGTGTGTGTGTGTGGCTGAATCTGGATAATCTTGTTTTGTGGATTTTGTAATTGGGAGATTTTTCAGACAGACATTTACCATTGCGTTTATCTCTTAAGAAACATTTTTATTGTTTATCAGTGTTGAAAAAGGTTGTGCTGCTCCATTTTTTTTAATTACCACTATTCATCAAGGATGCATTAACTAGATAACAAGTGTCTATAAAGACAACTGTTTTTAACATTGCTAATAATCATAAATGTTTCTTTAGCAGCCAATCCGCATATTAGAATGATTTCTGAAGGATCATGTGACACTGAAGACTGGAGTAATGATGCTGAAAATTCAGCTGCGCATCACAGAAATAAATTACAGTTTAACACATATTCACATAGAAAACAGATGTTTTAAACCACAGTAATATTTCACTGTTTTTACTGTATTTTTTTATGAAGTAAATGCAGCCTTGGTGAACAGAAGAGACTTCTTTCAGAAGCATTACAGTATCATAATTTTGATTTTTTTTTTTGACCAGTAGTGTACGCAAATATCTACAGAAGCAGTTTTGAATAAATTAATCAAATTGGTCTGTGGATTTTATATGACGTTGTATGAATGGCAAATAAATTTGTAGAGAACTAACAGACAATACATACACAAACAATTTGTTGTCGACTTAAAATAATTTGTTACCCTGCTGCCTTAAAATTTTAAGTTCAGTCAACTCAAATAAGTTTAGTCAACTTGAAATGTTAAGTTGCACTCAATGAAAATGTGGTTTCTGGGTAAGTTACCCAGCTGCCTTAAAATTTCAAGTTGAATGAACTCAAATATCTAAGTTGTCACAACTTAACATTTTAAGTTGACTAAACTTTTTTTGAGTTGACTGAACTTAAAATTTTAAGGCAGCTGGGTAACAAATTATTTTAAATTGACTCAACAAATTGTCTTTTACAGCGCAGACAGGAAAAGATGAAAGAAGTACAGTGATTTAAATAAATAATCGTCATCATATTTACAGTCCAGTATTTAGTGTCCTGATCGTTGCTGTAGAGTTTATGAGATTTCTGGGAAATTATGTTTTGCGTAATTCAGACGTCTCAGAAGGCCTTCTCGTCCTTTTACCCTCACGGAAGAATCGTTGAGCTCGGGCATTTTTCTTGCCATTATAGCGACTTGTCATGACAGATTGAATTCTGCAAACATCAGAGATTCGGAGCCGCTTCCAAATGACAGTGTTTGAATGTTCCTGCAGGCAGTAACCAAAGCAGAGACAGAAACACCAGCAACAGCCAAAGACTCAAGAACAACACAATCAGCAGCAGAAAACACACACCAACACACACATACTTTTTTTTTGTTTGTTTTTTTGCTCTTGGCTATTTCTGCAGAAGAGTTTGGGCACATCAGAGTGACATTAAATACTGCTGCAGAGTGGAAGGTTGGCATTTTTATATGACTAAGATGATTATGACTAAACCTCATTATGGGAGTATTCAAATCATTTTTTTCTTTAAAAAGTGCACAAATCAGATGTGACCCTTCACCACAAAACCAGTCATTAGTAGCATGGCTATATTTGTAGCAATAGCCAAAAATACATTGTGTCAATTTTTTTGAAAAATTATTAAGATATTAAGATCATGTTCCATTAGGATATTTAGTAAATTTCCTAGTAAATATATCAAAACTTAATTTTTGATTAGTAATATGCATTGCTAAGAACTTCATTTGCACAACTTTAAAGGTGATTTTCTCAATATTTCGATTTTTTTGCACCCTCAGATTCCAGATTTTCAAACAGCTGTATCTCGGCCAAATATTGTCCTATCATAACAAACCACACATCAATGGAAAGCCGATTTATTCAGTTTTCAGATGATGTATACATCTCAATTTAAAAAAAAATTGACCCTTATGACTGATTTTTTGGTCCAGGGTCACAAATGTTATGGAAGCTTGTTTTGCCACAGAATGAAAAAAAAAAAAAAAAAAAAAGTTTAATTGCCAAAATTCATTTCACAATTCTTAGTTTATATTTCACAGTTGACTCTTTTTAAACTTGCAATTCTGAAAAAAAACATTTGCAAAAAAAACATTTGCAATTACTTTTTAATTTAATTTTATTTTTATATTTAGTGGCGAAAACAGCCTTTCATAAAAATTAGTCCATTAACGCTTAACAAAACAAAAATGTTTTTGAAAAAATGTGATTGAAAATACTTTTACAGAACTAAAGTCTTAATGTCGTGCATTTCCATTTGTAAGTAAATATCTTGTTTTAAGGATATTTTGGTTTCATCTGTTAATATTAGTAATCTACGCTAACTAACCTAAACTAACAATGACATTTATTCACCATAGTAATCTTCAAATCAACAAGTACAACTTTTTGTACAACTTTCTGATTTTAATATTTAATGCACTGTGATCTACATAATGAATAAATGCA
This sequence comes from Labeo rohita, assembly GCF_022985175.1. NCBI lineage: Eukaryota > Metazoa > Chordata > Actinopteri > Cypriniformes > Cyprinidae > Labeo > Labeo rohita. The sequence continues at coordinate 262,797 of NW_026129788.1, read as the reverse complement.
TTTATGAACTAATATATAACAAAGTTGTGATAAAGTAAAAAACATTCTGTAAAATTGTATTGATCATTGTTAATTATAGCCAGTAATGCATTAATTACAAACAACTGAGACTTCATTGTGAAGTTTTTTTTTTTTTTTTTTTTTTTTTTTTTTTTTTTTAACTCTTTACTGGAAAACTAGACCAAAATCTTGAAGAGAGTTAAAACTACTAAGAAGGTTTTTTAGTGTAATATTCTCTTTTTTCATTCTAATTCAATGACGAAATAAATGTGTGATGTTAAGAGGTGGTTCATGCTGCTCTAATGCATTTTTTGTAAAGGCGAAGCTGAAGGTTTTGAATGGAAAATCCCTGGTTGTGTAACGCGCCGCGGAGCGTCAAGTAGAGCGTGACAGACGCGGCAGTGAATGGATGAAAGTGAAAGCTGCCGCCCAACCGCTCTGCTATCTTTACAACCATTCCGCGCTTTTTTTAGGCATGTTTCCGGCCAAACATTAGAGTATCGGCATGGCGACGCTCGCACAGGTGTGGCGCTCTTCGCCCCGTGACGCTACAGGTAAGAGGTTTCCCGCGGGGACGGCCTCCGTCGCCATGACGACCGCTTACTCCACAAACACATTCCGCAGGATCTCCCGGGAAAAGCAGCACCTTGTTGTTGTCGTTGCCATGGCGCCGCTGCGGGCAGGTGACGCGAGTGACGCACACGCAAACCGCCACGGGGAAGCCGCTCGACCGGTCGCTCTTTGTCTGCCGTGAAAGTGGGGATTCCGGCACGATGTGTTTTACCCACAATTCATAGCTCAAAATTAAGCTCTCACCCCGTGAGTGTGTGTGTGTGTGTGTTTGGACCATCTGCAGGTCTGGCTTTGCTCCAGCTGTAATGCGTGTGTGTGTGTGTGTGTGTGGATCTGAGCTGAGATTGTGCAGTATGTGTTGTCTCCACAAACACACAAACAACATGTTACATGAGCAAACAAACACGCACTGAAAGGATCTGGACACTTGAGTCACCAAAATGTCTTGCACTCAGTCACTAAATATCAAGCGTTATTTATTGTGAAGAAACAAACCCACAAACACACTTTCAAAACACAGGAGACGCTCACTTGAGCTCATGAATCATTTTGCCAGTGGCAAAGAAAGATATTGTCTGATAGCTGTGAATCCAAAACAGGATTACAAAATCTCCTTTATTTTCACAAAGTGCTGGTTGAAACAGTGTTGGGAAAAGTTACTTTTAAAAGTAACGCGTTACAATACTGTCATTCCCAAAAAATGTAACACGTAACTTTTTATGCAAAGTAATGTGTTATGTTACTTTTGCGTTACTTTTTAAATCTGTGCTGGGCTTGTGTGTTTGTTTTTAATGTAAAAAGTTCTATTTTTAGCAAATGTAAAAGCCCTTTTATACCAGAACCCTCAGGCTGGAGGAAAAGTAAATTCACGTCTCATGTAAACACTCAAAAACAAGTACAAATTTAGTTTATCTGAGTCATTTTTGCTCATTAGTATGGTTGAATTGGATCATCGAAGGTCAAAAGGTCATATACATTAGGGATATTTGTGTTATTTACCATATTTAATTATTGCAGGTTTATGTCATATTCAGTGTTGCATTGCACTGTTTTTATTTATTTTTATTTTAATACTGAACCTGTTTTCTGTGAGATCAATGAATTAATGCATGTTCACATTTATTTTGGAACTGAAGTCAAATCTTTCTGATTTCTCTCAACATTTAGACAGGAGAGCTTTCAATTAATACATGGGGGGGGGGAGTAAGATTTTCTTATATATTTTGATATTTTCATGGAAATTAAAAATTATGCATTACTTTACTAGTTACTTAAAAAAAAATAATCTGATTACGTAACATGTGTTACTTGTAATGCGTTACCACCAACACTGTAAATAAATAAATAAAGTGCTCCATGCATTTTGCATTTTTCCTCAGTCTTCACATCAAACTGAAATCTTAATATTGAACATCCAATTCCTCAATCAATCAATAACAGACCAGTTACTTGATCAGCTGTTAACAAATATATCCAGAGGTAAAGATAAAAAATGCATCATACAAAAGAATCAATTAAAATCTTCATAATAAAACATTTTGAAGAGGGTTGTGGGAGCGTTTCCATCATAACAAACTAGAAAGATCTTCATTCAAAGCATGTGGTTGTACAGTGTTAAGATGAAAGTCAGTGTATATCACTGATTGAACGACAAGAAATAAAATGTCTAATTCCAAATCCCTGATTTTAAGAGAAACGCACAAAAGTTCATTTTTAAAATAAGTCAAACAAGGTCTGCATGGAAAAATCTCATCTGCCGTTTGATTGTTTTTGGATGCATGTCAGAGGGAGTTGTATCAGCCGGCACCAAATAATCTCCTAAATTGAACTGATTCATTTTGCATGTGATTTTTTTTTTTCTCTTCATCTCCTCTGGATATATTTGTCAGCTGCAAATTAAGTCACTGGCCTATTATTAAGTGACTGAACACACGTGTTGATATGTGAGGAATCAGATATTAGGATGAACAGTTTCCACAGAATGTGAAGACCGAGGAAGGTCCCGCGTGACCAGAACATTTGTTGATTTTAAAATGCACGGAACAATTTTTTATTTTTTTTTTGCACATTGTAATAATAAAAAAGTTTTTTGCCCGTGTTGAATTTAAAGATTGTAAAAGTACATTTTTTTATGTTAAAATTTAAAAAAAAAAATTAATGTTAAAAAACACATTTTTAGGAAATATATTGTTTTTTTTTTGTTTGTTTTTTTGTGGCATACGGGTTAAACAGTTGTACAAATGATCATGTTTTGTTGTGGTTCCCATCATTGACTTTAACTGAGTTACTCATCAATTTTGCAATTTATTGAGCACTGAAGATAAACGGTTTAAAGCGTGTTAACACGACATGACATGAGCTACTGATGAGTCACTCAATCCACAGAAGTGAGGCTAAACCATTAACCTGATGGAGAAAATTGTACTTTTTTTTTTTTTTAATTAAAGGGGTTTTTTTCCAGGCCTGTTTTCTCAGTTCAGGCCCGAAACACGAGTAACCGCAGCAGTCACCGACGGATCAGCAAACACATCAGATGTTCAGAGGCTGCAAGTCAGTGCAAGAATGTCTAATACTAGTAGAAATCATCACATCACATTATTTACAGTCAATATTCTTGTAGTACTTGCCAAGAAAAACATCTGTAAAAAGTAATAAAACTAAGATCAACTGATTTTTTTCCCTCGATGTAATGAGAATCTATTGAGCTTGAAAAGGTCGTAATGAAACAATGAAAACATAATAAGAAACAGAAAACAACATGTGGTCAGAAAGACTTTGCTGATGTCACTTCCTCAGAGAAGATCAAGAAAGTATTTTAAGTGTGAAATGTGAGAAGAACAAGATGGTAAAAACATGCTTTAAAAGGTAGAAGAACCATTTTTGGTTCCACAAAGATTCATTCAAAGGTTCTTTAAAGAACCATCTCTTTCTTACCTTCTTATAGTCTGAAGAACCTTCTTTCGCCACAAAGAACCTTTTGTGAAACAGAAAAGTTCCTCAGATGTTAAAGTTTCTTCATGGAACCATTGAGTGTGCTTTAAAAAGAAGCTAAGATTTGTTTAAATTTTATTTGCATTTCACACATCATTTACACAAAACACTAAAAGTTCTTCGAGTGTGTGCAGAAACAGACTTTCTCAGAGCAGAACCTGAGCTCTTGAGCTCCAGCGTGTGATTCATGCAGGTCTGATGGCGTTCGGATCGGATCAGACAAGCTTCAGCATGCTATCGATTCATATCAGCTCGTCCGACATGAGCTTTCGTCTGATTATCATCTGATTCCAGTGACACGATCAAAGAGCCAGACACGTCACGTTCACATGCATTTACTGAAATACTCGTCATAACGCAGCTTTCACGCTCACGGTTTTTTTTGTTAGTATTTCACAAATGTGCTTCCGAAGGCCTGAAATTGTCGGTGGAAGAAACAAACGCTACATCAGTCCACACACTGTCTCTAAAACACAACACGGGTTCAGGTCAATGCATCTCACATCAAAGCAGAAAAATGAATGTGCTTCTGGAGGAACTGCAGTTTACTTTTATAACACTTTTTACAAAACACTATTTAGATCTGCAGTTATAAATGCATGAGACTGGAAATTAATTATTGAAAACAGGTCTAAATAAATATACACATGCACGTGTGAATATACATTACTGCTCAAAGGTTTGGGATCAGTAAGACTTGTAATGTTTTTTAAAGAAGACTTTTATGCTCATCAAGGCTGCATTTATTTGATCAAAAATACAGAAAAAAACAGTAATACTGTCAAATGTTATTACAATATAGAATCATGGTTTTTATTTGAACATACTTTAAAATAGAATTTACTGCTGTGATGCGCAGCTGAATTTTCAGCATCATTACTCCAGTCTTAAGTGTCGCATGATCCTTCAGAAATCATTCTAATATGCTGATTTATTATTGTAAATCAGCATATTAGAATGATTTCTGTATATGATTATATTAGCACGCTGCCTCAAATATACAAAAGTCCTACAAGTATATGTATAGTAAGTATATATAAAGTTAACAGCATGTAATAAACGTAGGGCCGAATGGAGTCAGAAAGAAGATCACAATCAGATGACAGTAAAGATCAGCGTGTTGATGTGTTATAATGATCTGTTTACTGCCAATCCAAACACGCAGGAGGAAATGTATGTATTATTGAATAAAGATGTTGGTGTTATTTGAACACATTCACTCATCTGAGCCTCTTCCTCTGATTAGTGCAGGCTGGTGAAGTTGGTGTGAGATTGAAAGATCAGTGGTCGCCCTCTGCTGGAAGACTGAAACAACACAGAAACCAGGATGCCACTATGATAAAACTAAACAATTCACTTCAAAGGCATCAGTCATTAAATACAGTTCACACAAACAATAGATTGATATGCATTCATACAACGACATTACAGTCCATAAACTACAGTTTGCCAAATGCAATCATTTTTTCTCTTAAAGATTGTAACCTGAATCACGCAAACTCTTCTTTTAGCCACTGCAATACATAGATCTCCACATCAACAGTTCGGTCTAAAACAGAGATCAGGATGAACAGATCACAGACGAAACTGAGCTGAAATCAACAGGGAAAAGAGCCAAAGACTTGAAGTGTTGAACAATCAGAGACGAACAGATGAATGAACAAAAAACATGCAAACCCTAGTAATTATCAAATTCATTTAACAGACACGTTAATCCAATACAGACTTACAAATGATAAAAAAAAAACTCATTTCAATCTCTCATATTATCACCAAATGTTGGCTTCAGTATTTTGTCAGCTTGTTTTCTTTCAATCAGTGCAGATTTTCTTTTGTAACTGATTGATTGTAGGTTTTATTGATCTGAGCCGATGCTCCTCAGTTTGAGAGTGGGAAAAAAGCATTATTTGTGGATCATTTTGGCTCAAAAACTGTAAAAGCTCAGATCATTGAGGCCCACAATAAATCAGATCCAAAATAAAACACAAAACCTGTTCTGACTTAAAGAAAAGCTGAGGAATCTTGAAGCCAACATTTGGTGATCATATAACATCAGAGATTTATAAGCAATTTATTGTAGGCCGGTCATTTTTGAGCACAAGACTGTTTGTCTGAAGAAAACATCCTGTGAAAAATTCCTGTGAAAACATCTTCCACCAGGCCGTCGTCACTGAGTTCTGCTGAAACTGAATAAAACAATGTGGGGGGAAAAGTATGTGAACTCTGATTTAACGGTTGATTAATCCTCCTTTTGCCTCCAACAAAGCAGCACTAACTGGGAATCAGACCTTTCTTTCAGACGTGTCTCCACAGAATCCATGAAGCTGTTTCAGTTGAGTTGTAGTTACGGTCAGGTGAGCGTCTCTTCTTCAGCTCCAGCGGCTGCAGGTCAGGAGATCATCACCACTTCAGAACATCAGACGATCAACACACTGGACAAACTGAGAGAGAAGGTCAAAGGAGCAAACAGAGACACCAAACCAGTGTGCAGACCGTCATCGTCATCGTCATCATCATCATCATCATCATCACGAACCTCAACCGGAGCCACTGGTTAAAATCAAAGCAAGCAGTCTGACTGAAACAGCAAAGGAAACAAAGAGAAAGAGGAACAAATATCTGCCATTGAAGTCAGAAAAAAAATAATTCATAGTAAAAAAAAAAGTGTCCACTGGCAGATATTTGTTCTTATTTTGATCAGGAACTCACTTTGTTTTGATAAGATCAATTCAAATGCACATTTCTTTTAGAAATTAATGCATCCAATCTTTATTTTCTATTAAAATCTGTCACACACATACAAACTTTTGTAGGGCCAAATACAAACATTGAAGGCTAAATCATCCTCATCGCCCTCTACGTGGAATATTGTTGCATTCATTTTTTGAAAAAGACTAAATGATTTTCTTATTTATACCTAAATACACATATACTACAATAAACACTTCAAATACGTAAATAATCGCAACCAAATGATTGTTGCTACTCTCTATAAAAAATCAGTGCATGTAAAAACACAAATGTTTCATCCGAATGAACTCAAACACTGAGATTCTGAACGTGCACTAGATAAACGTCAGCAATCACTCCTGAAATCATCCCTAGAGACAAACGTTCAGTGAAGTTTACAGGCCATAAGGATCAGTTCTTCATGAGAGAATCTCAATCACACGGGTTTACGCTTCATCCTCAAACCTTCAGCTGTTCAAGCAAGAATTTCAGATGTTTTTGCTAAAGGACAGTCACATGAATCACACCCTTTCTGATCATCAGACACCTCAGAACTTAATATTTGTTTTAAAAATTAAAATACTTTTCACCAAATTGTCAGTACAGCCATGAAGACAGAACTTGTTTCATGGGCAAAATGAGTTTTGAGGGATCTATCTTTTGTAAAGCGACAAATTGTTTCATAAAACTAAGTTTGTTTGTAAAATATCATTTTGAAATATTCCTTTGTGCCTGCAGAACTAATGCACTGAAGTGAAAATCAGCAGGAGAAAGAAAAAGACATCGTAAATAAAACACTAAATAACATCACTATAAACAGCAGAAAAGCTGCTTGTTGTTCAGATCCACATGTTCAACAAACTAAACCAGTGTTCATCCTCTTCATCAGCAGTGAATATTTCTAATATTAGATGTTTTAGGCAGATTATCATTCATATTTTAAGAGTCTTTACATGAACATTTTCTCCCAATCTGTTGTGCTCTTGATGAGTTCAACAAACATCACATCGAGGAACCAGTAAATCTCAATCTGATATCAAATCAATCAATCCACTAGAATAATGAATATTTATGTCAAAAAATAGCTAGTCATTTCCACACGCCGCATGTCGTTTCTTCTTTGTCTTCAGATCCACGTCCACGTGCTCCACAAACGATGAACCAGAACCAGGCCAAAGTCAAGACCAGTCCAAAGTCAGTCTTTCGACTTCTTAAACTCTTCTGACGATTCACACTGTAGTCTTAGTTTAGTTTACTTTAGTTTTTTAACAAAAGTGTGATTGTTTAGTGTTTGACTCAGTGGACAAAAATAAACAAAAACATGCTGCCAGAAACTGTTTTTTCTAAGTCTAGCAATTTAGTTTTAAAAAAATATGTTTCTTAAAAAACTGAAGATTTGAAAACTAAATCTGCATATGAAATATTTTCGGATGAGGCGGGTGCGAGTACAGATGCATGCGCTGAAAACCGTGTGCTCCATTTCTCTGGCCACGCCTCCAAATGACATCACTTCCTCCTACATGACATTTCACCCCTAGGGGACCTTAACATAATAAACATCACAGTGAACCCAAATGTCTGATAGTGTGTTAAATATAAGAGAATGGGACTGTCAATCTTTAACATCCACATCTCAAAATACAGCCAGTGTTTCTACATTTAAGCAGGATGACGTGAAACCACTGAACCCTACAGACACGTCTGATCCTCACAAACAAACAAGAGACACTTCAACAATAAGTGTGTTTAAACAAAGCAGAATGAGTGTGTGTTTCTACATCCATTAACACTCATCAGTCAGTGAATATGAAGCGCTGAGGATGTCATAATATTCTCATGAGACAATCACATTCCATCTGAACAACAGCACACACACACACACACACACACACACACACACACACACACACACGTCATTTGTCAGCATCAGTCTGCAATTCTTACATCTAAACTCGTGAAGATACGTTTTAGTGACTCGTTTTACTAGTTAAAAAAGTTTTTGCTTGTACAAAAAATGAAAAACCCTTAAAAAAAATAATAACTGAAACCAAATGTATAATTATATATAATAAATGTATGTATAAATAAATATATAATTATTACTTAGACTTATTTTATTGCAGCTTGTAGGCAAGGAAACATTTCTTATTTTCATTTAGTTCAACTTGATGTACTAAAAGAACTCAAAACTGAAATTAAAATTAAAGTATATGAACTATAAAGACTTTAAAAACAAATAAACTAAGTTATAAAAACCATATAGACATTTAAAAAAACCTAACTTAAAAATAATAAATGACACAAACTGCATTTACGTATAAAAAAGCTCAAAACTTAAATAAAAAAATAATAAAAATAAAAACAAAAACAAAAAATTACAGAAACCTTAAGAAAAAGTGTATGAACTATATAGACATTAAAAACTAATAAACTAATACAAATGAAAAATACGAGTTATAAAAAAACATAGGCATTAAAAAACCCTAACTTAAAAGAGCTCAAAACTGAAATTAAAAAAATAATAAAAACTGCACAGAAGTATAAAAAAGAGCTCAAAACTTAAATAAAAAAAACTGCATAGAAATATAAAAAATAAAAACCAAAATTTACAGAAACCTTTAGAAAAATTATATAAATTACAAATATATATATATATATATATATATATATATATATATATATATATTAACTATATACTATATATTAACTATAAAGACATTAAAAACTAATACAAATGACAAAAACAAGTTATAAACACCATATAGACATTAAAAAAACCTAACTTAAAAAAATGATGTATTATAAGAGCTCAAAACTGAAATAAAAATAATAAAAACTGCATAAAAATAAAAAAGAGCTCAAAACATAAATAAAAATAACTGCATTTAAATATAAAAAAAGAGCTCAAAACTTAAATAAAAACAAATAAAAAACAGAAATACAAAAAATAAAAATAAAAATAAATTACAGAAAACTTAAGCAAAAACTAATATAAGTTATATATAAATATACATTTATATATAAACTTAATAAAAATGACAAAAACACAAAATTACTAAAATGTTTACCAAAAAAGAAAAAAAAGAAATGTAAAAATAAAACTAATCCAAACTATTAATAAATAATTGTTCCTCAATAATACTAAAATCCCACTGGACTCTCTAAGCATTCCCTCAAACAAACAAATGGAAAAACACAGGTGGAAAGCAGAGCTAAAGCACTTGTTTATTTATAAAGCACATTAATTCCAGGATGAGGTTATATGGAAACAGTGAGCCACGCCGGGCCGAAATCACAGTGGGAGAAATAGTGCTGCTCGCACGCGCCGGCAATGTGGCACTGGAGTGCGAGGGGCCGCCGGCCTCCCAACGTCTAATTGATGACAGTGATACGTGAGCTAATGAGAAACTCAGGCCTTCGAACTCTGGCAGGAGCGTCATGATCCGCATTTAAAACGTGTCAAAACCCCGCAGGACTTTCAAGGGCCTCTGCGAGATTCTTGACGGCTCCATATAAACGCCGGCGAGCGTCTCCGCCTGCAGTCAGCGAGCAGAACCGAGAGCCGAGCCGTCCTCTGAGATAAACAGTCATGAGAGGTTCGTCGTACTCCCAGAAGAGCCTGAGCGTCAGCGGCTCCAGCCGGATGAGGGTCCAGAGCCCGTCGCCTTCCCGATGCCGCGGGTCCTCGTACAGCCGCGGCCGGACGGGGTTCCAGGGTCAGGCGGTGGAAGTGGCCACCGAGATCCACCAGCACCACGCCAACGAGAAGGAGGAGATGCAGGAGCTGAACGTGCGCTTCGCCGGATACATCGAGAAGGTCCAGGCGCTGGAGCAGAGGAACGCCGCCCTGAGAGCCGAGCTGGAGGCCCTTCAGGGACGCTTCAAGGGGGGACCCACCGGCCTCGGGGACGAATACGAAGCCAAGTTTAAAGAGATGAGGGACCTGATCGAAGCTCTCACCGCCGAGAAGGGCGCGGCTGATATCGAGAGAGGCTACATCGAGGAGGAGGTGGAGGTCTGGAGACTCAAGCTGGAGGAGGAGCTGGCCATCAAAGGTATGATACGGAAGACCATGAACGGTTGACAGATCTATCATGGGAGCTTCCAGTCCTGCTCCTGGTGTGAGTTTCTAGTCTGAGTCTGAAGACCGTGATTAGCCGAATCAGGTGTGTTTAATTAGGGTTAAAGCTAAACTCAACTCAGTGACCCTCCAAAAAGAGGTAAAAATCTCGACTGAACACTTTCAACTTTTTAGGAAAAGTTTGGTTCAACAGAAGTATAGTCAAGTTTTATTGTGGAGTTTAGTTCCAACCCTAATCAAACACCTGAACAAGTAAACCAAGATCTTCAGGATCTCTAGTTTGGTCAAAGTTGGAGCTGAAATCTGGAGGAATCTTGAGGGCCAGAGTTCAGAATCCCTGATTTAACAGTCTCTACTATCCTACAAATGAGGAAAACATCTTAAGGAGGCAATTTCGTTTTTACAATATAAAGCTTTAAACATTGTCTAGAAAGTTTGACCAAAGTTGGCCTTAACTAAATAAACTCTACACCATTTTTGGTTTCTCAACCTTTCACTAAACAATTCTTAAAAGACCATTTTGTTTTTTACTGTGAACGCTCTTAAAAATAAAGGTTCTTTATTGGCTTTGATGGTTCCATGAAGAACCTTAAACATCCATGGACAAAAGGTTCTTTGTAATGAAACAAGCTTCTTTAGATCATCAAAATGTTCTTCAGACCAAGACAAAAATGGCTCTTGTAAGAACTGTTCATTGAAAGATTCTTTGGGGAACCAAAAATGGTTCTATGGCATTACTGAAAAAAAAAAAAAAAAAAAAAAAAACACCTTTTGGAACTTTTATTTTTAAGAGTGAAGAACATTTTTCCCCACTATAAAGGAGCTTCAATGGGTGTTAAAGGGTTTTCTTGGTACCAATGCCAAAAAAAACACTTTTAAAAGGGTGTTTGGTTCCAGTTCTTGAACCAATTTTTTTTCTCAGAAGAACATTTTAAAGAACCTTTTTCAACTATATAGAAGCCTCTGTGGAATAGAAAAGTTTCAAGGATGTTGAAGGTTCTTCAAGCAACCAATGCCAGAAAACACTCTTAAAAGTGTTAATTGGGATTGGTTCCAGTTCTTGAACCATTTTTTGCTCTTAAAAGAACATTTTAACAATCTGAAGAACCTCTTCCACTATAAAGAACACTTGGTGGAATGGAAAGGTTCCCAGTATGTTCTTCATGGAGGCATTGATGAAAGAACATTTATTTTTAAGAGTGTATTGCGAGACTAAAGTGCATGCTCTTAACGTAATATTATATCAACACCATTTTTCATGTGAACTCCCTCTCGACTCCACAGAGGAGGCTGAAATGATTCTCCGCGAGTTCCGCCAAGACGTCGACAACGCGACGCTACAGAAGGCCGACCTGGAGAAGCGCATCGAGCAGCTGGTGGCCGAGATCGAGTTCCTGAAGAAGCTCCACGACGAGGAAGTCGCCGACCTGCTCAAGCAGATCGAGGAGTCCAAGGTGACGGTGGAGCTCGACTCCGACAGACCCGACCTGGCCGCTTACCTGCGCAACATGCGCGCCGAGATCGAGGCGGTGGCCGCCCGCAACGTCCAGGAAGCCGAGAAGTGGTACAAGGGCAAATTCGACACTCTGAAGGAGCAGGCCAGCAAACACGAGGACCAGATGAAGAGCATGAAGGAGGAGATCACCACCTTCCACAACCAGGTGACGGACCTGCAGAACCAGATCGACGGGCTGAGGGCGCGTAACGGCGCGCTGGAGCAGCAGCTGGAGGACATGGAGGCGGCGCACCTGGACAAGGTGGCCGGTCTGGAGGACATCATCGCCCAGCTAGAGAGCCAGCTGTGCGAGACCAAGGTGGAGATGGGAAAATACATGGCCGACTACCAGGAGCTGCTCCACATCAAGCTGAAGCTGGACGCTGAGATCGCCACCTACAGGAAGCTGCTGGAAGGAGAGGAGAAGCGGCTCGGGATCTCCGTCGCCGAAGGTCTGTCTGGAGCGGCAGGTAAAGGTCCGGGTTTGCCGTTAACAAAATGACCTAGCGCTTCAGTCGGCTGGAATACACGACATGACTTTCCGAAAACAGCTGTAAAAGCTGGCCGTCATACTGTCATAAAGTCATAATTCCGAGTGGGAAACTCTTGAGTTCCTGAGAAAATTAGTTGAAAGAAATCATTTTCCCCTCATTTACTTACCAGCTATTAAATACAAACGTCCCAGGAACTTTTGCTCAGACATAAGCCTTGTTGCTAGGAGACGCATGACAAATAGAAACAATGTGTCATAAATCGGTTAAAAGTATCAAACATGTTTGATCCCCAGAGACTGGACGGAATCAAAGTGTGAAGCTAAACAATCACAATTTTCTGAAATCTGTCAACTCAAATTTGCAGAACGACCATTTTTTCCACATAACGTTTACTCGTCCAGACTGTAAATCAAGGTCAAAGTTGTGCAACGCATCCCAGCTTTAAAAAAATTCTTAGTTTTGTTTTAATCACGTGTGTCTTGTGTCTCGTTTCCCAAGCAGTGACAGAAGAGAGAACCACGTCTGTGTCCCGTACCGTTGAGACGCACACGGCCATCGCTTGAAGACTCCTGGAGATCAACCTCGACTAAACCACGTCCCGCTAACCTAGCTGAGTTAACTGGGCCTCCTGAGAATCACAATGAAACTTTGTCTCATGTAAAAGAAACAAAATGTTACCAGACACTAAATAAAGCTTGATTTCAATGCACACTTGTCTGTGTTACGTATTTTATTGTGCCTACAATAGAACGGTTCATAAAGCCTGCTGTCTGAGCTGAAGGATGGAAATATGAACGCTTTCCTCTTTAGGCTCATTTATTTAAGGAGTTTCTGCATTAATTGGTTCCTTACTATTATTCATTTGGTTGAAAACTAAAATTGAGCTGAATAATGACAGTATTGCGTTCTGCAAAGCTGATTTACCGCGGAAATTGTTTCTTAATTGATGAACACTGACTAATACAACTGTAGATTTCTAAACTTCATAAAAAAATAAAATAAATAAATAAAAATCAAGATAGATTTACTTGAGAAGGAAAATGACAAAAACATACATCTAGTTTTCTGAAAAACAAATATCTGGCAAAAACACATTTGGCTTCATGTTAAGATTATTTTTCTGAGCCCATTTGGCAGATAATTGTCATTTTAAGCTGAAACATTCATTTTGAAACATCTCTTAAATCGTTTTGGTTTTTACGAATTGTTTGACATTGTGACCCTGGACCACAAAAACCAGCCATAAGGGTCAATTTTTTAGACTGATTTTTATATCATCTCTAAATAAATAATCTTTCCATTGCTGTATGGTTTGTTATGATAAGACAATATTTGGTCGAGATACAACTATTTGAAAATCTGGAATCTGAGGGTGCAAAAAAAAAAAAAAAAAAAAAAAATCTAAATATTGAGAAAATCACCTTTAAAGTTGTGCAAATGAAGTTCTTAGCAATGCACATTACTAATCAAAAATTAAGTTTTAATATATTTACGGTAGGAAATTTAATAAACATCTTCATGGAACATGATCTTTACTGAATATCCTAATGATTTTTAGAATAAAAGAAAAATCGCTCCAGGGTCACATTTGTATTAAAAAAACAAGACCAATCATTTTTTGCAGTGCAACACTTGTTTAAAAAAACCAAACTTGACTTGCATCACATGAACGCAGAGTCTCACTGCACAGCTTCTTTTTATTTCTCATAGTTTGTCAGATAAAAAACCCATCGTGAGAATAAACGTACAGTTTTCCAGAGTATCAAAGCAGTTCCAAACAGAAAGAATAGCTTTTTCATCACTTCCTCTTCTTCCTCTTGAGGGCCTTCCATTCTCCCTCCTGCGTGGCCAGACTGCCGTACAGCTCCTTCACCTTCCTCTTCCTCTCCGCGTCCCTGACGCACAAACACGACGGCACAATCAGAGACGGACGCCACGACTGACACGATCACGTGACGCAGCTTCACAAACACTGACCTTCTCATGATGTCGCCGAGTTTCTCCTGGGCCAGGAATCGCGTGTCCTTCCGGATCTCCCTCAGCGCTCCCTTAAACTCACGCTTGTATTTGTGCTTGAGCCGCTCGCGCTCCTTCTCCTCCTTCGTGTTTCCTCGCTTTTTACCGTAATCCAAGCTGGAGGAGAAAAGAGAGCGGCGATTCATTTGGTCAATCTGTCAGAATCAAACGTGTTTCTGTTCGTATTCATGTTTCACTCACATCTGAACAACTTTCGGTGCGAAGAGTTTCAGCGGGATGGGTTTCTTCTTCTTGAACACCAGAGGTGCCTGCTGGGAAGGCTCCTCAGGAATGGCCTCTAAGATCTCTCTGTGAAGATCCTGCACAGAAACACATCAGAACGAATCGAACGAGCCGACGATTGTGAATGTGACGTGTGATGCAGATAACGAACCTGTGTAGGGGCGGGGTAACTCGACACAGGAAAATGCTTGAGAAGCAGCGTTCTGATTGGCTGGAAGATGTGGCCGTACGACGGCAGGTCCTTATAGAGCGACGTGCATCTCTTCACCAGATCCAGACACGAATCAGTGACCGACAGCCTGAAACGCACAAACGGTTTATGTTGATTAAATCATCACTGACCACGTTTATTCATGCAGAACACCTGCCAACACTTTACCTCAAACCTTTATATATGTGACTATGGACCACAAAACCAAAGGGTCAGTTTTTTGAAATTGAGATTTAGATATCACAGCTTTCTAAGTGTGCCAAAAAAAACAAAACAAAACTAAAATTGTCCAAATGAAGTTACATATGCATATCACTAATCAAAAATTAAGTTTTGATATTTTTACATTAGGAAATGTACAAAACATCTTCATGGAACATGATCTGCTCTTAATATCCTAATGATTTTTGGCATAAAATAAATATCCATCATTTCGACCCATACAATGTATCTGTAGATATTGCTACAAATACACCCATGATATTTAAGACTGGTTTTGTGCTCCAGAGTCACATTTAATGCAGTGTATCAGTATTTTAATGCATTAATTATGCCTTGTAATAAATGCACTGTATGATCTCATGAATAACTGTAAGCACAGTCATTAAATCTATTCATTGCTACACCTTTAAAAAGTGTAATGCATTAAAATACATAATCATAAAGAATCTGGAGATATTATAATGCATTTTAACTTTGATTAAAATTTATGAAGATATAATGCATTATAACAGACATCATGAATACCTGTAGAGTGCATTATAAAGGCTTTAAGTGTTACCAAACATTTCATACACAAGTATGATTTAAAGTGTTTTACATAAAAATGATTAAAGGAGAAGTTCACTTCCAGAACAACAATTTACAGATGATGTACTCACCCCTTGTCATTCAAGATGTTCATGTCTGTCTTTCTTCAGTCGTGAAGAAATTATGGTTTTTGAGGAAAAATTTCAGGATTTTTCTCCATAAAATGGACTGATATGGTGCCCCGATTTTGAACTTCCAAAATGTAGTTTAAATGCGGCTTCAAACGATCACAAATGTGGTTGTAAACGATCCCAGGCGAGGAAGAAGGGTCTTATCTAGCGAAACACACAATTTATATACTTTTTAACCTCAAGCTCTGCGTGAACTGTGTAATCTGGGTCAAGACAGTTAGTGTATGTATCTCATTTTCTCCTCCAACTTCAAAATCATCCTACACCTCTGCAGAAGTAGCAGGTAGAACAGTGATATAGAATGATTTTGAAGTTGGAGGAGAAAATGAGATACATACAATAACTGTCTTGACCCAGATTACACAGCTCACGCAGAGCTTGAGGTTAAAAAGTATATAAATTGTACTTTTTTTTGTTTGTTTGTTTGTTTTTTTAAGAAAATAACCAATGGTTTCACTAGATAACACCCTTCTTCCTCGGCTGGGATCGTTTAGAGCCTTTGAAGCTGCATTTAAACTACATTTTGGAAGTTCAAACTCACAGGCACCATATCAGTCCATTATATGGAGAAAAATACTGAAATGTTTTACGCAAAAAACAATTTCTTTACGACTGGAGAAAGAAAGACATGAACATCTGGGTTGACAAGGGGGTGAGTACATCATCTGTACATTTTTGTTCTGTAAGTGAACTTCTCTTTTAACATTAAAAAGAGTCATGAAAGGTGCATAAGAAATAAAAATAAAGTAAGAAACAAAAATGGATTTAAAACATTAAAAAGAAAACGCAAATACAGTGCAATCCGGTGTGTGTTTTTTTGTGACATACGGACACAAATTTGTATAATGACATGGGTATGACACAGGTATTACAAGCAGACTTATGAGGCCATTTTTCAAAAGGCTTATAAATCATACAGAATGTGTTTTTTTGAGAAAGTAAAAATGTGCACAGTTTCCTGTGAGGGTTAGGTTTAGGTGTAGGGCGATAGAAAATACAGTTTTTACAGTATAAACACCATTACGCCTATAGGATGTCCCCACAATTCATGAAAACAAACCTGTGTGTGTATATTAGTGTGTGTGTGTGTGTATGTACCTGTAGTGGTCCCTCTCCTCTGCTGGGATTCTGTGAGCTGTGCGCAGTGAAATGGGTTTCCTGTTCCAGCTGAGAGATGCGTTTGGATCCTTCAGAACCAACAGATCACAGTTCCTCTCCTGCCGTCTGAATGGAGCCACCACTGTATAATCTAAAACACACACACACACACACACAACAGTCAGAACGAGCGTTTATGAGACACACACGGTCACGTGAGCATGACGGACATTAAACACCGAATGTGTGAACACAGTAATGAATCTGTCACTCGTGATGATGGACATGAGCAGACAGGAAACACCCAGATTCCTCTTCCTGTTTCCACATGAGCAGCTTGTCATGTTTGAACAGATGAAGGAAAATCTCACTGGATGCTTGAGAATGTAGAAAATTTCCCATCAGAGGCAGATGTAACACTCCACCCCGACACATCACACCGCAGATACAGATTCCTACTGCTCACGTCAACACACTCACACACACACAGACTGCAGTACCTGTGTTGTGTTTGTTGGAGACGGTCAGGTGCAGGAGACCCAGCAGGAAGTTCAGCAGTTCTGGGAAAAACCTCTGAGACAGAGAGACGAACTCCAGCGCCAGACAGCAGAGGATCAAACCCTTACACACGTCCTCCAGAGACGAAACCACACACTGAAACACACACAGTCATCAAAGTCATTAAGTTCACATTAAGTCATTAAGTCTTGGGTGTTTGTCTTTTCATCTTTTAAAAAAAAAAAAAATTTAAGCTTATAATGGTGATAATGATTGGACTTGTAGCTGGTTGGTTTGGTTTATGGTTTAAAAAAAAACAACACTTTCAAAGTCTTCAAAGGAAAAATACTTGAGCGGGACACAAAGCATCTGTTTAACCAAAAACACCAGCTAATCATTATTACACACAGACCTTAGTGAGCGCCTGACTGATGTAGATGAACGCTGGAGTCGTCACTGGATGTCTGAAGTCTGACGTGGGGAACAACTGCGCCGTGATCTTCAGGAGGACCAACTGCACACACACACACACACACAATGAGCTCAGGATCAGCTTCAAGTCTCTGTATCTGTGAACTGTGAGTGCAGCAGCTCACCATGTCCAGATCAGGCATCGGCGCTCGACCTTTGACCTCCAGTGTCTCCTCCATGCTGTGGCCGCCGTCGCTGAGTAATGTTTGCACGGCTTTACACGCCGCCTCAGGAAACATCTGACACAGACTGCAGATCTGACTGCAGAACACACACATACACACATGAGTGTTACCTGTGTGGTAAACATGTCATCCGTGTGTGTGTGTGTGTGTGTGTGTGTGTGTGTGTGTGTGTGAGTTACTCACGGGATGAGTGCGTTGATGGTTCTCAGATCAGGAGGATTCTGGGTAGCGAGTTCACCGACATACTCCATCAGAAAGCCAAACAACTTCTGAACACAGGAAAAAAAAACAATCACATTTAACACACACACACACACACGTTTGTTTTTGTGAATTGTGGGGACTTTCCATAGACTTCTCTAGATTTTATACTGACCAAACGATATTGTCTATCCCCTAACCCAACCCTAACCCTAAACCTAGCCCTCACAGAAAACATCATTTACTATTTTTAATCATTTTTTAACATTGTGGGGACCACAGGCCAGTCCTCACAATGTCAAAAATTTCAGGTTTTACTATCCTTGTGGGGACATTTATATATATATATATACACACACACACACACACACAGCAGCTCCATGTCAAACACCAAACACACTGTGTGATGTGTCTACATATGCAGCATCCGGACAGAACCAAATAATCGGGAAAGAAAATTAAAAATGGTCAAGCAGCAATACTGCAATAATACTAAAATACAGTAATACAGACATATTAAAAAAAAAAAAAAAAAAGGAAAAAAAAAAAAATGACCAAAACACAAAATTAATAAAACTTTAACTAAAATTAAAATGAAAAGAGAAAATACAAAATAAAAACTAACAATTAAATTCTAATAAAATAATTATAAAATATGAATAAGCTCTATAATAGCGTTTGATGTGGCATCTCTGACCTGTAGTTTGGCTTTGTTTCCTACAGCCAGACTGGGATGGTGACACTTGACCGTTCTGTCCAGTATGAGGCGCTGCTGCTGTGAGCTGTGATCCTGCAGGAGACACTTCAGATCACTGTAACACTCCGGAGCTGAAACACACACACACACACACACATTAGCGAGCTCATCTCCTAACCTGACCTCTGACCCATAAACAAACTTGTTTTCATGACAGATTTATTCAAACACTCTTGTACTGCAGGTCATGTGACGTTCATGATCATGTGACTGCGGTACCTTTGAAGGTGAACGGTAGTTCTGCTCTGGCTGCTTCCTGTGTGGCTTTCTTCTGCTCCTCACTCACTGCTGGAGGCTCTTTAGCACTGACCTGCTCTTCCTCAGCACCCTGACCTTCCTCATCCTCATCACCCTCATCAGACTGCAGGTCACAGTGATCATCTTCGTCATCTTCATCATCATCCTCCTCCTCCTCATCTTCTTCTCCCTCAGCATCATCATCAGCATCATCTTCAGCAGCATCATCACCCTCCTCCTCCTCTCCTTCCTCTTCATCATCATCACCATCTTCATCCTCCTTCTCTTCCTCATTTCCCTTGATGTTCCATCTGCCGTCCTGCAGAAAGACAAATAAATATTTAAATCGTATGCAGCGGAAATGACACAAGACCTAAATTTTCAGCTATTGCCACATTTTTGTGCATCACTATTTATATTTTCACAGCTAAATCACACATATTTCTGTAGCGTTTCATAAAATACACACTGTTTCAAAGCAGCTTCACAGTAATAAACAGGAAAATAACAATGATAATGTTAAAAAAATAAAATAATCAATTAGGGAAAAGTAAAAGCTATTTCGAAAGCCATTTTAAATTTGTTAAAAAAATATATATATATAAAAAAATATATACATGTAAACTGGATCAAATGATTCGCGAACCGGCTCCGAAGTCCCGAACTGAACCAAATGATTCGCGAACTGAATCAAATGATTCGCGATCCCGCTCCGAAGTCCAGAACTGAATCAAACGATTCGCGATCCCGCTCCGAAGTGGGATCAAATAGTCCCGAATTGAATCAAATGATCATATCATATTTATAAAGGTGTTTATATACTGCAGTGTTTTTACATTGGTTTTCCTGTCCTGCTGGATGCTCTTCTGGCAGCCAGGTGTGAACTTGCTGGTCTTCTCCTAGCAGGTATGGGAGTTTGTCCATATTTGGTTTCTGATGGAATTCTTTGTGGTGGTTTGTGAAATGGGGATAGAATGCGTTGCTAATTTGTGTGTAATTAGGGCAGGCTGCAAGGAAATGCAGCTCCGTTTTCACTTCCTTGTCTGTGCAGTGGGAGCACAGCCTTTCTTCTGTTGTTAGCCACGTCTGTCTGTGTCTACCTGTCTGTACATGGTCAGGACTTTTCTGAATTTAGGGTTGGTCTGGCTAAGTTTTTATTTTCAGTCAGACACATTTTGGTTTGTGCTGAGGGCATTTCTTTCTGTAAAAAATACAAAAGCCACCAAAAACACACTCCAACTGAATACCAACCCACTCTGCACTGAGCCAAGACAGAGCCCGGGAAACATTTGTGCCCTCATGTCTTGTAAAACATTTTAAATCCTGTATTTACTTTATATACGGTATTTTATGTAAGGTTATATATTCATTTTGTAAAAAATTTAAGTCCGCTCTTTAAGCACCTTGTACAAGCTCAGTAACGGTGAACGAGCAGGTGTAAGTTGCTCTAGTTACGTAATTTTAAGGTTTGTTATGGAGTGTGTGTGTGCGTGTGTGTTTCTGACCTTGTAAGCGAGTGTTTTGCGGTCGTCTTTGTCCAGGATGAATCCATCATTGATATCGTCAGCAGAGATGTGCGTGCTGGTCTGAACAGACTCTTCCTCAGTGTCTCCCATCATCCTCTTCAGTCTGTCGGCCTGAAACACAAACACACATCGGTGAGGTCTTCCTCCTCCTCATCCTCAGGTGTACGGCAGCAGACGTTCAGTACCTCCAGTTTCTGCAGGCGCTCTCTCTCCTCTCGGGTGAGCTCCTCCGCGCTCTTCAGCTTCTCTGACGGTTGAGCCTTCATCTCAAAGCCCAGCTCTCGCACCATCATGTCGTACTGGTCCAGCTGAAACACAAACACACATACACACGTGTCAGAGTGAGGCAGAGCAGCACACACTCAACAACAGCATCAGTGTTTGGACGCAGCTGTTTCAGTACCTTGGGTTTGTCCGTGTCGTCCTTGCTCTCTGCTTTGGGGGTTTTGTGGGACAGAAGGTTCTGGATGGATTTCCATTCCTGATCCAGTTTCTCCGTGAGCTCCTGCGCCTCCTCCTTCTGCGTCTGACGCTCACGCTGAGAACATCAGCAGCATCAGCATTAACAAACTGTTCACAACTATAACAAGAACATTTCTCTCTAACTCTACAACTACAATGAGAAACAATATTGTTTGAATCACTTTCAGAGCTATTTTTTTTCCAGCTAATAAATGATAATGAGCATTTACAGTGGCGGGCGACTAAACTGTCACTCATATAGTTTATCGTTATCACTGCAGATATTGTTACAATTATTGCTAGAGTTGTCAGTATAGTCATGATTACAGATGTCACAGTTATTGTTACAGCTATCGTTAGTTACTGTTCATGTGACAGCTGTCATTATACTTATCATTACAGTTATTGTTGCAGATGTTATGTTATCATTATTAGTTAATGTTACCGGTGGTACAGTTAACACAGTTAATAGTTGTAGTTATTGTGACAGTTGTTGTTAAAGTTATCCTTCCAGATGTTGTTAGAGCTATCATTACAGATACTGTTACAATTATTGTTAAAGCTGTCAGTATAGTCATGGTTATTGTCATGTCATAGTTATTGTTACACTATCATTAGTTATAGTTACAGTTATTGTTGCAGATGTTGTAGTTATCATTAGTTATTGTTACAGTTGTCATTATAGTTAAATGTTACTGATGTTACAATTATCACACATTTGTAGCATTTGTTAAAGTTGTTGTTAAAGTTATCGTTCCAGATGTTGGTATAATTATCGTCACAGCTATTGTTAGAGATACTGTTACAGCCATTGTTATACTTGTTGCACGTTACAGTTATCATTACAGCTATTGTATCAGCTGTTATAGTTATTGTTACAGATATTGTTACAATTATTGTTAAAGCTGTCAGTGTAGTCATGGTTAAAGATGTTACAGTAATTGTTACAACTATCGTTAGTTAAAGGTAATGTTACAGCTGTCATTATACTTGTTGCAGATGTTGTTATAATTATCATTACAGTTATTGTTACAGTTGTCATTATAGTTAATGTTACAATTATTTTAACATTTGTAGAGTTATCATTCCAGATGTTGTTAAAATTATTGTTACAGCTGCTGTTAGAGTTATCATTACAGCTATTGTATCAGCTGATATTGTTACATATATTGTTACAGCTGTCAGTTGTCATGGTTACAGATGTCACAGTTATTGTTACAGCTATCATTAGTTATAGATATCATTGCAGCTCTCATTATACTTATTGTCATAGTTATTGTTACAGATGTTGTTATGGTTATTATTACAGTTATCATTTCAGTTGTCATTAAAGTTAATGTTACCTATGTTACGATTATTATCACAGTTGTAGTTATTGTTACAGTTGTTGTTAAAGTTATCAGTACAGCTGTTGTTATATTTATGTTAAAGCTTTTGTAAAAGTTACCATTCCACATGTTGTTAAAGTTATTGTTACAGCTGTCAGTATAATTATTGCTAGAAATATTGTTATAGCTGTTGTTATTCTTGTTGCTTACGTTGTTACAGTTATCATTAGTTGTTACAGTTTTTACAATTATCTTAATATTATTACAGCTATTGTAACAGCTGTTATAGTTATTATTACAGATGCTGTTATAGATATTACACCTATAATTATAGTTAACATTACAGCTGTCATCATAATTACTATATTTATTAACTACTGTTAACACTACTATTATAGTTATCGTTACAGCTCTCGTTATGTTAATGCTACAGCTATCGTTATAATTAGCATTAGAGCTGTACTTAAGGTACTTACAGGTTTTGTTTAGTTATCGTTACAGTTATAGTTAATATTGCAAGTATCATAGCTAATCACTACAGGTATCACTAGTCATTACAGCCTCTGTTAGAGTTATCATACAGTTATGGTTGTAGATATCATACAGTTACTGTTAAAAGTTTGTGGTGTGAACAGGTCTTAAACCCAATAACAGAATGAAGTGCAATCAGAGTAACGTTTATTATTTGAGGAAACACTTTCTGACCTTCTCCTGTTTGGATTTGATGATGAGCTCCTCGATCAGCTCCTGCCGTGATTTGGGTTTGTGTTGTTCTTCATCTTCATCTCCTCCGCTCTTCTTCTTCAGCAAACCTCCACCGCCGCCGAAATGTGTGGCGGTCAGTTCAGCTGCAGAAACACCCATCATCACGTCACTTACACTGATTCACTATTGACAAGCGATGGTTAGCACAGCTCTGGTGTCTCAGAGAACATGTTCAACCGTGTCACCTGACAGCAGGCCCTTCTCCTCAGAGTCGCTGTCGCTGTCAATCACATCCGTCATCTTCTCCATCTCCGCCAGAGACTGGCCGTAATGGGTGAGCTCCTCTTCCTCATTCAGATTATACATGTCCTTCTTGTCATGAGTGCGCTGCACACACACACACACACACACACACACGTCTGGTTTATTATCCTTGTGGGGACTCTCCATAGGCGCAATGGTTTTTATACTGTCCACACTGTATTTTCTATCCCCTTACCCTAACCCTACCCCTAAACCTAACCCTTACAGAAACCTTTCTGCATTTTTACTTTCTCAAAAAATCTCATTCTGTATGATTTATAAGCTTTTGTACCCATGGGGACCACAAGCCAGTCCCCACAATGTCAAAAATGTCAGGTTTTACTGTCCTTGTGGGGACATTTGGTCCCCACAATGTAGCAAAAACAAGTACACACACACACACATCAGTAATGATCATTAATGCTGCAGCACATGTGATGCATGACTGTGATGTTGTACCTGTCTCTCCAGCGTGAATCTCTGCAGGATTTTCTCCTCAGGTGTGATTTTATTGTCATATTCACCGAAGCGTCTGTCGATGAACTTGTTACTTTTGTCCTTCAGTCTGAACTCCTTCAGGAGCGTCTCCTTCCTCTGAGGAACCAAACACACACTCACATATGAATCACAACTGAAGAATTCTATAGTGATCAGTGATGGGAATAACAGCGTTATAAATAAACGGCGTTACTAACGGCGTTATTTTTTCAGTAACAAGTAATCAAACGAATTACTGTTTTCTACGTTACAACGCCGTTACCATTACTGCCAATAAAATACGGCGTTACTATCATTTATTATAATATCATCATAATTGTATTTTTCAGTTCATCTGAATGTATTTGACGAGCTGTAAACTCTAGTGCGAAGGCACACGACTCGCTGTCACTTTGTCTCACACACACGCAAAGAAAGATACAGAGCGACAGAGTCTCATACCATGCAGAACTGACGCGCTACGTGTAAACGATATTCTTTGTTGTATTTTCCTCTCAAAACAACGGAGCTCCTTCGGAATTCTTCAGCTTTTAAGAACTGCCGGTTTCTCCGGTAGTAGGCGGAACTAATGTGCAAACAGCAATCTCATTGGCTGGCGCTCACCTATTATCGTCCCTGTTTTGATTACAGCAAATCAGTTCGAGCGAACGCAGACAACGTGATTAATATTCATGAACCCAGCAGCTCATTAAACCTTAGTGTGTTTAATATTGTTATTAATAGTAGAATTCGTGGTAGTAACAAGACGTTCACAGAAACACTAAATTACAAACCATATCAGCACCAGTCCTGAGTTCAGTCAACATGACAAACATGCATTCATACATGCTTATTCTAATTACTAAAGTTCTAATGGCTAAAGTTGAATGCTAATTATAATTATAATATTATATCAGATATTTAATATTAGTCTGGTGAGTAAACTAAAAATCTAATTAATTTCATTAAAATTTAATTCATTTAACATATTTAATATTGGGGTCATCCAAGTTATTTAATATATTTACTTTTTTTTTAAAAAAAAGCAACACAATAGTTACTTTGCCTGGTAATTAGTTACTTTTATAATGATGTAACGCTGTTACTAACTCAGTTACTATTTGTAAGAAGTAACTAGTAACTATAACTAATTACTTTGGTAAAGGTACGTGCCCAGCACTGGCAGTGATACAGTGACGGTTTGAGCGCAGTGTTTACTCGAGAATACCGTGGTACTACAACAGACACGTGACTGTTTTTTACCTTCTGAATGGCTTTGGATCTCGACACCCCCGGCAGACCCACATCATGTTTGCTCTTGCGGCCCAAAACATCGAACTTCTTGCGGTTGATTTTCACCTCAAACGGGTTTTTCTGAATCTCCGGAGCCGCTTTAGACTTGCGGACTTTATCAGACAAACCGCGGCTGAACTTCTGCTGTTTCCTCATCGTTAAACGCTCTGATCAGACACTAAACAGAAGATCGATTTAATGATTCAATCACACAAACATAGTGGTTAAAACGAGCTTTGAATCCCGACAGCGTTTCGTCCGTTCATCATCACAAACTCACACGCTGCGCACACGAGCACAGAAACACACGCGCGGAGGACAGACGCTGATTGGATGATGATCGCCTCCTGCGGACGGGAGAGGAACTGCACACAAACACCGCTGCAGTGGTATTTTAGCAGCATTGATAAACTATTTTTGTTTTTTATTAGGACTGGCAAACGATTAATCGCATACAAAAAAAATGAGTTTGCCTAATATGTCTGTGTACTGTGTGTAAATATTATGTATATATAAATACAAGCACATTCATGTATATATAAGAAATATTTACAAGTATATGTATTATAATTCAATTCAATTCAAATGTATTTGTATAGCGCTTTTCACGATACATATCGTTGCAAAGCAACTTTACACCAAACTGACATTTTTACAATATATGTAGTAGTAGCTTGATGTACATATGGCAGAGATGTGTGGTAAAGATCAATTAATGACGTAATCAAACAGACAAAGAACACTATAAATTAGTAGCAGAATTCGGTAGTGCTGTATGTTTTCAGGGTTGGCATCATCTGAAGTCCTCTGTGGGGTTGGCATCTTCTCTTCTTAAATGTTCTGGATCCACACTGGAGCTTGTGAATTCCTCGTTACCATGGGATGTCAATCCCACGGCAGAAACAGAGAGCAAATAGGAACATAATTAGCGTAGCTGCTGTTCAAACTAAGAAAAGGAAGATTTGTTAAACCAGAGCTAAAAGATTAATAATGAACATCTGATCAGATATAACTGCAGGAAAAGTTTATGAGATGCATTATTTGAATGCTTGGCTAAAAAGATGTGTCTTTAATCTAGATTTAAGCAGAGAGAGTGTGTCTGAACCCCGAATGTTATCTGGAAGGCTGTTCCAGAGTTTGGGAGCCAAATGTGAAAAAGCTCTACCTCCTTTAGTGGACTTTGCTATCCTAGGTACTACCAACAGTCCAGAGTTTTGTGACCTTAGGGAGCGTGATGGATTGTAGCGTGGTAGAAGACTAGTTAGGTACGCAGGAGCTAAACCGTTAAGTGCCTTATAGGTAAGAAGTGCGATTTTGTAGCTGATGTGGAACCTAATAGGTAGCCAGTGCAGAGACTTTAAAATTGGGGTAATATGATCATATTTTCTTGACCTGGTAAGGACTCTAGCAGCTGCATTTTGGACGATCTGTAGCTTGTTTATTGAAGATGCAGGACAAACACCTGTAGTGCATTACAATAGTCCAGTCTAGAGGTCATGAATGCATGAACTAGCTTTTCTGCATCAGAAACAGGTCACATGTTTCGCAGCTTGGCAATGTTTCTAAGATGGAAGAATGCTGTTTTTGTAACATGAGAAATATGATTTTCAAAAGACAAGTTGCTGTCTAATATAACACCCAGGCTTTTGACTGTAGTGGAAGTAACAGTACATCCGTCTAGTTGTAAATTGTAAGTCAAAAGATTCTGTGTATTGTTTTTAGGTCCAGTAAGTAATATCTCTGTCTTATCTGAATTTAATAGCAGAAAATTATTGGTCATCCAATCTTTTACATTTTTAACACATTCTGTTAACTTCGATAATTCAGAAGTGTCATCTGGTCTTGTTGAGATATATAGTTGAGTATCATCAGCATAACATTGGAAACTAATCCCGTGTTTTCTAATAATATTACCAAGGGGCAGCAAGTATATTGAAAATAGTAGAGGACCTAGAACAGATCCTTGTGGCACTCCCTACTTTACTGGTGATAACTGAGATCACTCCCCATTTATATAAACAAAGTGGTAGCGATCAGACAGGTAGGATCTAAACCATTTTAAAGCCTGCCCTTGGATACCTGCATAATTTTGTAGTCGATCTATTAGTATGTCATGATCTATAGTGTCGAACGCAGCACTAAGATCAAGTAAAACTAGCAGTGAGATGCAGCCTTGGTCTGACGCAAGAAGCAAGTCATTAGTGATTTTAACAAGTGCAGTTCTGTGCTGTGATGGGGCCTGAAACCTGACTGAAATTCTTCATAGATATCTTTTTTTTTTTTTGCAGGAATGAGCACAGTTGAGCAGATACAACTTTCTCTAAAATTTTAGACATAAATGGAAGATTAGAAATGGGTCTGTAATTTGCCAGTTCACAAGGGTCTAGTTGTGGTTTCTTAATAAGAGGCTTAATAACCGCCAGCTTGAATGGTTTAGGGACGTGACCTAAAGATAACGATGATTATAATTTTATAGAATTTATATTACATATATAAATAAAAATATTTTGTACACAATAACATATTTCTCTTAAATATATACATTAATTTGTGTGTATTTATATATACATAATAATTACACAGTACACACACATATATTAACTCAAACTATTATTTTGTATGCAATTATTTGCGATTAATCGTTTGCTAGCCCTTTTTTTTATTCATATTTTGAATTAGATGTCAGTTTTATATTTTAGCATCGTTGAAATACTATTATAGTTTTTTGTCCTTGTTTTGAATTAGATGTAATTTTTATATTTTTGTTTTCACCGTAAGTTTTAGTAATTTTGATGTTTTATCATTTTATAAATTAAATGTCTTTAGTAATTTGCATTTATTACATCATAGTTTTAGTTATGTAAGTACTTCAGGTCAAAACTAAACAAAAATGAGAAATAAATAGCTGAAATAAGTAATATATTTTTTTATTGTTTTAGTTCAGGTAACAAAAATGTTTTTTATTGGTTTTAATAGTAGTTAATGATAACAGCCCTGCTCCACTGCTAGAACTCATTACAGTTTCTTTAAAAATAGAATGAAAAACAGTGCAGAAATCAAATTTTATTTTTTATCTCGTAGTGGGAACAGACTTCATTATTAAATGAAAGAATATCTTTTTAATTAATAAAAAAAAAACGAATGTGACAATAAAATACAGCTAATCACATTTCCAAATCTTTTATTGTGGAAAATGAACCTCCAGTTGTTCAGCAGAGGCAGCAGGGGTCGCAGTGATCACATGTGTGTGTGTGTGTGTGTGTGTGTTGATGATGATGATGATGATGTCACTGCAGTGATGTCACTGTATTGAGCAGCTCACCTCAAGCCAAAGAAATTAACACACATTTCTTTACTTTTCTGGTTTGCAGTTTATTTGCTGCTCTGCAAGAACTCTCTCTCTCACACACACACACACACACACACACACACACAGAGACTCTCCAGATGTTTCACCACACAGTGTGTGTGTGTGTGTGTGTGTGTGTGTGTGTGTGCGTTTGTGAGTCTGTAATCTAGACCAGACTCATGCATTTACCCGTTTGCTAATTGCAATGGAAGCCTGCTGGTCACCTAAACACACACACACACACACACACACACACACACGTGCACACTGAGTGTCAGTGTCATATTACAGTGGCAGTGTAAGGTTACAGTGATTTACTGTATTTCACAGCTTCTTTCTTCTGTTTCTGCAGTTTCTTTGACTCTGTAGTCATTTTTCAAATGCTGTACAGCGTTTCTGAATGGAGCACGTCAGCGACACATGCGGGGTCAGAGGTCACTGTGTGCTGGAGCCATTATGGGTTAATAAGAAAAAGAGTTTATGATACACGACCGACACTCAGTGTAGTTTCACTGGCACACAAACCACAATCTGGAAACAATCAGCTCGATTTTCTTTCTGCTGTCCTCTCTCTCTCTCTCTCTCTCTCTCTCTCTCTCTCTCTCAGTGAATGACACAGGATGTGAGTCAGGCTTTGGCTCGTGTGTGTGTGTGTGTGTGTGTGTGTGTGTGTAGCAGAGTAGATTCACTCACATCAGCTCTTCTGCAGTATAAACACACTCTAATGTGAGTGTGACGGTTGATCATTGAGTCTCCAGCGCTGATCAGACTCTGCTCATGTACGAGACGCCACTTTAAAGAGACGCTTCAGCTTTCAAACCTTCTACTGTGCAACTTAAAATAAGATCATTAAAAAACCACTGAGAATAAACAACATCAGACCCCATTAAGTTGCAATGTAAAAAAGTAAAAAAGTCAGAATTGCGAGATAAAAGTCACAAAATCCCCTTTCATTTTTTATTCCACGGTGGAAACAAAAAACAGATTTGTGAAGGAAGTTGGAATTCTGAGTTCTGATCTTGCAATTCTGAGAAAGGAGTTATAATTGTGAAACAAAAATGAGCAATTTGCAACTTTTTTTATAATTTGGCATAAGTTTTCATAGTAATCTGAAACTATAATAAAACTATATATACATGTATATATATATATTAGGAAAACGTAAAGCAGCTGTAAAAGATTGATGTTTGAAAATTTAGATAGATTACATTAATATTGTTGCTGGCATGTTTCTAGCATGATTAGCAAGTTACTAGCATGTTGCTAGCATGATGATCATGACGATAATAATAATAATAAGTGTATCTTTCTCAAGTCAACCAAACTAAGAAAAAAGCTTATTTGAAATATGAATAAACATTATAATAGTATATAAATAATACTAAGAGAACACGGATTATATTGGAAATAACTTCAGCAGCACTTAACCTGAATCTCTCACACACACACACTCTTCCTCCAGTGCTGCAGGGGTCACTGATCTCCAGAGTGTTTTGCAGGAAGTTCAAGTGAAAAACAGACAGTGGGGCGACGCTTGTGTTTAGTCATGGCTTCTTTATTTGGCAGAGAGGTTGGTGAACACTAGTGAACTAGAGCAGACACACACACACACACACAGACACACACACACACATATAGACACACACACAAACACACACGTCTTTGGTTCTGTGGGTGTCAGGTCTGGTTCGGCGGCTCAAGGCATCAGGACGGTGTGATTTTGGCACTGGAAGAGCGTCAGTGATTGTGGCACGTGCTCACTGATGTGATTCAGCGTTCACAATCCTCTCCTCGCACACGAGGTCGAGCGCCGCGGCGCAGTGGTTTCTGGGCGATGAGAACCCACGATCCTTCACGATGATATTTACATTATATACAGGTATATTTACATCAGACGCACACGAGAAACATGAGAAACAGACACAGGAAGTCAAATCCACAGGCTGACTGAGGGAACAGTGCGTGTTCCGGTCCCACCGAGCGTCTCACAGCAGACAGATCAGGCTCTTGCCCTCCTCGATCTCCTCCTGCACTTTATCGCTGGACGTGGCGATCTCGGCCTGCGCGGAGAACACGGCGCAGATGAAGGTGAGGACGGTGCCGCCCAGCGCCGTGTAGAACGCCCAGCCCATGGAGCACAGGCCCAGCTGGTAGGGCGCCGCGTCGGGACCGCAGTACAGCTGCACCTTATCTGAACCCCAGCCGGCGGGATACAGCATCAGACCCAGAATCAGGAACAGACCTGCGGACGGACGGACGACACGTTAACACGCGGTTGGAGCGAAGGACGTGCGGTAAAACTCTCAAATCATTACAGAAACATCACGAGCATCACGTGTTTTTCTGTGCATCAGGCAGAGCAAACTGACAAAACATGCGGATTTCAGCGCTTTAACATTCACAGACACGTGATGAATTGTACAGCTCTGTCTGATTTAGATTTAATTGCCAATTCCAAGACAATCCACTCCATACAGCAAGTTTCCATTTTTATGAGTGGATTCGCAAAAATAACAGCGCTAGACGGTCGAGCAGACGTTCTGATGAATCACACACTCCAAAACTTCTGCCTCAGTATTTCTGTCTTGTTTTCCAGGACATTCAAGAAGAACTATCTGTCAACTCAACTTGTTTTCTCTTGGAGTGAAGCTTGTATTTCTTCTGAGCCCCTGGCAGATATGTGCTCTTGTTTTAGGTTTGAACTTGTTTTGATCTATTTCTCATAAAACTTATTACCATCTTTGATTTCACTTCATGAGTGAATTTTGAATTTGGAATATTAAGGCATTTGTACAGGAAACCAAACATACAAGGTGTGTTTGTGATGCAGTGATGGGTATCGTCTCATCACATCTGTCAGCTCAACACCAGCTAGTAAACACTAGACCTGTTGCGATCACTTCCTGTGTCTCTGTGGACAGACTGGAGTCACTTCCTGTAGAATGCAGCACATGTGATCAGGTGTGAGGTCACACGAGTGCGTGATTAACCAGTTCAGCTGCACTAACCGCTAAGGATTCCGATATATCCAATATTTTGAGACTCATTTTGGCCGACAGCAGATACCGATAGATTTCCTTTGGAAACAACACCAAGTCTCTCCTGTGCAAAAATTATAAGCAAATTTTTTAATTTTGGTTAGTTTTTAACAAGAATTATTTGTTAGAATTAAATAAACAATAATGAAGTTCTTTTATAATGATAGTACCCAGAAGCTTTAAAAATAACTAAACTATATATCGATTCCAGAAAAATGCAGTGGTAACCTGAACATTTTATTTTAAGATTTAACATTTGTAGATGGTCTAAAGCAAAAGAGTTGTAAAAATTCTGAAAATCTTTTAGAGCTCATAATTTGTTTACATTTTTTTTTACATTACCCATTAATGAATAAATCAGTATATATAAAATTATTTCATTTATAACGGTCATGCTTTTGATTTTTTGTTTTTTGAAATTCATGTACGCTACATCTTTAATTTAATCAGAAACTGATTGTGTATTTTACTTTCATTTTATTAGAAGCAGACCAACAGCGCCCCCTACGGAATTAAAACTCCTTACTGAACAGGCACTGCACATGCTCTTACGGTTTACTCCATCACACACCTATGTGCATTCTCAGATTAAATGTAACGATCCAAAACAGTGAATCTAAACATTATTCAGGCAAAACTGTGCTGCAAGAATGAGCTGCTACCTGACACTGCTGACTTGATCTAATCGCTAACACACCCTGAGCACATGTGACTTCTTCCTCTTATCGGCAAGGCATATCACCATTATTTTTCATATCGGGCTGATGCGATATTTACATTTAAAGCCATTAACGGACATTTCCATATTGGTCCGATAATATCATGCATCCCTAACCGCTCAACACCCTCAAGCTGAACATGACCAGCTCACAGACGTCTGATCTAGTTAGTATCCGCCCACTTACACAAGAAGAGACGTCTGACTGACACATGAAGCGACCAATCACAGATCAAGGTTTAAATCACAGCTTTATCTATCAATAACACACAAGACTGTGAGTGTGTGTTTGTGTCGGTCTGCTATAATGTGAGGAAATGAAAGTAGGTCATAAATTCTTTCCACATGTTGTTGAGGGTCTGAAGGTCTCAAAGCTGCACACACACACACACACACCTGACCATCACACTCTCACACACACACACACACACACACACTCTCTCTCTCTCTCTCTGGCTACCTCACTCACTCTCTCACACACACACACACAGCATCAGAAGCTACATGATGTCATCATAGAGTCAACAAACAGCATTCCCTCAAATACCCATCATCCCTTTCATTCTCCTCAGGGTCAGAGGTCAGACTGACTCACACATCAGTGAAATCTTCTGGAAAACACATGAAATGACCTCATCAGCCCACATAACCCATTACACACACACACACACACACACAGCATACTGTTACTGTTATACAGTAGGACCCTATGATTTCAGCGATGTGGAAAACACGGATGGAATCACAGAATCCAGTCATAAAAACGGAATTTACAGTTTAACACGGAATGACACTTATCTATAAAAATGTGGCATACAGTTGGTTCAAACAATGAAAAAAAAAAAGTTTAGCTTCAAAGCTATTTAAAAACATCATTCAATGTAAATTGTGATAATTGTAATTAATCATCGCAATTACAATTTCAAGGTAATAATCGTCAATTATGATTTCTGTCATAATCGTGCAGCTCTAGTTTTATGCCTTCATTTGATAATCAGAAACATTTAAATACACAACAGAGAATTTCTAAGGGGGAAAAAAGGAAACATTTCATAAGGCTATTGTAAGAATAAACAAAAGTTGTTTTTATGCATTCAAATAATCAGACATGCTAAAACAATAACAATACAACATAAGGTGAGAAAAAAATAAAATTTCATTGAGCTCGATAAATTTATGTTAAATTTTCAAAGGTTCATGATTTTAATTAATCAGACATGCTTTTTAATTAATACAACGTAATTTAATCGTTAAAAAAAAAGTCCAGAAATTTTTAAAAATTTAAAAAAAAAAAAAAAAAACGGAATCCAGAAAAATGAAAACGGAAAAAATGGAATTTGAGAAAAACAAAACAGATTTCATAGGGCCCTAATTGTGTCTTATATTACTATTATTTAGTAGAATGTACATGGTACTACTACTCTTGAATAAAAAAAAAAAAAATTACTACTACTGCTGAATAAAAAAAATATATGTATACCACACAATATTTCTTCCATGTTTAAATTTATTAGTAAATCCCATCTATTTGCCAAAAAATAAAACTGATTTCATAGGGCCCTACTACAGTAACACACCAATCGTCAACATCCTGCACTCACACTAATGAAGCCAAACACTTGAGCGCCTGTCACTGTACCTGGATCTGTCACAGTCATTTTAACTTAGTCAAGTCTTACATTTTTATTGTATACAATGCATTATGGGATGAGTATCTAAAAATGCATCGTGAGCTCATAAGCACACAGTCTGCAGCGAACACAGTGTGTGTGTGTGTGTGTCTCACCTGCGATGGCCTGCAGGAGTCCACACACGTTGAAGATGCTTTTCTTCATGATGCTCTGGAAGCACATGGTGAAGACGGAGATGAAGGCGACGGCGCACAGCAGCAGAATCCCGGCCGCGAGGAAGATGGAGGTGGCCTGCCAGAACCCGCTAGCGATCTCTCCGAAGTGCACGGCGTAGGGGCCGCACAGGACTCCGCGCCGCAGGTGGGGCAGCCGGATGCAGCGGCCGTAAATGCCCAGCGTGGGCCGGTACGCCTCGCCCGCCGCCGTGGCCCCGTGCGGAGAGAAGACGGCGTCCGGCGTCCGCGGGAATCCCACCAGCCAGTCGGTGCTCATGAAGGCGATGAGCTCGCTGAACGCCGCCACGATGCTCAGCAGCGTCCACAGCATCGAACGGCACGTCACGATCACGTGACACATGGTGCGCGGCTGGGGTCGAAGGTCACAGGGAACTGTGGGTGTGTCGTGTGGGACGAGCGGAGAGGCTGGAACAAATGTCTCTCTCTCTCTTTTCTCAGTGTGTCGTTCAGACGCGAGTTCCTTCCTCTTTCTGTCTCTCTTCCTCCTCCTCGTCTGGATTCTACATCTTAGTGCGGAAGTTTGACCATCATCTCACAAACACAACTGCAGGAAGACAGAACATATGAATGCAGCAGTTAAAAACAAGTTGGAATAAACAGTTTCGTTTACAGTGAGTTTAAATCTCACAATTTTGACTTTCTTTCCCAGAATCGCGAGTTTATATTTTATAATTCTATTTTTTTGTTTTCATCACAGCATAAAAAATTGCCACTTTTTATCTCAAGTTTGAATTTTTTAATGCAACTGTGAAACAAAATCACAAGTTGTGAATCACCGTTATATTCTGTGGTGGAAACAAGTTTCTATGCAAACAGAGCTCCAGATATAAAATCAGCAAAATAAGAATGAGAATATTCACCTGAACACAACAAAATTAGAATATTCAGAATAAAAACAATACATTCTCTATATGTTACATGATCTTCGTTTTAGAATTAGTGCTGCACGATTATGACCAAAATCATAATTGTCGATTATTCCCCTGAAATTGTAATTGCGATTATTAATTACGATTAACACAATTTACATTGAGTGATGTTTTGAATAGATTTATACCATTGTTTGAAGCAACTGCATGGCACATTTTTATATACTGTTTCTTCTTTAAATATAAAAAAGTACAAATTTAAAAATGAAAACAATGAGAAAAAAATCTTAAGATAACCTGTAGGAAAAATACACACACTC
Organism: Labeo rohita; assembly: GCF_022985175.1. NCBI lineage: Eukaryota > Metazoa > Chordata > Actinopteri > Cypriniformes > Cyprinidae > Labeo > Labeo rohita. The sequence continues at coordinate 227,320 of NW_026129788.1, read as the reverse complement.
TCTCACACGCACCTCTTAAGAAAGCAGAATAATAATGTAAGCAGTTTTTTTTTTTGTAATCGTGCCTTTGAACGATTATATAATTGTGGCATCTGTAATTGTAATCACGATTAGAAATTTGATTAATTGTGCAGCCCTAATTACAATCATAATTTATTATCTATTTTTTACTTCAGTGTTTTTTTACATATTGCGTGTTCAGACTTTCAATTGTTCTAAACCTTTTTCTGTTTTCTATTGTTTTAATGCTTTGGTAACACAAATGTGCTTCTGACAATCTAAAAAAAGCTTTCTGAACTGAACTGAATATAATCACACGTCTGCAGTCGGTTCAGCAGTGATCTCGGAGAAACAGTTGAGATGTGATGAGATCTCAGAGCGAGTGTGATGTGTTGATGCGGACGGATTCTGCGCTGTGATTGTCATCAGTGTTTGTGTTCTTCTGAGACTCAGCTGCTGACCACAAACACATGTAGATGATGTCATGGGTTAACCAGCCGAACAACCATGAGTCACTGCAGCAACACACGACGCTTCATCTGTGAATTCCTCACTGCTGCGCTGCACAGGGAATGATGGGAAATGGGCTAACGAGTTCATCCAATCATAAACTGCTGTATTAATTGTGCTTTCTGATGAGAAGTGATCAGCACGTCTCTAACGCAGTCATTCAAAGTTTCCAATGAGTAACTATGACCAGCTGCCAGCTGCATAAACACAGCCCTTATAACTAGTCTAACTAACTTTGTTTGCTCTCAAATGAGCTTTTATGCAACTGACTTGAGTAATCCTTAGGGGAAAAAAAGACCAACTTGAAATAATGATGGTCATATGTGTGCAACTCATAAACACACACACACACACACACACACACACACAACTAACAATATCAACTGAAACAAAACAACTTGATGAACAGAACAGAGACGAAGGATTTCCTGAACACACACACACACACATACACACTCTGAGCGTCTCCATGCAGGTATAAACACAAGGCCTCATTCTGTCTGAAACACACAAATGAGAAATTGAAACCAAATGCTCAGATCACATGACCTTCTGAAAGGCCTTGACCTCTGACCTCTGCCGACTGCAGCCTGATGAGTGATAAAAACCTCACAAGTGTGTGTGTGTGTGTGTCAGTTTTATACATCCTGAGTTCTTCACAAATGAAAGTCACATGTTTGTTTCACTATACAGTATCACGGAGCTCATCTCACGTCTACTGTTTTCCTGTCAGGTTAATGATTTTTCTCTGTTTAACTCTAAACAAACACTCACGGAAACCAACGCAAAACACTAGATTTAAATAAAAATTATGATTTGACAGATTTATCAGCCTTTTTAACAAGTAAGGACACGTAAAATGTCCTCACTAGCCGCTTGTCTTATAAGAGAGGACATTTGGCCCTCACAAATATAACTAAACACACACACACACACAAGCGCTCAGGTAAATACCTGGTTTCAGCTCTGATTAACTCATTGCAGTCATATGAACTCAATCCCAGCGTCTCGTCTCATTCACTTCTCTGTGTGAATGACGCTCTGCTTCAGTGATGCCATTGCTCTGGCCCCGCCCACTACAGGCCCCGCCCCCGAGGGGCCCGTCTACAGCTGAATCTGGGTTACAATAACACACAGTCTGGCAGGAGCTGATGAAGTCCTGCTGTCTAAAGTCTAACGCTGCTAAAGTTCATCAACCCATCCTTCATCCCATCATAAAACTGTGAATGTACAATATGAATACAAGGGTCAAGATCTCCACCCTGATCACATGATTCAGATCCGCGTCATCAGAACAGAACTCCTGTGATAACGCCATGGGTTGAGAAACGCTGAGCATACGTGTCATATTTTATATGTTTGTGTGCACATTGACCGTTTCGCCCCACCCGAGAACTGATTTATGTTGATTACTGAGCCGCTGAATGACGGGAACGACAGAAACAGAGAAACAGAGAGGAGATGAGAGAAAATCACGTCAACACAAACACTGATGAGCACTGGAACAAAGACCCGCGCTAAACCAGACCTCACACTAGCAAAAATAAAAACAAACCTTTAACCACACAACTTCAAAATGATTCAAGTAACACGCTGTCAACATAAAACACACGACTTGTTACACAGCTTTGCATGAAATATGAAGGCACATTGTGTAAAAACAGCGTGAGATTCATCCTTCACCAGACCAACAACTAACTAATGCTCATCTGTAGTATGAACAGATTCACATGAATCCACTGCACTGATTCAGAGTCACTCCTGTAGTGAACACACACTGAGATCTGAGATGAGATCAGCTCAAATCAACTCTGATCATCTCCATCTGGAATGATGATTCCTGACCAGCACAAACGGCCGTGATCCTCATGGAAAAATGGCCCTCATGTTCAGTGAGATCATGTTTATGATGACACACACACACACACACATACAATGAGAAGAGAGGAACACTCATGGGATCAAACTCAGAGCGTTTCTATGGCAATCCTTCCCTGAGCGGATTATTGGCTGATAAAAAACACACACACACACACACACACACACAGGGTCTGCGATGAAACACAGCCAAACACAATCAATCCAGCGCGGCTCAGCGTGAGAGTAACCAGGAGAACCTCATCATAACATCACAACAGCAGAGTGATTCACTGATGTCATCATCAGCACCGGCACGAGCCCCACAGACGCCTCCGTCATTCCCACAGCCTCACACCACACACACACACACACACACTGAATGAGTTTCCAGAAGCAGTCGTTAACGTGTCGTGTAACCCGTTTAATATTCACAACAACAAACCACAAACAGAGAGTGTGTTTGGATTTCTCCTGCTGTCATCACAGGAAGTGCTAGTACTTCACTAAACACTTCACTAGTTCACTCAGTGGATCGCGGGCGTGGGAAAACCAGGAGCGCTGTTATTCCATACGGGGTCAGCTGGGAGAACACCTGCGATTGAGAGGTGAACAGCTCCCATAATGCCTCAGGAGAGACCGGATGAAGGTCACATGATGAAGAACAGCAGCTAGACCCGTCCTGCCTGACATGCCATTAGTGCTGCATGAGCCAATCAGAACACACTACATCCCATAATGCAATGTGTCTGATTATAATGCCAAACATTACTAAGACCTATGAATTTTTTTTTTTTTTTCCCAAATTCTGTTTTTTTTTCCATGTTAGACCTTCTGGACTCTGCAAGAATGGTTAAAAAAAAAAGCGTATTTAATTAAATCAAGTAATGGATACAATGTAACAATCAACAACTTTCATTTTAGGGCCTTTGTTTTTTTGTTATTCAGTGTTTTCCATTTTAATTTTCCACTTCAATGGTTTAATCCATTGTTTAATTTGAAAAGCATGTCCAATTAATTACCTTTAAAGCTTTAACATTTTAATTTATTAATCGCTTTACAATAATAGAGCTTTGTGAAAGTTTTTGGGGGTTTTCTTCAGAAATTCTGCATTGTGTTTTAATTTTTTGAATATTTTTCTGTAAAGCTGCTTTGAAACGATGTGAATGATGAATGATTTATTTGTGCCGATCACTTACGCCCCTCACTGAATGAACTGAGGTCAGTGTGTGTGTGACGATCATGTGACGATGCTTTGACGTGGTTATCGTGCTGCACGCTAACTGTAGTGATCAGTGGTGCTCCATACTGAACTCATCCACTGCAGTGTTTATGTGAGGAGCTGAAGATCAATCAGCCTGAAGAGGCGACTTCCTGGTTTCCTCGGGTCACATGATGGAGAACAGCAGACGTCTGAGTGGGTGGTCAAGCAGAAGCAGAGACTCCCGCTGGAGCCACACAGTAAGTGTGTGTGTGTGTGTGTGTGAGCAGCTCTGAGCGCCTGATCTCTGACAGTCCTCCGGTCTGACCCTCTGGAGCTCCCAGCAGCCCCTGCAGCAAGAGGAGGATATCCGCAGCACTATTGTTCAGAACCACTGTTTGTCAGTTTAATCTGTTCCTGCTGCAGGACACACACACACTCACACACATTCACGAGACCTGAATCTGCCGCCCAGCTCACCTACTGACCGTATTCACTGTCAGCTCATCTGTTCTCACGGTCCATCAGGATCATCACCGGAGCCGAGGAGTTTAACGGTCACCCGCTGATGGATGTGGGTCACATCAACACCCTGTGTTTACTGAACATCCTTGAGAATGAAGCAAGCGGCTGACCAGCAGTGAACGGTTTACACTAACGAGCGTCACAGATTCTGGGTTTAATGACGTCTGTTTTAGAAAAGCTTCATGAAGAATTAAACACACTTACACACACTTACACACACACAATGAAGAATCACGTCAGTCTGTGCTGATCCACCACATGAGCATCTAAAGCAGCTGTTCTCAATCACTTTGACTCATTGTCCAGCACAACATTCAAAGGCCCAATATAAACCATTCGATTTTTCATCTGAAACTTCTACTGTAATTGTGACTAAAAAGACGCTTATGTTTAACTTTCTTATTTACAGAAACTGGGAGTGTTGATGTAGTTGCCAAATAACAATTAGTTGTTGCAGTTAACAATTAACCACAAATCATTTTGTGATTCCAGACATCTGCAAGAAAAAGAAATGTAATAAAAAAAAATAAATAAATAAAAATTAAAAAGCATATTAATTACCTTGAATTATTTTAATGTATTTTAATATATTGTATAATTGTATTAATAATAATAATGATGATGACTTGATGTTATAGTAATAATAACAACATTGTACCAGTTAATAAACTTAGCCTCTATGTTAAGACAGTGTCTTAAGTACTAGTTTGACCAACTAGCAGTTAACCGAAGGGTAACCAGTTTTATTTTTTAGATTCAACTCAGACTAATCTACATTTTTCTGTAACTGAATTTAAAAAATGATGACCAGTCTTAAAGAATAAATTGACTAACTTTTAAGTCTAGTCTAAACCTTTTATGCAACCGGCCCATTATTATTAGTATAAATATGAATATTTATAATATAATCATCTTAAAATACTTGTAAGTCATCCTGAAGCCTCAGCAAACTTACAAAGGACTCCAATAAGTCTTAAGATTATTTAAATTTCATTATATTAAACTGATAATAAAAATGTGAAATCTCCACTAAAAGTAAAGACGTATAACATTAAATTGACATCATGCATTGAGTGCTATTCCAGCAGATGTGTTAAAGGGTCAGTCGGTTTAGACTGCAGGGTCTTCCAGTACTGTCTTGAGCGTTGACCGTGTCTCAGGTCTCCTGGTTGAGAACAGCAGTGAACAGACAGTAGTGTGTACCTACAATGAACCCTCACACACTCAGAGAGGAAGAGCTGATCTGATCTCAGCGCCTCTATTTCAGGGTGTTTGTTATGGAGGGGGTTTCCACCGTTCAGCGGGACGGCAGGTGGGCTCTGAACAACATCACGCGTCCCATTGTGTCCAAACGCGGCACATCATCAAACACACGCCGTACGGACCCTTAAACAGCACAGCAGCTGGACTGATGGGAAAGACTGAGGCGACTTTCAGTTCATTAATGACACGCCGCTTCCTCGTCTTACAGTATGATTGTGTCCTACAGGAAACACTGACACACACCTGATCACATAAACACACGCTGAACACTCTCACACACAATCGCTTCAGTTCAGCTCAAAACACTCCTGACTATGTGACCAAGACATGTTTCAGGTCTTCACACGTCTTTCACATGTTCAAATACAAATTTGATGAGTGACTGCCGACAAACACGTCAAAGCAGGCGTCACGTCACGACGACTGAAAGCTTCAGCGTTACACAGCGGCCTGTCAGGCGTAACATGTCAAACATGAGGACAATTGAGCTGATTACCGCGGTTCACGGCACAATGACGTCACGGGTCACGAACCCCGAAAGATCATCAGACGGGAAACTAACAAGTCCATTACAGAACACAAGCAGAACCTGCACACATCAGGTCTTTATATCATGTCATCCACACACACATCACATGTTACGAGAGAAACATCAGTAAAGATTTTTATATCTGACACAATCATTCTGATCTTTCTGGATGAGAACAGCAGACTTTAGCAGATGCTTTCATCCATAGCGACCAATACTGCATTGAAGATTTACATGTTATCAGTTCAAACACTGGGATCGACTGTCTGAGTTCCAGGAATAATGTTGATTTCTGTTGACTCTAATGAGACTCATCTGACACACACGAGACTCACACTCACATCTACTAGAGACCCACGATAAACAGAATACAGTCAAATGCCCTATTTGGATGGTAATGGTTTCTCAGACGGATGTCCGTAAAAATAAATTTACATATCACCACAGTGATAAAACTCACAGATTCGGACGGCGATTTATTCACAGTGGAGAAGCGAGTTCCGTGATCCTACGAACCCAGGAACGTGCTGCTCACGTGGCCAGTCACATGATTGTCTGCCATTAATAAAATGAATTTTATTTACAAATTTAATCTTATTATTGTGTAAAATGTATTAAAAATACTTATTACAAAAAAAGAAATACAAAATCCACTAACATTATTCTGCTTTCTTAAGATGTGTGTGTGTAAGAGAGTGTGTGTGTATTTTTCCTACAGGTTATCTTAAGGGTTTTTTTCTCATTGTTTTAATTTTTATATTTGTACCAATGGTATAAAGCTATTCTAAACATCATTCAGTAAATTGTGATAATCGTAATTAACAATCACAATTACAATTCTGATTTCTGTCATAATCGTGCAGCCCTAGCTATAGTTATATAATACGCATTTCACAATTGAATTGCATACCTGCCGCTGCCATAGTAAAGACCCATTTCAAACGTTTACATGCTTTTCTTCTCTTTCTGTTCCCACTCGCTGTAGTGGAGCAGTTACAAAGTATTGTTCTTTTAAACACTTTCTAGCATTTCTGTAATAAATATGCATTCAAATTACAGCGTACAATAGTAACCACACAGTGTTCAGCAGTAGTCAAAAAGGTATTAAACATTGAATTTAGAATTTTTACGAGGGTGGTGAGAGAAAAACACAGACATACTGGATTCAGACGGCAGTTAAATCATCGACTGCCACCTGTAAATGGTGAAAATCACTTATGCCCCCATTAGAAACAATTATCATGCGAATAGGGCTAAACTCTAACAGAATGGTACAGAATTTGGTAAATGCCGAATTAATTCATTAATTTCAAAGGTAAAGATACATTAGGGACTAGTGCATACACACACACTTTTTTAATTTGATTACATTTTAAAAGGGTGATAAAACTGTTAAAGTTTTATCAATCTAATTGATTACCACTGCTTTTGACAATAAAATTCAGATTAAATTTACATTAAATCATAAAACACAAAATTCTGAAAAAATGTAATAGAATTAAAACAGAAAATAAAATTATTATTCTATTGCTAAAATTGTTTAATTATTAAAAAAATTATTAAAAAATTAGTCCAAATAAATTTTAATGGAAAACACAGAATTTGAAGAACAAAACTACAGACAGCAGAAGGTCTCTGAGAACTCAGATGCTCTCCTGGAGAAGACAGCAGAAGGACTGTGGGACTGATGAGAGCTCACGGATCGTACAGACACACGCTACGAGAACCCAGAATAATAAACCCCACGTCACACACACCATCCGTTAACCTCACATCAAACACACACAGCAGAACTGAGCTGCTGGCCAGATGGACCTTCAAAGGTTCTGGAGGAAACCCGTTTAGAAGCTTCAGTCTGATCCACACACACACACACACACACACACACACACACACACTCTCGTGTGTCTACAAGCACACAACATCAGCACATTAGAGTGGAATATTAACCATAAACACTGGATTCATTAGATCTGATCACATGTTACTGATCTTCATCTGATGGATTCACAACAGCCACAAGACTTTACAGAGCACTTCCTGTCTCCTAAAAGAGCGCTTCCTGTTGAAACACCCATACTGACACACTGAACTACTGAACCTATTGAGAAATCGCCTGTCTGTCAGTGATTCCAGCTCATTCTCTCCTGCTCGACAATCATCCAAACATTCCCACAAACCCCAGCGACAAATATCACAGAAATATCAGGCATTCTCAGCGACCTCTGACCTTCACTGGGAGACATCCCGAGCTCACACGCATGAGCCTCTGAGGAAATCTGACTCAAATTTGTCCTGAAATTCCTCAATGTTTTGCCAAACCCTGTGAAATACAATAGTTCCTCTGAGCAAAAGTCCCTTGTAGATTTATGATAATATTTCAACAATTTAACAAAACTTGTTTTTGTTAAATACAATATTTCTTCTTATTATAATATAATAACCACGCATCACAACACACACAATCACATTATCATGAAAACACACAGCTATAGTTTCAAAATCACTGCAGTTCTCAAATGAATCACTATAGTTTCGAAATGAATCACAATAATTCTAATATGAGTCAGTGCAGTTCCAAAATATGAAAATCAGTCTTATAGTGAAAACACAGCTGTGATTGGCTACTGCGGCCGCTCATTTGCATACAGCTGTGATTTATTAACACATCACATTACGGTGACTGGATCACACTCGAGTGTGTTTGCACTACAGAATAATATAGTGAACACAAACGCTCCGCAGCAGTGCGGAGATGAATAATACAGGCGGCTCCTGCGGGGCCCCGAGCACAAGCGTCCCCTGAGAACAAAGACAGACAACAACTGTCCTGAAATGTGCGGGGGTTTGGGTGGGTGAGCTGAACCTCCTCCGTCCTAAAACACACTCCGCTGCTTTCACAGAAAACACAGCGTGAGCTCATGAGGACGACACACACCACACTGAGACAAAGAGAGACAGACAGACAGAGAGACAGACAGAGAGCAGGAGGAATTTGTTTGATGCAGCACAGATGAAAAACACTAAGAGCAAGAGACAGAGATAAGAACGAGAGACTGGTTTACTACAGCACTAATCTTATCAGTGTGCATGACTGACCTGCACTATAACTCAGACCTCGAACACCAGCCTCACTGCACACACACACACACACACACACACAGCACAATGAAGACGATGATCTACAGGTCACCTGACATCAGACGGACACATACTCACTCTCTGTGTCTGTGTGTGTGTGTGTGTGTGACGGCCAGCGCTCAGAGCTCTGGGCTTGATTTGAAGGCAGCGCGGCTCGGCTGGTTTTAATTCAATCAAACATGCTCCTTTTGGGAGCGCTGCATGGAAACTCCAGCACGTAATGTGACCCATTTAAAGCCCTTCTGCGCTTAAACAGAACCGGCCACATCCAGATTCCCGTCGGTCTGAACCGTGTGCCTGCGACTCTCCTGCACAAACCTACGCGTCCGCACGATCAGAAAGCAGCGTTTCAATGCAGATGAGCTCCGTCGGCAGCTGTGCTGCAAACCGCAGTGTCTGCTTGACCTTTGACCTCCAGCACACATTCAATTAGCATTTTAACACCGCGTTTATCTCGGGTTTCACATTCACACACACAGACACACTCTGGCTCGCGTTACAGATGATCTTACTGTAGAAAACCACACGATATGCTGAGCACTCTAAAAAATGAATCACTACGCAAGTATTCTGAAAAACGAATTGCTACACTTGCAAAATGAGCTGCTATAATTGTAAAATAAATCATTACAGTTCTAAATTGATCACTGCAGTTCTAAAATGAATCATTATAGATCAAAAATGAATCAATACATTTCTAAAACAAATCATTATACGTCAAAAACAAATGACTGCAGTTCTAAAATGAATCATTATAGATCAGAAATGAATTCCTGCAGTTCTAAAAATGAAACTTTATAGTTTAAAAAAATAAATCAATACATTTCTAAAACGAATCATTATACGTCAAAAACAACGTTCTGCTGGCATTTCTAAAAATAAAATATTATAGTTAAGAAATTAATCACTGCAGTTCTGAATTAAATCATTCGAATTCAGAAATGAAATCACTGCAGTTCTAAAATGAATCATTATAGTTCAGAAGTGAATCACTGCAGTTCTAAAATGAATCATTATAGTTCAGAAATGAATCACTGCAGTTCTAAAATGAATCATTATAGTTTAGAAATGAATCACTGCAGTTCTAAAATGAATCATTATAGTTCAGAAGTGAATCACTGCAGTTCTAAAATGAATCATTATAGTTCAGAAATGAATCACTGCAGTTCTAAAATGAATCATTATAGTTCAGAAATGAATCACTGCCGTTCTAAAATGAATCATTATAGTTCAGAAATGAATCACTGCAGTTCTAAAATGAATCATTATAGTTCAGAAATGAATCACTGCAGTTCAAAAATTAATCATTTTAGTTCTAAAATGTCTTTGCCACTGCAAATCACTGTCAGTTCAGAGTCTCATTAGAATGTGGCCAAAATCAGCACGATGCTTTTGTCTATGATGATTTGAAATGCTGTCTATGTAGGCAGCTCACCAGGATTCGAACACATTCAGATCGTGAATCGCAGCAGTGGGGCGCAGACAGACTGTGTGGTCTGAGATCCAGCACACAGTGTTTACCTGACGGCCCACAAACAGCGCAGGAAAACTCGCCTCTGAGTTTCCACTCGTTCTGAACGGAGGAAAGCGTCTCCCCGTTGGCAGCGCATGAGACGGACGCGTGTGTTTTCTCTTGGCTTGAGCGGCCTGTAATGAAGCGTCTGTGTTTTTATGGTCGGAGCGGAGAGCGGCAGGACCGTCCACGCTCTTATTCTTAGCTTCCATAAAGTGAACGTTCACTGATGATCGAGCGCTGGTAAACCAGCTAACCTCAAACAGACCTTAAAGGGCCAGCGCAGGAAAAAAGACATCACGCTGAGCCCAGATCAGTCAATCTGACTGCGGGCCCAAGGCATTGTGGGACGCAGCTGGGTCCTAAAAAACGATTCTTAAAAGTTAATAAAGATTATTGGAGGATTACTGGAAGAACAAAGATTATTGACATTTTAAGAGAAAATACAGCCTTTCTACTTCAAAATGTCACATATTTATTTGTTTATTTTTGTTTATTCCCTGATGGAGTAAAATTATAAAAATACACCACTTGTTTTTTAACAAAAATATGATTAAAAATCAGGCTTCAAATTTAGAATGCACAGCAAAGAGAATGAAATACTGTTTATAGCCTTTATAATCTGGCAGAACTGTATTTAAATAGAGAGAAATAATCAGTATCTATTATCTGCCTGACGATAACAGAAATAAAACAACACAGATGTGTCACCATAAACACATAATGACAATAATCATCAATTATTTGACGTGAATGGCTGAAAACAGCTTTGATTCATAAAATCTCACCAACACTTTAATTATTTCTCCAAGCCAGCAATGAGGATAAATGTGACCCTGGACGACAAAACCAGTCTTAAGTCACTGGGGTTTATTTGTAGCAATAGCCAAAAATACATTGTATGGGTCAAAATTATCATTTTTCTTTTAGGGCAAAAATCATTAAGAAATTAAGTAAAGATCATGTTCCATTAAGATATTTTGTAAAATTCCTACTGTAAATGTATGAAAACTTAATTTTTGATTAGTAATATACATTGTTAAGAACTGTATTTGGACAACTTTAAAGGCGATTTTCTCAATATTTTGATTTTTTGCACCCTCAGATTCCAGATTTTCAAACAGTTGTATCTCGACCAAATATTGTCCATCATAACAAACCACACATCAGTGGAAAGCTGATATATTCAGCTTTCAGATGATGTATAAATCTTTTGAAAAATTGACCCTTATGACTGGTTTTGTGATCCAGGGTCACAAATGAAGGAAAAGACTCACATGCCTGTCCTCTATAGTTTCACGCTGTTTTACCATGGTATTCACATGGTACATGTACAACAACATACGGTTTTACCTTGACAGTACCGTTGATTCATTATAAAACGACGAGGTTTTCGTTCATATTGTTTAAATTTCCACTCAGTGATAATATAATTGTGTGTTTCTGAATGAAATAAAGCACATAAAGTGATTTGTTGTGGTAAATGAGGCTCGGCTGCAGATTGAATGAGTAAATCTGAACGATTCTCCTCACGGAAAGAAAAAAAACATTTTTAACCGAAGAACAAACGAAGACGAATCAGACACAGCAGCTGTAAATCTCACGGTATATCACGTTAAAGCAAATCAAAACGCTTTCAATCCAGAGAAAGGAGAGAATGAGGGAATGAGAGAATGAGAGAGGGAGAGAAAGAAGGAACTCGTCGTTTCTCCTGCCACGACTTTCCGTTCTGGACACACCGACGATAAAAAACCAAAAACCGATTCAAACGAGCAACTTTCGGACTGGAGTCTCCACACCGAGCTGCTCTAAATGTAACGAATCCGTTGTGTTTGCATTAATCTGAGGTGAAAGTGCGGTGAAAGTGAGGTAAATGTATAAATGTGAGGTAATTTATACCTAACCTGCGAGAACAAAAGCTACTCACGTTCGCGCGCTCCTCAGCCGGACGGTCTCGCGGAAGAAAGTCGGTGATTTCAAACATCCAGAAAACGAAGGTTTCCGTTAAACCGTCCGCGAGCTCACAAACTCATTCACCGACACCCTCTCTCGCTCTCTCTTTTCTCTCTCTCTCTCTCTCTCTCTCTCGCCACCGTCACCACGGCAACACACCGGCGCCTCCACGCGGCTTCACAGCTGTGCGCGCACGCGCGTGCTCAACCCCAGCGCGAGGGTCGCTCATTGTTTGGCGCTGAGTTGTGAACGATCCGCATCTGCGGACAGAAACAGCTGCTTCATCACATCTGTCCGTCCGTCACAGAGACATAACGGACACATCAGCTCACAGACACACACAGCGCGACTCTCATATTCTCACACTGAAGTGTCTCCAGCTACAGAACACAGTGTTTGACAGATCAGTGGTTCTCAAATCTGTCCTGGAGCATCCACAGCCCTGCACGTGTGGTGTGTCTCCCTCATCCATCACACCTGATTCACCTCGTCAGTTCATCAGTGGAGACTGTGACACCTGCAGTGACTGTGTCAGACTCACTGAGACACAAGATGTGCAGTGGAGGAGATTCAGGAATCATGGACAGGTGTGAAAACCACTGAAGTAGATTAAAAGAAGTTTGTCAAGACCAACTTTGAACTTGGCTTGAAAAAGCCTGACCAGAAAGTTTGAAAAAAGTTTTACATAGTTTTAAAAGATTTCAACATTTTTGAAAGTTTGTCAGTTTTCAGTCTGAAATAGATTTAAGTTTCAAGTAGTTTTAAAGATTAAAGCTTGAATGTTTTGAAGGCAATACAGTCTGATAGAGAGATAGATAGATAGCATGTTTCTAACATGACTAGCATTTTCTAGCATGATTAGCATGTTGTTAACATGTTTCTAGCATGATTAGCCTGTTACTGGCATTTTGCTAGCATGTTTTCATCATGCTTAGCTTGCTATTGCTTTAACATGATTAGCATGTGGTTAACTTGCTTCTAGCATGATTAGTATGTTGCTAGCATGTTTCTAACATGATTAGCATGTTGCTAGAATGTTTCTAACATGATTAGCATGTGGTTAACTTGCTTCTAGCATGATTAGCATGTTGTTAACATGTTTCTAGCATGATTAGCCTGTTACTGGCATTTTATTAGCATGTTTTCAGCATGCTTAGCTCGCTATTGGCATGCTTTAACATGATTAGCATGTGGTTAACTTGCTTCTAGCATGATTAGTATGTTGCTAGCATGTTTATAACATGATTAGCATGTGGTTAACTTGCTTCTAGCATGATTAGCATGTTGTTAACATGTTTCTAGCATGATTGGCCTGTTACTGGGATGTTGCTAGCATGTTTTCAGCATGCTTAGCATGTTGCTAGCTTGCTATTGGCATGCTTTAACATGATTAGCTTTTAGTAATTTGCTTCTACCATGATTAGTATGTTGCTAGCATGTTTTTAACATGATTAGCATGTTACTACCATGTTGCTAGAATGTTTCTAACATGATTAGCATGTTACTAGCGTGTTGCGAGCATTTTTCTAGCATGATTAGCATGTGGTTAACTTGCTTCTAGCATGTTGCTAGCATGTTTCTAACAGGATTATCATGTTGCTAGCATGTTTCTAACATGATTAGCATGTGGTTAACTTGCTTCTAGCATGATTAGCATGTTGCTAGCATGTTTCTAACAGGATTAGTATGTTGCTAGCATGTTGCTAGAATGTTTCTAACATGATTAGCATGTTACTAGCGTGTTGCGAACATTTTTCTAGCATGATTAGCATGTTGTTAACATGTTTCTAGCATGATTAGCCTGTTACTGGCATGTTGCTAGCATGTTTTCAGCATGATTAGCATGTTGCTAGCTTGCTATTGGCATGCTTTAACATGATTAGCGTGTGGTTAACTTGCTTCTACCATGATTAGCATGTTGCTAGAATGTTTCTAACATGATTAGCATGTGGTTAACTTGCTTCTAGCATGATTAGCATGTTGTTAACATGTTTCTAGCATGATTAGCCTGTTACTGGCATTTTATTAGCATGTTTTCAGCATGCTTAGCTCGCTATTGGCATGCTTTAACATGATTAGCATGTGGTTAACTTGCTTCTAGCATGATTAGTATGTTGCTAGCATGTTTATAACATGATTAGCATGTTGCTAGCATGTTTCTAACATGATTAGCATGTGGTTAACTTGCTTCTAGCATTATTAGCATGTTGTTAACATGTTTCTAGCATGATTGGCCTGTTACTGGCATGTTGCTAGCATGTTTTCAGCATGCTTAGCATGTTGCTAGCTTGCTATTGGCATGCTTTAACATGATTAGCTTTTAGTAATTTGCTTCTACCATGATTAGTATGTTGCTAGCATGTTTTTAACATGATTAGCATGTTACTACCATGTTGCTAGAATGTTTCTAACATGATTAGCATGTTACTAGCGTGTTGCGAGCATTTTTCTAGCATGATTAGCATGTGGTTAACTTGCTTCTAGCATGATTAGCATGTTGCTAGCATGTTTCTAACAGGATTATCATGTTGCTAGCATGTTTCTAACATGATTAGCATGTGGTTAACTTGCTTCTAGCATGATTAGCATGTTGCTAGCATGTTTCTAACAGGATTAGTATGTTGCTAGCATGTTGCTAGAATGTTTCTAACATGATTAGCATGTTACTAGCGTGTTGCGAACATTTTTCTAGCATGATTAGCATGTTGTTAACATGTTTCTAGCATGATTAGCCTGTTACTGGCATGTTGCTAGCATGTTTTCAGCATGATTAGCATGTTGCTAGCTTGCTATTGGCATGCTTTAACATGATTAGCGTGTGGTTAACTTGCTTCTACCATGATTAGTATGTTGCTAGCATGTTTTTAACATGATTAGCATGTGGTTAACATGCATCTAGCATGATTAGCATGTTGCTAGCATGATTAGAATGTTCTAACAAGATTAACATGTTAACGTGTTTCTAACATGGTTAGCATGTTGCTAGCTTTTCTCTAGCATAATTAGCAAGTTACTAGCATGTTGCTAGCATGTTTTCAGCATGCTTAGCATGTTGCTAGCTTGCTATTGGCATGCTTTAACGATTAGCTTTTAGTAATTTGCTTCTACCATGATTAGTATGTTGCTAGCAAGTTTTTAACATGATTAGCATGTTACTACCATGTTGCTAGAATGTTTCTAACATGATTAGCATGTTACTAGCGTGTTGCGAGCATTTTTCTAGCATGATTAGCATGTGGTTAACTTGCTTCTAGCATGATTAGCATGTTGCTAGCATGTTTCTAACAGGATTATCATGTTGCTAGCATGTTTCTAACATGATTAGCATGTGGTTAACTTGCTTCTAGCATGATTAGCATGTTGCTAGCATGTTTCTAACAGGATTAGTATGTTGCTAGCATGTTGCTAGAATGTTTCTAACATGATTAGCATGTTACTAGCGTGTTGCGAACATTTTTCTAGCATGATTAGCATGTTGTTAACATGTTTCTAGCATGATTAGCCTGTTACTGGCATGTTGCTAGCATGTTTTCAGCATGATTAGCATGTTGCTAGCTTGCTATTGGCATGCTTTAACATGATTAGCGTGTGGTTAACTTGCTTCTACCATGATTAGTATGTTGCTAGCATGTTTTTAACATGATTAGCATGTGGTTAACATGCATCTAGCATGATTAGCATGTTGCTAGCATGATTAGAATGTTCTAACAAGATTAACATGTTAACATGTTTCTAACATGGTTAGCATGTTGCTAGCTTTTCTCTAGCATAATTAGCAAGTTACTAGCATGTTGCTAACAGGTTTCTTACATGATTAGCCAGTTATTAGCATGTTGCTAGCATGTTTGTAGCATGATTAGCATGTTGCTAGCAGTAGTTTGAATAGTGTTGCTCATTTGAACATTCCGTCAATGTAAGTCTATGGGATTTTTCCCAAATTTAAAAAGCGTAGGTCTGATCAGTTAGAACAGATACAGCACACCCGGAGATCAGTCTGAAGATCTGAGTTTGTAGAGTTAAAGCTCTAGGAGGAGTAAGAGTTGGAAATTTTAGTCTCAAAAGAAGAAGTTTAAGTCGGATTTTAGTAAATTGTAACTTAACTTTTTGGAACATATTTTTGTTATGTGGGTATCTCACAATTCTGAGTTTATATTTCGCAATTCTAAGAAAAAAAGATTGCGAGACAAATTCAGAATTCAGAAAATTCAGATTTGATTGATAAACTAAATCAGTAGCATAAAGTCACAATGACTGTTTTAATGTAATATCCTGTGACTGAAACACACTTCCATATCTGTTTCTCTTTCTCAAGGACGTGAAGATCTCTGTTTTCTCCAGCAGGTCTCTGTAATCTCTCAGACGTGTGTTTGGAGAGGCTGCGTGTATTTGTTTGGACGGCACACATTCTTCACCCGCCGTAACCCCGCCAGACCACCGCTGATCCCAGATCATCCGCGCTGCCGTCGCACACAGCTGAAGAAATAAGAGGTGTGTGAAGATCCGCGTGAGCTCACGCTCATCGCACCATCTCAGCTGTGTCTCGGCTCATCCTCCGGTCTTTCTCCTCACATTCCTGAGATGTGAACGTCTGGAGGACACGCGTGTAAGATTACCAACGACTGTTTTCAAGAGAAACGGGAGACTTCAGTAAAAGCCTCCATTTGTTCTCAGTTTAATCTCAATGCTTTCTAGGAGAAACAGCTGAGATGTAGTGATCCTCATGCTGACAGCACACTCTATATGTGGAGCTGAACTGATCAGAGGATCATCTGCGAACATGAGAAGGTGTTCTGAAGAACGCTGGAGGGACATGTTGCTGGAAAACAATAAGAGATGAAGGACAAATTATATTTCAATGCTTTTGCATTCTCTCTAAAGTATTGTGTTTTCCTTTAGGAAACTTCGTTTTATTGCAAAAAAGATTGCATTCCCCCGAGAAACTTTGCATGTGCATGCAATACATTTGTGTTTGCTTGCAAAAGTATTACTTTTGTGAGTGAACGCAATTCTTTTGCAAAGCAAACGCAAATGCATCGTTAATTTTAGGGGAAACCAATAATTTTTTCTTCTCCTGAGAAACCTTGTAATTTGCTTGCAAAAACATTTACCTTTTTTGCGAGAGTATTGCATTGTCCTGAAATTAACTTCGCATTCACTTGCAAACTCAAAAACACTTTATTTCACCTCATATTATTCATACATCACAAAAAAACTTTACACTGGTTTTAGAGGGAACACAATATTTTTGCAAGTGAACCAAAAAGCATTGAAATACAATTTTTCCTCCCAAACAGCACTGGTCTCCATTGACTTTCACTGTTTGGAAAAAAAAAACACTAAGACATTTCTGTAAATATCTTATTTTGTGTTCCACAGAAGAAAGATCAAAGAGAAGAGACGGATCAAAACAAAACACTACAGGACGATCCGTGGCTACAAGGCGAGGCAAATTTACAGTGATTTTACCAAATTAAAGGCTTTTCTGAGAACAACTGGAGTGTGTGATAGAAAAACAGAAGAAGAAAGAAAGCTGAAAGAGAGAGCAGATGGACGAGTGAGAGGAGAAGATCCACACCGGTGACGGACAGACTGATCCGAGGTCAGATCTGCAGCTGTCAGGACCTCACTGACATCAGATCAAAGATCAGAGGTCACACCCATGATAGCTGCAGGACGGCTGGAGGTGTTTCCTGTGACACACACACACAAAGTTAACAATATTTGAGTTTGTCATTAAATGACTGATAATGTTCAGAGTTCATCACAGTCACATCAGGAGAAACGTCACGCGTCTGTTCATCGACACACACCGACTTTATCTGCCGAATCTCACCTGACCTCCATCTCGCCCTGCACACCTCCTGCTGTGGCCATAGATCAATCAATTAATCAATCAATCACCTAATCTAATCAGTGAAGCACTAATGACTACATAATCAAGAATCCTGATGAAAATCTACTAATTAATTATATATTAAATGTAAAATTAAATAAAAATGAATTGTTACTAGAGTTAAAACAAAGTTGATGTTTATTAAAATGTTAATTAAAACTATAACTAAAATATACAATAACTACAAAATTCACTAAAATATGAATTCACAATCTCAGTGGAACTTCAAGCACATATTTCCCATCGAAAGGGTTTGGATGAAGGAGTTTGAGTCAGAGGTGTGTGAGTTTAGCTCATGAGATAAACTGCAGTTTGACAGCTGGAAACACTTTGTTTAGTGGTTTGGGATCTTAATGTCCAGCTTCACGTCTCACCCGAACCGCTCTGGACTGAAATGCTTCAAACGGCTGAACGTGTGCTAACAATCCTGACTCGTGTTTCTCCTCACTGTCTGTCTCTGACAGCACTGGAGCTCTTTGTGTGGCTCAGAACGTCTCGTTTCTGTCTCACACGTGACGCTCGTAACACTTAACCCGTCCGTTGGTGTTCACGTGTAACGGGACACACTGCAGCGGTTTGGACAAACACCTCCTGCGCTTTCCCAGAGTCCCTCAGTCAAATCACACAAAATTACCACCTTCATCTGTAAACGAGACACAACATGGAATCTGCTCTATTTTCAGCTGCAGCGGCTCATGTGACTGAAATCAAACATCCAACAAAACACAAAGCGCTTCCTCCTCTCACCTGATATCGGTCTTCATCTGAAGAGCTCAGTAACGTCTGGAGTGTCTGACCGCTCACCTTCACAATCACATCTAATGACACAACTAAACATGAGACATGGTGTCCACCAGACATGTTCTGAACGCTGCAGAAACTGACACTCTTACTCAGTATTTCTGACTTGTTTTTTCAGTACAAATATCCAAACATCCTAAGATCAACATACAGTTCTGAAATGACAAATGACAGAAGATACTGAGTCTTGTTTTTGGAGAAACTGATCAAAAATTCAAGATCAAAACAAGAGCAAATCAAGTTAAAAGCAAATCAAGCAAATTTTTAAAACGAAAAACAATATTATTTTTCTGAGCGCACTGACAGATATTTGTCCTTGTTTTAAGCATTAAGATTCAGAAAGAAGCGGTTACAGACTGAGACACGTGGAGACGCTGAGCTTTTGCTCCAGCCAATCACAGAGCACCATTCCACAGGCACAGGAAGTGCAGAGGAGGAGGAGGGTCTGATTACAGGAAGTGAGCTGCAGTTTCTGTGCCGTCTCTGGAAAAGTCTGTCTCCTCCTCTCTAATGGCTTTTCAATCTGTTCTCCGTCTCTACAGTGAAGCACAAACACACTTCAGACTGATGAACACATTGTGTCAGTAACCAGAAGTGAGTCGACTGACCAGAACTGATCCTGAGAGGAGCGACGTCATTGGACCGAACAGAGACTGAGCTTCATCTTGTCAAACCTGCAGATTCAGAGTCTGAAAACAGGCCATTCTGGATTAGGATGAGTTTGTTTGCTCATCAGATTTGGAGAAATGTGTGATTCCATCACTCTCTCACCAACGGATCCTATGCAGTGAATGGGTGCCGTCAGAATCCAAACAGCTGATAAAACATCACAATAATCCACAAGTAATCCACACCACTCCAGTCCATCAGTTCACATCTTGAGAAGATAAAAGCTGAAAAAACCATCAAGACGTTTTTAACTAAAAAACGAGTCCATAATCCATAATAACAATAATAACAATTTGTTTAGAGCTGTTTAGAAAGGTCCAGTTTTGGCTTGTAAACGGTGCTTGATCTGTGCAGATTTCTCTCCTGATTCAGACCAGACCACTTTTTCACTAAGAAGATCATGTAAGAACTGAAGTGTTTCAAACAGACAAGCACAGTTCAGCTGAATGATAAAGTTTAACCTCTTTATGTTGTTCTGATGTTTTGTGTTCATCTGCTTCTCCCATTTGTGCTCTGTATAGACTAATACAATCAATGATTTCAACTGATTCCTATTGAACTGCAGCTCAAACTATTTCAAATCTAGTGAATTAAGCTACAAACTTCAAACTTCATCATTTGATTCGTGAATCATTTGATTCAGATCGGGACTTCGGAGTCATTTGATTCGTGAATCATTTGATTCAGATCGGGACTTCGGTGCGGCTCTCCAATGATTTGATTCAGATCGGGACTTCGGAGTTATTTGATTCGCGAATCATTTGATTCAGATCGGAACTTTGGAGCGCGGATCGCGGATCAATTAGATCGGGACTTCGGAGTCATTTGATTCGCAAACCATTTGATTCAGATCGGAGCTTCGGAGTCATTTAAATCGTGAATCATTTGATTCAGATCGGTTCTTCGGAGCGCGGATCATTTCATTTTGATCGGAACTTCGGAGTCAAGTTATTCGTGAATCTTTTGATTCAGATCGGAGTTTCCATATACTTGTCTAGATCGACTTTGAATAAAATAAAGATATTTCTGTTTATGTATGTGAAGTTTATCTAGCAAGAAAACACAAAGTAATTAAGTTATATTATCCTATTTTCTCTTTTGAGTAGTCAAACAATCAGAAGAAAACATCTTCAAGATAGAAAGAAAAGTCACTTACAAAATGAGATCAGATGAACATGAATAAACCTGATTGAAATGTCTCTCTGTGGTTCATTGGCAAACAAGTGAATGAATCTTCCTCAGAAGAGACAAAAACAGCAATTCACTTCAATGTGTGACTTACGTTATAATTACGTCCATAAGCAAACACTGACCTGACAGAAAACATGTGAAGCCTGATGTGGCTCGGCCTCGTCTCACTGGAAAACGTCCTGAATCTGTCCAATCAACATGAACAGCTCAATCCTCATACAATCATAAAGGGAATGTTGTCAACCCAGTCATTTACTCACCTTAATATTCACAACATCTTCTTGAAATGATCTTAACCTTATGAAGCTTCTGTACCATATTTCTAAAGCTTCTAAATGATCAACATGATCAAACAGTTTCACACACAATTTACTCCAAGTCTTCTGTCACCTGACCGATAGTTTGACGTTTTCTAGAGCTGGTGATTCAGGAGTCTTACCGCTGTCAAATCTTCACTGATTTCTATCAAGTAAGCGTCAGAATAACTGTAGTCATATTTCAACACGTACTGGACTGAAGCAGCTCGGCTTTACTTGATTCTCCATGAATCATTTTTTAGTCTCAAATCTGATCATCAGGATCTTTTGAGGAACGTTTGTTTCAAGCTGTTTTTCTTTCACTGTTCCTCAGTGGAGGAATGATCTTCACTTCATCTCTTGAGGAACGTTTATTTGTTCATCACTGGATTGCATTGCATTATATGTTTGGATCATTTTAGTCTAAACGCATATTATTGGAGATATAGAGTGAACACTGAACACTGATATTTACATCACTGTATGTCAGTATCTGCTACTGTTATACAGATCTCATTGATTTACATTTCATCTCACTTTTTGGCAGGGTGGAAAAATCATTCATATTTTACACTGAAGTGTAGTTTTGAGTTCTGTAACTTGCAGGATGTTTTATTGTAGAAAAACACTGTAAATATCAAGAACAGTTTGATTCTCTGTTTCATGATCTCATTAAATGGGAGGCTGTAATCACACACACAAATATAAAATCAAGTAGAAGATAAAAACATTCATAACTGCATGATTGTTCATCAGCGTCTCAGACGCTTCAGCAGCTCATCAATCGTCACAGACGTTCTTCTGCTCATTCACAAACAACTCAGTTCTGTTTGCATCCCTAGCCTTCATCATCCTCATCCTCACTCCCAGGGTCCCCAGGCTCCAGTGGTTTTAGGGTCACAGTGCGGGTCATCTGGCGGAAAGATGACGGGTTTGGCCTGTTTCTGGTACTGCTGCAGACGTCTGAGCAGGAAGGACACCACCTCCGGACGCTGATGGGAAACCTCCTCACGCTCCTCAGGATCCTTCTCAATGTCAAACAGCATCACCTGCTTCAGCGGCTCAGACGCCTCCACCGGACGGCCACCAGGGGGCGCAAACCACAGAGGACAACCTGAGAGAAGCCATGAGCTCCTGTCACATGATCACACACAAACACATCTGCTGATGTGCAAAACAGGCCTAACGCGTGACCCTGGAGCACAAAACCAGTCTTAAGTGTCACGGGTTTATTTGTAGCAATAGACAACAATACATTGTGTGGGTCAAAATGATTGATTTTTCTTTTATGCCAAAAATCATCAGGATATTAAGTAAGGATCATGTTCCATGAAGATATTTTGTAAATTTCCTACAGTAAATATATCAAAACTTAATTTTTGATTAGTGATATGCGAAGAACTTCTTTTGGACAACTTTAAACACGATTTTTTCTATTGTGATTTTTTTGCACCCTCAGATTCCAGATTTCAAATAGTTGTATCTCGACCAAATACTGTCCTATCATAACAAACCATACAGCAATGGAAAGTTTATTTATTCAGCTTTTCAAAACCTCAATTTCAGAAAATTGACCTTTATGACTGGTTTTGTGGTCCAGGGTCACATATGAGCTAATTTCATGTCGCAATAAAAATATCAATAAAAACTTTCAATCAAATACAGATTCAAGGTTTCTGTAGGCTTTATGAAGGTAAATGTAAGACTTTTTAAAGACCAGGAAAATGTATTAAATAAATTGTAGGGAAGTGTTTTCATCTTGTTATCCAGTAAAATGTCTAAAAGATTCTTAAATCAAGACATGAAAAAAATTATTTACTGCAGTAAAATATGTGAAAATGAGCTGAGAGTTGATCAAATCATTGTGATCTGGCTCAGATTCAGACAAGAATCATGTGTTTGTGCAGTTTTCCTGCTGATCAAGGGAGAATACGAGACTTCTTCACCTTACTAACGGTTGGAATCAGCATTTTTGTAATATTTTTGGAATCAGCAGCTCGAAATGAGTAAGAAAGCAGGATTTCATCCAGCAGACATGAATCACACCATCACACGCTAACAGCTCCTCACGTGTGTCTCCAGTCAGGAAAATGAATGAAGTTAAAGATGTCACGCACCCGGGTAACCCGTGAGAAGCTTCCAGTTCTTGTAGCGAATGGCGGCGTGAACCGAGATGTTGAACTCCGAGCGAGACCCGAGAGCGGCGGCCCGAGACGATGACGAGCGCAAAGACTCCTCCAGAAACTCTCCCGACACCTCGCCGCCAGGACCTGAAGGAGACACAGAGGAAATAACAGCTCACGTGTGTTTCTGACTCCAGATGGGAGTGAAACCAGATTCTGGTCTGAGTGTGAACCGGTCTCTGACTCACATGGAGAGGTGTCCACATACAGCGGGTCGATGTTGTGCAGAAGCTCGACTCGAGGAGACGCTTTACCACGACTGAAACACACAGTTACGCTCATCTGATCAATAGGATCAGAATCATATTCATCAGCACAGGTGCACTGTCTGACAGGTGTGTTTGATGATGATGATGATGAAGAGCTGCTCTCTCACCTGATGGCGTCCCACACGTTGAACCCGTCCAGAGGTTTGGTGCCGTTCGTCGACGCCCCGGCCAGACCCACAATCGTAGGCAGCCAATCAGAGACGTGGACGAGCTCTCGACTGACGGCTCCGGGCTGCTCTATCAGCGGTCCGCTCACGAAGGCCACGCCCCTGACCCCGCCTTCCCACAGCGTCCACTTCCTGCCACGCAGAGGCCAGTTATTCCCTCCCGTCAGCGTCTGACCACCGTTATCTGTCCGACAGAGAGGAAACAGCGCCACCTTATGACTGAGCAGCGCACACACAGACTCTCTGCAGGTTTGATGATGGACAATTTAAGACTTTTAAAAAATGCAGCTTCCAACAGATCTCCATTAGTTTTCAATTCATTTTACTAACTAATAACTGGAATATCTTTGTTTGATTCATAAATCAACATACATTTACTGAAGAAGCAAAGTGACACAAAATAAATTTTGTTTTCTGAAAACTGAGTGAGTTTATGATTAAAACAAGAACAAATATCTGCCAACGGGCTCAGAAAAATCTATTTAATTCAAAGGAAACATGTTTTCATTCCCCAGTGACAGATGTTTGTTCTCGTTTTGATCACAACTTCATTTCATATTGTTTAATTTCTCATAAAACAAGCAGCGTTGACAGATTTGGTGTGTTTCTGGCCAACTGGGATTCTTTTGATCGGGTTGGACTGGAAAAAATGCATTGGGCTGCTTGGATTAGACTGATGTTATTTTAATACATTTGAACATGTCTGTAATTAAGAAAGTCGGCCTATCACAGAAAACAGTCAGCCTTTAACATCACTGGTTCAGTTTAACCAATCAGGGCAGGGGAGGGAGAGCTGTCAATCACTTTGCCGTCAGGTGTTGCCGAGATGTGACAGACAGGTTTTTAGTGTGATAAGGGACCAAATTTGAAATATGTGCACTAAAGGATGGAAGTGTGACCTGTTACGATGAATGAATTAATGGAAATAAAATAGAGGACTATGACACCTGTCCATCCTCATGTGCACACTGCATTCTGGTAAACACCCTGACAGCGTCTCAAAGAGGTTTGAGTTAAATTCATCAGTTTTGACTGAGTGTGTAAGTTCTGTTAAATGTCCTAGAATGTGCACTTCAACAAAGTCGCACTGTAGATCTGACTGGAGTTAAAACGCATTATGAAGTCAAGCACATTGTTATTATTATTGTGTTGTTGTTTATCTGACTAGTGTACAGTAGGTATCAATAAATGGCACACTTTCTTCATCTGCTGTGGTTTGTGCATGAGCGCGTGTGAGATGAGCGTGTGCATCCACCCGAAGTTTGCTGCACTAATTAGTTCCTTAATTCTGATCACCACGGGGCTTTTTTTCTCTGCATATTAATTTGGCTTTTTTTTGGTGACATTGAAAATGATGCATGTGTTTTTCCAAGTGTTAAATGAGCTTGTACATTTTTTGGCTGCCATTTGAAAATATAGTTGACATACTTTAAATTTGGACATTTTTGTCATATTTACTCACTCTCTTTTACTCATGATGCATTTCCCCGTCTCCTGGCAGGGAAACGGATTCATTTTTATAATTTTGTACTGTGATCATTATTTAGTGTTAAGGAGGTAAAATGGTCCGTATTAATCTTGCTTGACATGGTGACGAAATTCTACAGAATTCATTTGGCATTGGATGTTGTGAGCATGTTTTTCTTGGAATTATTGTTTGGACTGAAACCCGTTGACTCAATCTGGCAACACTGAAAACAAGACCTCATATCTTCATTTCATATCTCCAGTAAAGGAATTAAGTCTTGAATTAAGGTTGTTTAGATATCTGTACTGGAAAACAAGACAAAAACACTGAAGAAGAAATGAGGTTTTCAGTGCATGCAGTAGTAGTATATTTTTATTTAATGCCATGTCAGCATCTTAGGCTATTTTCATGGCAAAAACAATTCAGTGCATGCAACATGTAATGCCACGACTTTATGAATTTAAGGCTCTGATTTAAGACCTTTTAAAGCGTTCGTGGAAGAGCCAAATTTTTAAGAGCCACAGAAAAATATTTGACTGATTATGCACATTTATTCTCCGTCATGATGTGGATGATTTGATCCTCATATTTCACTACGGTCCAAATTATTAACTGCCATCAAAAGACACGACTCCTGATAATATATGAAGATCTTTGAGTGGGATGTTTGCCACTTCAGTTCTTTCTTAATGTACTTCTGAATGATGCTCAGCCTTGCCTAATAAAGATCAGTCAAACTAAACCAGACTCGTCCCGTCTGCTGTGACGTTCACGATCTCAGTACCTGTTGAGAAAATGAAGACGGTGTTGTTCCAGAGTCCGGTGTCCTGCAGAGCTTGACTGATGTTCCCCACGGCCTCGTCCATGGCCGACACCATCCCCGCGTACTCGCGGCGCAGCTGGTCCTTGATGAAGCTGTAGGGGGCGACGTAGCGCTCGGGAACCTGCATGGGGCCGTGGACGGCCTGTAGCGCCACATACAGGAACAACGGCTGCGACACAAGAGAAACGTCAAAAAACACTGCAGAGACAGCTGAGATTTGAGAAAACCTAGTGCATTTATAAAGACGGTATAATATGGTAATTGATGGCAGACGGTTGTTCTCATTATTTCTTATAACAGCTGAAATCAGAGTTGCATGTCTCCCTGTCTGATTGTTACATTCTGATCCCTGTTTCTGTTCAGACAGAATGAATTTCCTGTTTCTAACAGCTGAGGGTGATGTAAGTTTTTCTAATGCCACACCAAAACACGCCTCAAAGATTCCTCTAAGCAGAACTGAAAGTGACTGGATTAATATTACGTTATAGTCTAAGTATAATGTTCAGAAATGGCAGGTCAACAATTTTACTAGCTATTACTACTAGACCAGATTTACATTTGATTTTGGTTACAGGTTTTATTTTTTCAGCATTGCATGCAGCGTTGTTTTAGTTGTTGTTGTGATTTAAATACTAAAATTAAATATTTATTAGCAGTTTTTAAATACAATTATTAATATTGACAGCTTTTTTAAGTAGTTTTATTCTTATATTTCACTAAAATATAACATGGACTAAGATGGAATGAAGACTTTGTCGAGATAGATGGCTGAAATGTGCTCAAAATGTAAGTAAAATGTAAATGTACTGTATAACCATTTGTAAGTTAGTTTTTTTAAAAATGCATTTAATTTGCAGTTTAAACAATTATTTTCTGCATTTTTACGGCTCAGTTTATGTTTCTGCATTAAACTTTTACTGTTGAATTTTCTCATTCAAATCTGACGGATCGACGCGGCGTCTGATATTCGGTCATACTGACACCGTCATCGTCGCTTCTCACGTCAGCTCTGAAATCACGTCAAGAAAATAAAATCATCATTATCCCTTGGTATGAACTGTGTAGGTAGTAACGAGTGTGTGTACTTTCTCAGGTGTGTGTCGTGTGATGATGTCCGTGGCTCTCTGGGTGAAGAGTTCAGTGGAGTATCGTCCCGTGTAATTATCAGCCACGTCCTCGCCGTCCCGCAGATCCAGAGCGCAGCGCGTCACGTTCAGAGGAGTGATGAAACTGCATCTGTGATGAGTGAAGTAATCCTCGGAACCCGTCAGGTAACCTGCACACACACACACACACGTCACATGATCCAGGTTATGACGACTATGAAGCGTCTGTTCCTGTTGCAGTCAGGCGTCTGCTCTGATTCACTCGAGTGCGGCTGAAGCACCTACCGAAGAAGCTGCTGAATCCTCTGCGTGTGGGCAGACAGTCCTTCTTGAACATGCCCAGATGCCACTTCCCCACCATGTGCGTGTCGTATCCGGCGTCCCGGAGGAGCTCCGGCAGCAGCTTCTCGTCCAGAGGAACACAGTACGGCTGACACGGCCAGATGATCTGATGCTGCAGACCCGTGTGAATCTGACACACAAACAACACGCTTACACACACGCAATACTGACAGCGCCATCACACACCGATCACTGTTAATCCTAGGTGTACCATGGTGAACACACACACAAACATGATGCCATGCATTTTTATAGCTATAGCTTAAATATGCACTAGTAAAAACTACTTAGAAAAGTTATATGAACTCGCATTAGTTCTACTTCCTTAAACTCAAACCTCATGTCTGAAACAGATTCAGGAACTTAATTCAGTTTGACATTTTCATTTCTGAGATATAAAGTGAATATAAAGTTCAGAAGAACAGCATTATCTGAAATAGAAATCATTTGTAACATTATAAATGTCTTTATCATCACTTTTGATCAATTTAAAGCATAATCATCAGAAATGTTTCTCAAGCAGCAAATCAGCATATCAGAATGATTTCTGAAGGAACAGGTGACAGTGAAGATTCATTCAACTTGAAACCACAGGAATAAACTTTAAAAACATTAAAAGTCTTACTGTTCAGAAATGGTTGACTGGTAGTGTATAAATAAATCGAACTGCAGTTGTTAGTGAAGGCTGCACTAAAATGTTGCAATGACAAAATATTGCACTAAATTAAATATTCAAATGTTACAGATAAGTTACAATAATGCTGTTGTAATACTAATAGCAATTTTATGATACATGTTACAATAAAGTAACACGTTGAAATACTTTGTAACCCTAGAATGTGATGAAAACAGCTGAGCTGAGATAAAAAAAAAATTCACACGCTTTTCCAAAAAAATAAAAAATATATCTAATTATTATTTCAAAAAAGGCTCACTAATGACACATCATTTGGATACTTATTGGAAAAATTTGCGATTAAACGGGTTGATATATGACCAATATACATGCAGTGTTTAACAGTACCACGGTAAACACACACATAAACATGATGCAAATGAAAATGCTCTAATGAAAAGCCGTTATATGAACTTTATTGCATTTGAATTCTACTTCCTTAAACTCCAACATCACGTCTGACACCACAGATGAAATTCAGGAACCGAATTCCGTTTGATACCACGGTATTGCCACAGTACTTACTGCAGTCTGCTGCAGAGAATACCCACAGAGAATACACATATTCACAGTTTAAGGTGAGTTCTGACCTGGTAGCGGCCGGTCATCAGCTGGTTCCGGGATGGAGTGCACAGCGGCTGGACGTAGTAATTCTCCAGCCGAACCCCGCGCTCGGACAGCCGGTCCAGATGAGGAGTCCGGATCTCAGAGCCGTGGTAGCCCACATCATTCCAGCCGTAATCATCCGCCAAAATGAACACGACATTCGGCGGTTTGGCCGCGACACGAGCGACAGAAACGAGCAGAAAACACAACACGAGTTTCCTCATCCTGAGCTTCAGTCAGACACGGAAGAGTCGCTCACGAACACACGAGTCATCCGAACCGATTCCTCTCACACACCGAGTTAAAACTGAACTGTGATAAACTACTCAAACTAAGTCAAACCCGGCGGGAAGCTGCAGAATCAACACCTGAGTGATCTCGGATCATCAATATTAATTTCGACGTTCCTTCAATAGCCAGGCCCTGCTTATGAATATTAATGAGTCATGTGACGGTCATGAGTTTTCCGTCTTCTTATGAAGAAGAGTTTGCCAACATCTAAATATGCTCCTACAATTTTTAAATCCATAAAAAAACTTGTACTTTATGAATAAACCTGTCAGAGAGGAGAAAGAGTGTTTATTCACAATGAAAACATACAGTACAGAGATACAGGAATATTCAGATATCATTATAAAATTATACTGGAATCTGTAATACTGAGATTGTGCTTAATTAAAGTTCTTCTGTGGCTCTTTGTAAGACTCATAAGTTAGTCTGATCCCTCAAATGAGTTCAAGATCTGGACATTAAGACGTGATGTTTCAGCAGCAGCGAATCTTCACAGTGTTTCAATTAATATGATGTTTAACATTTTTTAAAAATTTCAACCTTTACATTTTCACATTCAGGCACATTTGCAGTTGTTTGATGAATTTCATATAGCTTACAGCTGGTTTATTTTGCTAACACAACTCTGTTCAGCTGATATTTCCTGTTTCGTTGTAACATCACTGAAGGTGTTTGATGAAACCGATCGAGCTCGTGATCGTGTCTGTCCATTCACAGCAGCGGCTCCATCAGACGCTCTGGTTCTTCTTCTGCAGGCGAGTTCTGGCGGGTTCCGTGAGGACGAGCGGTTCCTGCGTGACCGTGGCCGGGTATTTCTGACCCAGAAGCTCCACTTCCACCTTCTGACCCACCCGAATCAGGTCGACGGGCAGGTAAGCGAAGGCCAGGCTCTGCTGCGTGGTGTAGCTGTACGATCCTGACGTCGTGTTCCCAACCACCTCGAGAGAACAGGAGAAACACGCACATGAGTATGAGACAAGACTGTTTCCACCACAGAAAAATAAAAAAAATATTTTTGCATTTAGAGTCATAATTACACTTCACTCATACAAAGTTGTGAGATATGAAAGTCAGAATTGCAAGATATAAACTCTCAATTCTGAGAAAACAAGCTTTTGTCTGTAAAGGAATTAAAAAAAAAAGACTTTTATTGCATGCAAATGTATTGTAGCTATTTGCAATTGCAAGTTTATATCTTGCAATTCTGATTTTTTCGTATCAGAGTTGATTCAGAGTTAAATTAAAAAGAAAAGTCTGAATTGTGAGAAAACGTAATAATTCATAATTCTCTTATGAGATAAAGACTTATTTTTTATTCCGAGCCAGAAACAGAGTTCACCGTGCATGAGCTGGTCAACTCTTGTTTCTGCTGTAGCTGTGCATCATTCTTTCTTCACATGCAGTGAAACTCTTTCCTGTCAGTCGATTTGGTAAGAACAT
This sequence comes from Labeo rohita, assembly GCF_022985175.1. Lineage (NCBI taxonomy): Eukaryota > Metazoa > Chordata > Actinopteri > Cypriniformes > Cyprinidae > Labeo > Labeo rohita. Next base: position 196,607 of record NW_026129788.1, on the reverse strand, counting down.
TAACACACATCCCATTGTGTTGTGTTGTGTTATTAGACCTCTCCGTTGTGCCAGACGGTCTCGTTTCCCTCCGGGTCGATGTCGTCCGTGTCCAGCGTGAGGAACGCCAGCCGACGACTCAAACCCTGAGCCTTGATCTCCAGCAGAGCCTGTTTACCGATGAAATCTGCAGGCTGGAGACACCAGTGTGAGAATGAGAACGAGAACGAGCGCTCGAAACCACTGACAACATCTCACGTCCAGCTCAGCTGCTCCTCATACACAGTTGTTGTGTTTTAGGTTTAATTTCAGGGGTTAAAGGAAAAAAAAATCTTTTGACTGAAAATTTTTCTGTCACACACTCAGTTTCAGAGCTTTTTTTTTCTTCTTGTAATTAGAAGCGCTTGTCATCCTAATTTAAAACATTAGAAGCACCTTCTGATCAATAATCAAAAATTCTGATCAAAAATTCTTAATATAAGGTGACATCTGACTCCTTGAAGTGATTTACAGGGGCATTTTCTTTTTATGTTTGTAATGGCATTTTTCTAATTGTACTAAAAGTCTATAATCATCTATGTCAAATTCAAAAATGTATGTTTATAAAATTTCTAATTAAAACAATATAATAATAAGTAGAATAAGACAAATAACTTACCAATCATATAAAATTAGTATTAATAAAAAAATGACTTGTACTACAGAGGTGACACAGAAGAACACAAAAGTGGTTTGTAGATGTATTTTCATATGTTTAATGAGGCTCAGAGGGGCATGAGTGCAAATAAATTTATAAATTCATGTTGAGATTAATGTTTTAAATATAAAAGTTTGAATATAGAAATATTAAATTATTTAAATAACTAAAATTATACATTAAAATGAGACTAAATCCACCAGCAGGGTTAGGGTTAGGCAGAACAACAACAATGCACTACACGCTTCTTTTCCCCTCATTTTTTTGGATTTGATGGAACTTTAAGTCCTGTAGTTTTAGTTTATTATTACCTTATTGAGTTTGATGAAATAGTCCAAACCAGCTTCTAAAGGATTCGTGTCACAGTTCATCTGAAACAAAACAACAGAAGCTTGAGGTCAGATGAATGTTGTGTGTGTGTGTGTTTATTAATGTGTGTGTGTGTGTGTGTGTGTGTGTGTGTGTTTATTAATGTGTGTGTGTGTGTACTTGTTTTTGCTACATTGTGGGGACCAAATGTCCCCACAAGGATAGTAAAACCTGAAATTTTTGACATTGTGGGGACCGGCTTGAGGTCCCCATGGGTACAAAAGCTTATAAATCATACAGAATGAGATTTTTTGAGAAAGTAAAAATGCAGAAAGGTTTCTGTAAGGGTTAGGTTTAGGGGTAGGGTTAGGGTAAGGGGATAGAAAATACAGTGTGGACAGTATACAAACCATTGCGCCTATGGAGAGTCCCCACAAAGATAATAAACCAGACGTGTGTGTGTGTGTGTGTGTGTGAGCAGCACCTCGGCTCCCCAGGCTCTGAAGCCCTTCTCCAGTCTCAGTGAGCTCATGGCGTACGTGCCGAAGTTATCGATGTTCTCGTCTCGTCCCGCCTCCATCAGCGCCTGATACACCGCCGACATGTTCTGCATGTCCATGTAGAGCTCCCAACCCAACTCACCTACACACACACACACACACGGGATGAGCCGCTCATCTGCATACGTCCTGTCAATTAGCATGGTCAGCATGTAATTATCATCACCTGTGTAGGATATGCGTATGGCGCGGACGGGAACGCCGGCGAGCTGGACGGATCTGCAGTGCAGGAATCTGAAGGCCGTGTCACTCATGTCTTCATCTGTGAGCTTCTGAAGAACCTTCCGTGATTTCGGCCCAGCGATGCCCAAAACACCGATCTCATCCGTCACGTTAGACACGCTCACGCGATACCCGCCGTCACACGCCTCGCGCTCGATCCACCTGAGACAGACAGAAACCACAGTGAAAACTACAGCTGAACACAGAAAATAATGCAGTGATGTCATAAAGCAACACAGACTGCGATGTTACACTCTAATATAAAGGTGATGTGGTTGCTAGGGTGTTGTGAGTGTTTCAGGCAGTTGCTAAGGTGTCCAGATGTTTTCGCACATGATCCGACAAATCACTCATGTCTGGAGCTCAAACACTGATCTCAAAGCTCTAGTACTAGTAATGACTGAATTATCAACAGTAGTGCTGGAGGTCAATTCACTTTCATCCAGAAGGGGGCGCTGTGTGTGTGAGTGTGTTTTTGGAGGTCAGTGTGCTGTTTTCTGATTGGATGAGACAAGGGGCAGAAACCAGACAGCTGTGTTACTGACACACACACACACTTCAGATATTCTCACATTACACAGAGTGGCTCCTTCAGCTCTCAGATTATAGTAATAGTTACTGATGTGAATGTGTGTGTGTGTGTGTGTGTGTGTGTGTGTGTGTGTGTGTGTGAGAGAGAGACGCACCGCAGATCGTGCAGCTCTGACCCGGAGCCTGTGATGAGCAGAAACTCTCCAGGTGCAGTCTGGGTAACCGTGACCTCAGCGTAGACACGCCCTCGTGGGGTCAACATGTGACTGATGTTGGTTTGACCCACCTGAGAAACATCACATCATCATGATTCAATCAGCACACACACACACACACACATTTGGTCCTCACAAGTGTAGTCAAACAAGTACACTCTCTTTCTCACACAACTGATGTCTGATTCCTGTCAGTCATTCATGTATCAACATGTTCTGAGCTTACAGTGATTCTCCTGTCATAAACATCTCATCCGGATCATCAGGTTGTCTGTAATATTTCACTAGACTCAGATATAAAATGTACTGCGGTAACACAGATTACTGTTGTTTCTCTCTCTCACCTTTGGCAGTGTGTTGGCAAACAGTCGGTCGAGCAGCCGGTGTGAATCTTCTCCTTTCACAATGAACTTCCCAAAGGGTGAAAGGTCAATCACACCCACATCCTGCATCACCAGTTTACACTCTCGCCCGACCACCTCGAACCAGTTAGTCCTTCTGAAACTGGGTCTGCACACAGGACCCGAGAGAGACACGCATTCACATTCATCCAATCAGAGCTGTGGATTCTAGCATCATTCACGCTGCTGTTCAAACATTTGAGGTCAATGACAGTAAAGACATTTATAAAGATTTATGTTTCAAATAAATGCTGTTCTGTTTATCTGTGAATCCTGAAAAAGAAAATGTATGACGGTTTCCACAAAAATATTGTGCAGCACAACTGTTTTCAACATTGCTAATAATCAGAAATGTTTGTTGAGCAGCAAATCCGCATATTAGAATGATTTCTGAAGGATCATGTGACACCGAAGACTGGAGTAATGATGCTGGAAATTCAGCTGCGCATCACAGAAATAAATTACAGTTTAACAGATATTCACATAGAAAACAGCTGTGTTTGATTGTAATAATATTTCACTGCACTGTGAGCAGAAAACACATCTTTCAGAAATACTTTAAATCTTACAAACCCCAAACATCTGAATGCTAGTGATATCTGTTTAATGTTGTGTCTCACTTGTATCCGATGTCGTCTCCAGGTTTATGGAAGTAATGCGGCTGCTCCCATCCTGCGTGGAAACCCATTGAGCATTTGTCCTTCAGCAGCTCATAGACGCCGCTGACCCGGTTAGTCGGGCGACCCGCAAAGCGCTCCTCCTTCGGGTAACCCACTGAAACCAATCAGAGAACAGAGATCATCTACATCACGTGTTACTGTGGCGTACGTACGCGTGTTCCTGTCACGTGACTCACCGACGTTGTTGAAACCGTACGACTCTCTGGCTTTGGCGCACAGGTACGGGACGGTGGTCCAGTGACTGTAGCGGTTGGGGTCGCACTCGATGAGGTCATACGGCGGCTCACCGCTCATGATCCAGTCGCTGAGAAACTTCCCCACTCCTCCAGAGTGAATGATACCGTACCTGTCAATCACACGTCACACACCTGTCAATCATCCTCTCCGCTGATCATGAAAGCTTCAAAATTTGCATCCGAGTTGTAGAACCATCAATCACTGTTCTTAAACAGAATCACACTGAACTGATTCACTGTTATTGAACTGAATCATACTGAACTGTATCACTTTTTGAACTGAATCATAGTTATTAAACTGAATCAGTTATTAAATTGAATCATACTTCACTGAATCACATATATTGAACTAAACCATACTGAACTGAATCACAGTTATTGAACAGAATCATACTGAAAAAAATTAGTTATTTAACTGAACTAAATGCACTGTGTGTGTGTAAACGTGTTACGTGTGTGTGTGTGTGTGTTTTCACCCGAAGCCGATGGCGGTCCAGTAGTTTCTGGCTCCCTGATGCGGTCCGATCATGGGCAGCAGGTCAGGCGTGTATGTGATCGGTCCGGACACGACGTTGATAATATCAGCGTTCTTCAGAACCGGCACCATCTCCATGGCCATTTCCACATGATCCATGATCCGGTCCAGATCGGACTCAAACAGCTCCTTACCGAAACCTGCAACACACCCCTGATTATTTCTGACTGCACTGTGATTTCACTGTGATCTGATCTCTGTGATCGTGTGCTGACCTGGAGGAACTCCGTCTCTGACCCACGAGTCCTGCAGCTTCATCTTCTCCTCTTTCTCGTAGGGTCCGAACAGCAGGCCGTCCCGCTCCTGACGCAGGTAATACGAGCCCTCCAGATCCCGAATCACAGGAAGCTCCGTCTTCAGCGCCTTCACCTCGGGAACGGTCGCCGTGACGACGTACTGGTGATGCACTGGGATGGTGGGGTGCTCGAAACCGATCATGTGACCCAGTTCACGCGCCCAGAACCCTGAGATCAAGACAAACGTACAGTGCTTTATATATTATGTCATAAAAACGTCACAATAATCCACACCACTCCATTCCAACAATGAACATCTTGAGATGACAAAAGTTGAAAGAAATCCATCAAGACGTTTTTAACTATTATAACACTTCCTCCACTGATCTCCTTTTGCCATATATTTGTTTAGGACTGTTCTGTGCAGATTTCTCTCCTGATTCAGACCAGAACACTTTTAACTGGAGGAAGTGTTATTATGGACTCAATGTATTTTAGTTAAAAATGTCTTAATGATGGATTTGTTTCAGCTTTTGTCTTCTCAAGATGTGAACTGATGGACTGGAGTGGTGTGGATTACTTTTTATCAGCTGTTTGGACTCTCATTCTGACGGCACCCATTCACTGCAGAGGATCCATTGGTGAGACGGTGATGGAATGACACAGTTCTTCAAATCTGATGAACAAACAAACTCATCCTAATCTTGGATACCCTGAGGATGAGCACATTAAAGCAAATTCTAAATTTTGAGTGAACTGTTCCTTTAAGAAGAACCCCTGAGCAAAGGAGACACACAAATACTGAAGATGTCCTGAAATAAACACACAGAACATGATCCTTCAGTCTGAAATAACCTCCAGCAGCCAACACACACACATACACTTACTTTCCACAGCCATACTGGTTTTTACACTAAGCTAACGATATTTTCTAACCCCAACACTGAACGTAACCCTCACAGAACACTTTTTGCATTTTGACATTTTTAATAAAACATGGTTTATTCTGTTCAGTTGGCCTGTTGAATCACACTGTGTGTGTGTGTGTGGATCAGAACTAGTTCAGCCACAGCAACAAACACACAATCATGAACATCTGTAGCACTGTGAGATGTCGTCTGATTGGCCGAGGTGTTTTTTCAGGCACCAATCACAGCTCACAGTGTGTTTGTGGGTCGGCAGGGTTCAGAGTAACCGGATCTTCCTGAAAACATTCCGTGTGCTCTGACCTTTGACCTCCAGGTGTGTTTGACTGATCCCAGACCTGCAACTCTGACCCGACAGAACCTGGTGATGTCATCACTGAAGCTCGAGTGTGAGTTCACATCATAAACACGATGCTACAGCAAGAATGAGAAATGACACCAAGAGCCACCGCAAACTCCATCTAAACTTGATGAAATTCATTCACTTAAAACTGAGATATAAAGGCATCATCTCAGAGACCGTCTTTTATTCGCCATTGGCAAATTGTTCCTGTTTTGCATGTAAAACTGGTAGTTTCGCAAATAATTCATCATTTACAGCCAAAACTGTTAAAATTGCATCTGAAACTCAGTGGATCACTGAAAAAACTGATTCAAACACAAGGAGTGAGACAAAGTAACAGCTCATATTCTCCATGTGCAAAAGAGAACTGATTAGAATAGAAACAGAGTAGAATGTATTAGAATAGAATAGAACAAATTAGAATAGAACAGAACACTATAGAAATCTAGATTAGAATACTACAGAAAGGAACAGAACAGATCATAGAATAGAATAGAATAGAATAGAATAGAATAGTATGGAATAAAACAGAATAGAATAGAACAGATTACAATAGTATAGGATAAAACAGAATAGACTAGATTAGACTAAAACAGATTAGAATAGAATAGAATAGAATAGTATGGATTAGAATAGAATAGAATAGAATAGTATGGATTAATGGATTAGAATAGAATAGAAGAATAGAATAGATTAGAACAGATTACAATAGTATAGGATAAAACAGAATAGACTAGATTAGACTAAAACAGAATAGAATAGTATAGAATACAGAATAGAATGTAATAGAATAGAATAGAATAGTATGGATTAGAATAGAATAGAATAGTATGGAATAGAATAGAAAAGATTACAACAGTATAGGATAAAACAGAATAGACTAGACTAAAACAGATTAGAATAGTATAGAATTCAGAATAGAATAGAATAGAATAGATCTGAGTCAGTGACTAAAGCTGATGGCCTTCACAGAAAGAACTGAAATGAGAGAAAAAAAATGACGAATGAAGAGTTCTGGTGAGAACTGGTTGAGCTGAGGCGTGCGAGAGAGACCTCTGATGATTGGCTGTGAGATGAACTGTTGGCGAGAGCTGATTGGCCGGTCATGTGAGTGGGACAGAAGGCCAAAACCTCAAAAACATTAAACCTGGACCAACATCAGCCAAACAAACACAAACACACACACACACACACAGATCTGACTCTGGTTCTTCATTACTCAATTCAGTCCACAGACACATTCTCAGTCGGATCTCATGTTTAAACAGGAAAAGGAAACTTTCTGACCTCTGGATCAGCAGCACATGACACACATTAAACATTCGGCACACTCGTTTCAGAGCCGGACCGACGCTACTGCAGTGACCCAAACACTCAGAAAACAGCCGACAGCAGCAAAAATGGATTTTGGGACACAATCAGGTGCGTTTGTTACAGGAGAGGTCAGAGGTCAGAGATCGGCTCGTGTGACTGTTCAATGTGTGTCTGATCATCTTATCAAAGCTGCTTCAGCACATTCTACAAACTATTACAACAAAACCTGCTGAAAGATCTCAACCCATGACACTTCTGTCGGATTTTGCTGATACTAGGACAATCTATATTTTAAAAATGTTTCCTTCCTGTGACGGGCGGCCCGAGACAAGAATTTACCCTGAATTAAATGCCAGATGCAGTTTTTTGTGTCACCAAAATACTCTGAGTCTTATTTATGCTCTACCACTTCCAGCTGCTCATTCAAACAGATGAGGCAGATAAAATGTGCATCTTACAACATATTACAATATAAACTCCAAACAGCAAACACTGTCATAATTCATGCGCAGTATTCATTTAACTGCTTAGAAACAACAAGCCTAGAACACACCACAGTGTTTGATCGTGCAGTGCTCACATTTATTTTATGAAATCATCGACTTTTGAAGTTTAATCGCATTAGCATGTTTTGCAATTCCTTTTTTTCCATCCCCAAATTTAAGACCTCTTAAAATGATCATTATGGAAGATCTATAATACGTTTTATGGTCCTAAATTTGATCAAACTGAACAGAAGACTTTTTAAGAACCCTGAAAAACATGCTGCTCCACTAGTCTCCGTCACCTCAGATTTCCAGCAGCTTTTGAGATTCACGTGAGTGAACAGCTGCAGCTCTGAAATATAAATGGGGAGCAGATGCTCTCAGACTGCAGTGAGGGGTGTGGCCTAACACATGTGGGTGTGGCCTAATATATGTGAGTGTAGCTTAGCATGTAAAGGTGGGGTCTAACGCATGTGGGCGTGGCCTACATATGGTTTAGCATGTGATGTGTGATTTATCATATGTGGGTGTGGCCTGATATGTGAAGGTGTGGTCTATCATGTAAGGGTGTGGTCTAACCTGTGGCATTGACGATGCGATTGGCTCGGATGGTTCCGTGTGGCGTCTGGACGTCCCATCTGCCGTCAGCGGTCGGCGTGAGTCCCGTGACCGGAGCGGGTTGATAGATCTGAGCGCCGTACATTCGTGCTCCCGCTGCCAGAGCCATCGTCAGAGAATACGGGTCAATGTGACCGTCACCCGGATTATAGAGACCCGCCAACACCTGACACACACAGACAAGCAGCTTCAGCCTCTACACACACGTTCTGATGTCCCGAGTAAATTTAATAGATTGCCCAGAATATAAGACATTTTTTATCATGTGAAAGATGCTGTGACTTATATTCCAGAGTAGTTTATGTTTTGCAGTTAACATCAATCATGCAAAATATGTGCAAAGTACTTTCTGAATCAGTTATAATGCAGTTATTTATCTGTATTTTTGATTATTTTTGAATGTAATGATACAACGTGACACATCACAGCAAAGCGACTTGATCCGTGTTTATTTAAACAATGCAGTTTTGAACCAGTGCGTCTTATTGTCCACAGAACACAGTATGTGTTTCGTCCCTGAGCATCTTGACGTGTTCATACCTTGTCCATGTTGAGCAGAGGGAAGAGCTGCTGGATCTTCTCGGGGCCGATGAGGAACTGTGGCGTGGGGTGCCAGTGCGTTCTGGTCATCTGATATCTGAGCTCGTCCACTCGGACCGGAGTAGATGCCAGTCTGATGCTGCCCGGCTGATGGAAGCCCACGGCCTACAATACAAACACACCACGCTCAATACAGGTGCAAATGCGTCACAGACCTGCGGCAGTTCATCACAGCAAGAACCTGAGCATCTCACCCGTAATGAATCCCTCTGACCCTAGTAAACATCATTACTGATGTGTCTCACCTGTCCCGTCTCGGCCTCGAGCTGCTCGAAGAGTTTAATGCTGTAATAGTGAATCTTCTTCAGATTAATGCCGGGATGATAGTATGTGGTGAGTCCCGCCTGTGGAAGAAAACATCATCATCATCACGTCATTCAGACACGAGTACAGCAGAACAGCACACGCACCCAACATAACCTCAGTCACCTCAGATAATCATTTTGGGTTCAAATGTTAGCCTGTTTAACCTGAAATACTGCAGTGAGACTTCAAAACAAGTCATTTACACTGTCAGCTGTCTTGCCTTTTACATTTACCTACATGCATTTGGCAAACGCTTTTAGTCAAAGCTGTTCAATTGATCAGTTGCATGCATTAAACCCATGAACTTGGTGTTGAAGGGCAATGATCCACTGATTGTTTTTTCTTAAAGCTGAAAACCAGACAGTCATCATACTGGTTAATTACTAACAGTTGCTTAAATGTTTAGTCACATGAGAATCCGAACAGCTTACATGCTAAAGTAGGTATAAGAAAGATCAAACGCTTAATATGAGTTTGTTTATTCTAGAATGCACAGACGTCCTCAGGCTGATCCAGTTGTAGTTATGCAGTTTTAATCTGATTTCGAAATCTCAATTTCTGAAACCACATTTTATTGCTGACTTGGCAGAAAAGACTTTCTTTTTTTCTTTTTTTTACTGTTTTGCTCCTTCAAGCAGATGGAGCCGTGGCACATAGACGACTGAACTGATCTGAATAATGACTTTACTGTTTTTCTAGAGCTGCTTTACAGCTGAATTTGGATTCACACATCACTGATTCTGTTATTTTTCTGTTTATCTCTATGAAGCTGCTTTGAAACAATCTGTAAATGAGTGTGACTTGACCCACTTTTACCCACATAGAAAGCAGCTGCTTGAGTGTTTATCAAGACTGAGTGTTGAGTGAACGGACATCTGTTACAGTCACATCAAACTCCGTAAGATAAGAAAACCCTGAGTAACTATTGAACGCCTTTCATCACTGAGGGGTTTCATAACTTGTGTGGTTTGTTGCAACCAAAAGCATTTTCTAAAATACTACACCGAATCTAGATTCTAGATGACCCCTGACCCTTGACCCCTGAGCCTACCGCGTGCCACGTGGATCCGGCCGTCAGCTCGGACTTTTCCAGCAGCACCACGTCCTTCTGCCCGGCTTTGGCCAGATGATACGCCAGACTGACCCCGACACACCCGCCGCCGATGATCACCGTCTCCGCCGAGTCCTTCAGACGCTTCCCCAAAACACCGGCAGACCCGTCTCTGAGAACCACGACAAAACCATCAAACACACTCACAGCATCACAGATCATCAGACTATGATTAGATATGATGACTGAATCACAGGTGCTGCAAATTCACACGATTAATGCAGAATCTGTGATTTTGATGATTAGAGTTTTAATGCCATTTAGTTTGAATTTTCCCATGCATTCCCATAATGTTTGCAAGGTCTGTCAGATATACTCATACTTTGTCTCAACTGTCTATCAGATTTAATTTATATTTTCTCAGATTTATCAGATACATCTGATATTTTCTCAGACGCAACTCACAATTATCAGGTTTATTAAATGTAATCTCAACTCTACCTCAGATATTTCTCAGACACATCTCAATATTTTCCAGTCTGTCAGATATGATTCATATTTTCTCGGCTCTATCTGAGATGTTTCTCACCCGTCATCTGTGGCGAAGCTCCGTGCAGAAACGCGCAGTGTTTGTCTCCTGAAGTCTCGCCTCACAAGAGCGTTACACGCGTTTAATATTCGCGACATTTTGTGTTGCGGGTGCGAATGAAGTTTTCTTGAGTTTCGGCTCCGAGTTTCCAAACAAACGCTCGCGCAGAAACACGCACGAGCAGCGCGCGCCCGTCTGTCAGAGCGCGTCAAACACGCGCTGAGTTTAACAGCCTATGAGAGGATTCCTATTCACTATCATTAGCAAAAGAACACAGTCTACACGAAAACACTGAATACAGAGACAAAAACAGAATGATTCAGTGCTTTTTTCCTTCATGCGCACTCAGCATCTGTTATATCTGCAGTGTTGACCTGCAATGACATATCTTTCATAAACAGTCTGAGTGAATGAACAATCTGCAGCACAAACAAAGATTGCAGCAACTCTGAGTGTGTGTGTGTGTGTGTGATCCAGAGGAATGTTTGTGGACAGTGAAATGTGTCAAGGCAGCAGATCACATGATCAATGTCTCAGAGCCGCAGCTCAAACACACAGCAGCGATTATCAGCTCAGACACGATCAATGATCAATAGCTCGTCTAGAAACATCTGCACCGGCAGCTTTTCCATCTAGCAAGGAATCTTCTCAGATTTCTGGCTGGTGTTTTGGCAAAGTTCCCTCAGAGTTATGAACAAACATTCTTCCAGTAACGTTTCTTCTGATACATTTAAGTTCGCCTGTCGTTTTCAAATGTTACACTTTTGTTTCAGAATGTTCTGATTTATTGTTACTTTTATATGTTCAGAGAACGTTCTGAAATGGAATGTTCTCTTAACATTCACATAACCAAGAAAAAATGTTTTAACATTAAAAAAACATTCTTAAGATATATTTTTTGGGGCTAACAGGGGAGATTCTTTGTTTTCGCATGTCCAGAGAACATTCAAAAGTAAAGTTCTCATAATGTTTGAAAAACTAGATTATTAACAAATAATGTTTTCATATCTTAAAAAGAACGTTAGAACAGATGTTTGTGCACGCCTAGATAACGGTTGCGTTTTTGTTGTAAGAAAACAATTAATGATACAATATGTTGCCGTTTAATACAGTAGAAAACGACTTCAAACACAAACGTATTTCTCTCGTGTGTTTGTGTGGAGAGTGTGACATAAGATCAGACGCGTTATTGAGTATCACTCTGATGATATTGATATTCTAAGAAAATTAGATCAGCTGAAACATAAACATTAACCAGTAACATTGTGAACTAGTTTGGGTTACAGGGGGCCGATCTCTGACACACACACACCCCTCCAGCGGTGCTTTATAAGCGCTCATCTCATGTGCATCTCACTCCAGTCTCACTCAGCTCTCCTGAAGGTCTCCATCTGTCACTGAATCTACTGCTCAATATGGCACCAGTCGGATCAAAGAAGGTGAGTTACTCCTTTAGACACTTCTAGCGATTCTTCAGTTCGGTTTGTACGTTTGTGAGCGCGTTGTTTTTACATGAAGTGCGCAAACGTGCCATGACGCATGAGATCCTGCAGAAGGTTTATATTTGTTCCAAGCTATTAATATATCAGCTCTCTCACACACATGAAAAGAAGCACGCAAACTTGTCTTCAAGTGCGTGTTAATGCGGTTAAAGACGAAATAAAACGCGCCTCGTGCGCGCTCGCACCCTGATCCACGCAGTTGCGCACGTTCGTTCTGGTCTTTGCACTGCATGTGTTTTGGCCTCAGATCGCTGAGAGTGCGTGTGTCTGTGTGTCTGTGTGTTTGTGTTCAGGGTATTCTGGAGCGCCTGGACGCGGGTGAGGTGGTGATTGGAGACGGAGGGTTCGTGTTTGCGCTGGAGAAGAGAGGATACGTGAAGGCCGGACCCTGGACACCAGAGGCCGCTGCAGAGCACCCGGAGGCCGGTGAGACTCACCCTAAATTACGTTCCAGCGTGCAGGGAACGGGCCCCAACTGGTTAACATTCAAATAACCAAAAAAAAAAAAAAAAAAAAAAATATTTTAAACTTTTAGGAAAACCTTAAAGAGCATTCAGAAATAATGCTAAATAAAGACATGTTATGGAAGAAAAATCAAAAATGGCCAATGAATGAAAATAAAGGTGTCTAACTTTAACTATACTTTTCTATATTCTATTGCTAGTTTGTACTTGAACATTTCAGAACTGTTCAGGCCTAGATTACTGGTTCTTCCTCATAAAGTTTCTTTGGCTCACTAGTTGTATTTGCACTAGGCCGTTTGGTAAGAAGCTGCCGTGTTTAAGCGACGCATGTGTTTTTATCTCTGTCAGTGCGACAGCTGCACAGGGAATTCCTGCGGGCCGGGTCAAATGTCATGCAGACGTTCACTTTCTACGCCAGCGACGACAAACTGGAGAACAGAGGAAACAAACTGACTTTCACTGTGAGTCGCTCACATTCACACGCATCAGTCGCACAATCAGCTCCTCATCATGATCGGATCAAGTCACTGATGTTAAGCATGTAATGCACTGATCTTAGATCAGTTAGAGCTCATTTTACACATTGCACAACTCTGATCTCAGATCAGCGTTCAGAGATTAAACACAAACACTGATAGAGATGTTTGCTGACCGTCCGCAGGGTCAGCAGATCAACGAGGCCGCCTGCGATCTGGCCAGAGAAGTAGCCAATGAGGGCGACGCTCTGGTGGCGGGCGGAGTCTCGCAGACGCCCTCATACCTCAGCTGCAAGAGCGAAGACGAGGTCAAGAAGATCTTCAAGAAACAGCTCGACGTCTTCATTAAGAAGAACGTGGACTTCCTGATCGCCGAGGTGAGAATGTGCAAACCACATGTGAGATCTCAGTAACGGTGCTCATCATGTGCTCCCTGAGCTCAGCTCATTCCAAATGACTTTAGTTTAGTTATTGATCAGTTGATTGATTGATCTGCAGTACTTTGAGCACGTGGAGGAGGCTGAATGGGCCGTCCAAGTTCTGAAGGCAACAGGAAAGCCTGTAGCAGCCACTCTGTGTATTGGACCTGAAGGAGACATGCATGGAGTGACACCTGGAGAGTGTGCGGTCAGACTGGTCAAAGCAGGTGCGTCTCACACACACAAAAACAGTGCACTTTTTAGTGTGAGCACACCACTCACACTGTTTACACTAGAACAGTGTATAAGTATTGAGATGCACCTCCAGTCATCAGCGTCAGATGGATCCTGCTCAATCACCGATGCGTCTTTTGTGGTCAGCAGTGCTCTGATGTGTTGTGTTTGTGCTCCAGGTGCTGATATCGTGGGTGTGAACTGTCACTTTGACCCCATGACCTGTGTGAAGACTGTGTCCATGATGAAGGCCGGCGTGGAGAAAGCCGGTCTGAAGGCACATTACATGACGCAGCCGCTGGCGTATCACACACCCGACTGCAGCTGCCAGGGATTCATCGACCTGCCCGAGTTCCCCTTCGGTACACACACACACATTCATTCATGTTATAGTCAGGAATGTGATTTATAATCCCTAGCAAACAAAAATAAATTCTAAGAATATTTTGCTAAAACTATTATTTCTGAATATTTTTAAACAGTTTTTATGTATCAAGAATGTTTCTTTTTAGTTATGTGAACATTAGAGTAACATTCCATTCGATCATTTTGAAACAGTTCTGAGAGTGTTACATTCGAATGCTCCCGCAACATTTAAATCACCCTTTTTTCTGTGGTTAAAGAATGTTTTTTCTCCATTGTGCAAACATAACCAAGGAACATTCCATTCTATCATACTGAAAACATCCTGTTATTACTGAAGAATGTTACTGAGCATAGTTCTGAGAACATACAAACAACATCATAAGGACGTTCTGAGAATAATCTGATTTAATCGTGATGAAATCTACACGTGTATGTTGTGGTGTTCAGCTCTGGAGCCGAGGATCCTCACCCGCTGGGAGATGCAGCAGTACGCCAGAGAGGCCTACAAGGCGGGAATCCATTACATCGGCGGCTGCTGCGGGTTCGAGCCGTATCACATCCGCGCCGTGGCCGAGGAGCTCGCAACCGAGAGAGGAATCCTGCCCGAAGCCTCTCAGAAACACGGCATGTGGGGCAGCGGCCTGGAAATGCACACCAAACCCTGGGTCAGAGCCAGGTGAGACAGAGACACACTCATGATCGACCACCAGTGTGTTTCTGCACACTTCAGATATACAGTAGTCAACATTTGAAGTGGATCAAAAATTTGTCCTAAGACAAGAACGGGCACTGTTTTGGTTTTAGGACAACTTTGATGAAAGGTCTTGATCCACTTTTGGATCCACAAATATATATTGATACGATGATGGACGCTTGCATCCGTGACGTTCATGAGTGTTTGTTTCCGCAGGGCCCGTCGCGATTACTGGGAGAAGCTGAAGCCGGCGTCCGGCCGCCCGCTGTGCCCGTCCATGTCCTCTCCTGACGGGTGGGGGGTCACCAAAGGTCACGCCGAGCTCATGCAGCAGAAGGAGGCCACGACTGCGGAGCAGCTGCGCCCGCTGTTCGAGAAAGCCGACGCCAAACACTGAGGGTCAGAGGTCGAGTCAGGGCTGCGCCGCGTTTAGAAACCTGTGCTACTACAGGAGATACGAGAGAGAGACACGTCAAAAAAATCAGCCGTTTGTCTGTCTACCTCTTTCCTTCCTTATTGTACGTTTACAAACGCTGATATCATGAATAGCATTGTTTACTTCAGCAGGACCAGAAGTTCTTAGAAACCAAACGAAAGTTTAATCTGCCTTTAAGTGTAATTGTGCCAAAAGACGATATTCTGTATTTGATATTCTGCGCTTTCTGAGCCGCCACGCGTCACGCTAACATCACGGGTCGGTCACACGATCGATGTGGCGGAGCTTCATTCCAGATGTTCGGAACACTCCAGTCTGACCAGAGCTTCCTTTCGAGAGTCTGATTCCTGATGCTCAATAAAAAAAAATCATGATCTCAATCACTCTCACTGTCATGGAGTTATTTAATGTGGTGATATATAGATATATAGATGTATAGATGTATACTTGTATAGTTGTGAGGTCTGATGCTGCATAAACTGCCCTGTAAAGGGACAAATAAAGATATCACTACTACTACATGAAGGACTCGCGCAGGGAAGGTTTAGAATGGAATTAGAAAGAGATTTATTGAGAAGTACATTGACACATACAAGGTCAGAAGAAGCTTCCAGTGCACAAAAACAGCAACAGTACACAGCAAAATAAAAAAAAGTAAATAAGCTATTTGTGCATATATGCACTAATTTCTATGTACAAGTGTGCAATATGCAAACAGAAGTAATAGGGAATAAGAGGAGGTTAGGTACTGTTACACAACTAATAAATGTTAATATGATTAAAAATTAGATTTACATGTGTTGCTCTTACTTAAGATGTGTTTTAAAGCTAACAAAATGATGTGTTTTGGAACATTCTGCTTACATTTCCAACAAGTTTCATACTTTGACGCATTGCTTGGTTCCTCTTTTGTAAGTCAATAAAAGCATCTGCTAAACGCAGAAATGTAAATATTAAGATGTTAGTTCTGAATGTTCTCTGAACATTCAAAAAATAAACGTTAGCAATAACCATGAAAAAAAACATTATAAAAACTTTTTTTCTTGGTTATACAACAATTGAGGAAACAATCCATTTGATAATTTTGCAAACGTTATGGGAACGTTACTTTTTAATGTTCTCCGAACAATCTGAAAGAAGTTTTGATGAATGTTCTATTACCGTTACTGGAAAAAATGTGTTCAAAACATCGAGAAAACATTTCCAGAATGTTAGCGGAGTTCACATCATTGATGTGGAAGTGCAGCTCATAACTCATGAATAGAGCATAAATAACACAACATGAGCAGGGTGATTCTGTAATTGGAGATACATTTGGCGCTTCAGAAAGTTAAGAAAAAACTGTTCATTAATATATATTTTTTTTCAGTAGTGTATTGAAAACATATTTCATTTTAATAATTCAGAGCTTCCTTTTTTACCTTTAATGAAAAAACAGATGTCTTTATGGTATTGTTTGTCAACTCTGTTACAGACAAATTAGGCAATGTGTAGAAATAACAATAAATCATAACAGGAATAATAATTATAATCATAACAGTAATAATATTTCACCTATACATACCGTAAAAATTAAATAAATACCTGTGTCTTCACAGAACCGTCCATTTGGAGCAAATATTTTTCATCCGAAAATTTATTATATACACAATATCCAGTAAAAAAAAAAATCCAGTGCAAAAATAAATCAATAATGTTTGAGATTTTGACATCATTTCCTGTATCTTGCGTAGATGTGGAAGGCAAAGTATGGTTGAGTTGATGCAAGATTTACGGACACACAATTTTATAAGAAAAAAATGCACTGACTAATTCGGACAACAAGAAATGATCATTTTCAGACACTTTCTGCAGAAATGATTATATTGTTATGGACTGTAACATTGTAATTCATAACAATGAGTAACACATTATTAAAATAATCACAAATTTAACCATTTGAAAAAAGCTGGGGAAAAAAAAGTAAAAAATGTATCTGCAATTACAGAATGACCCATCATTATCTTAAAATAGCGACAAGTAAAATATGTATGCGGTTCATAGAGTTAATAACAGAGCAAAGGCTTAAGCTGTAATGATGTTATTACACGTGTGTCAGCCAGTGGCGCCATCTAGTGGCGGGAATCGACATTCAGTGAGAAAAACACCGAGAAATAAACGCACAAACCTGCTGGAGGCTCACGGCGACAGTTATAGCATTCATTATTCATGAGTGTAACGGGTCACGTGACGACAGTAAATCTATTGAACACACATTTATAGCTGCAGGCTTCATCAATTATTGATCAGAGAGATGATCGATGCCCCCACAAATAAACCAGCGGTGTTTCATCACTGATGAAGCATTTTATGTTTAGACCACAGTAAAAACCGCTCAACGTGACACGAACACGAGAGCGGAACAGGACGCAAACAAGTAACTTTGCGTGGACGCGCATGTGTTTCTCTAGAATGGAGCCACGACGACCACCGTGCGTCGCCTGCGTCCCCGGCTGCGTCATCACGCAGGGAGCGTGTCCCACGTGCAGATGTTTACGTCCTCCTCGCTGTGACGTCAGCGCCCAGTCGTCGTCGGATGAGAAACATTGGCGATGTTAAAGATGCGGATTAGCGCACAAAAGGCCTCGCGGGTGACGCGACGCGCGCAGGTGTGAACGCGCAGCGATGCGCGCATCAGCGGACGAGTCGGGTCACAAAAACAGACGCGAAATCGGTGTTATTGACGGACGCTGCGCGCGGCCGAGTGTTTTCATCCGCGTCCGTTAGTCTGGCCTTTCTTCTGCCGAACAGACCGGATTCCGTTTGAACTCGCTGCGCGTTCGCGTTTCTTTATCCCGCGAGACACGGGACATGTCATTCGCGATGGAGGACGCGCTGGAGTCCGGATGGGTGTCGGTGCGACCGAATGTTTTCGAGGAGAAGGAGAAGCACAAGTTCGTCTTCATCGTCGCCTGGAACGAGATCGAAGGAAAGTTCGCCGTCACGTGCCACGACCGAACCGTCCAGAAACGGACCGCCGTGCGGGACTCGCTGCTCGAGGGCGATCAGACGGCCAGAGAAGGGCCTCCTCCTCCTCTTCCTCCTCCTCCGCCGCCGCCGCCGACGAGGAGCCCGGGTGGCGAGCGAGCCGCCAGGAGCGCGGAGCTGGAGGTGCTGGAGCCCGGCGATGACGCGCCGCCGGAGGTCCCGGAGGATCCGGAGCTGGGCGCCCGCGAGGACTTCAGCTGGGCCGGCCTCTTCTCCTTCCAGGACATGCGCGCCGCTCACCTGCAGCTGTGCGCCGTCAACTCGGACCTGGAGCCGTGTCTGCCCGCCTTCCCCGAGGAGCAGACGGCCGTGTGGTCGGTTCTGTTCGGGGCGCCCGAGTTGAGCGCGCGCGACACCGACGCGCTCTGCTTCCAGCTGCAGGTGTATCTGGGGCACGCGCTCGACACCTGCGGGTGGAAGATCCTGTCTCAGATTCTCTTTCCGGACAGCGACGATTCCGAGGAGTATTACGAGAGTCTGAGCGAACTGCGGCAGAAGGGCTACGAGGACGCGCTCCAGAGAGCCAAGAGACACCTGCAGCAGGTGAGAGGCGCGCACACTTCACCACGGCTCTCCTCCGTGTGTTTCCGTCAGCATCATCCACTAAACCGCAAAATATACTGTCTCTATATAAAGTTGTAGCAAGTACAAACACCGCACAAAGCACAGTACAAAGAAATATGTTCTAAGAAAGTTTCGAGTGATTTCGGAATGTTTGTTCATAAGCAGTGTCGGGGAAAGTTACTTTTAAAAGTAACGTATTACAATATCGCGTTACTCTCTAAAAAAGGACACTAATTACGCTACTTAGTTACTTCTTATGAAAAGTAATGGGTTACTTTTGAAATCTGGCCTGGGCTTTTTTGTTTTAACCTTATATTGTGGCAAACACACCAAAATAATGCAGGAGAAGAAAGTTCAACACGCTTCAGCAATAAAAAATGAACTTGCATGACTTGTAATGTGTTACCCCCAACACTGTCCAGAACCGCAGACAAAGCTCTGTGGATTTAAACAGCAAACCTCAACTGTGTGATCGTTTTTTATCATCACAGAATCTAACTATATGATCACACAGCTCCATAGAACTACAGTATACCCAACCGTACAACATTTTTTAAATGTTTTTTCTTGGTTGTGTGAACGCTAAAGGAACATTCCGTTTGATAATCTTACAAACGTTATAGAAACGTTACTTTTAAGTGTTCTCTCTACCTTCGGAATCCAGTTGATATTACCATTTTAAACTTAAGTTAGACAAACGAATACGTTTCAGAAAAACGTTACTTAAACTATGTATGAATCATGTTTTTGTGCTGACATTATTAGCGTTACTGGATATCAGCTATACAGCAAATCTCAACTGCTTGACTGTTTATATCGTCATAAAATAACTATATCTTTTGTTAATAAAATTACTATATCTTTATATCGTCATAAAGTATATTATCATCCAGCTCTTATCTGATAAATGTGGATATTAGGCATAAAGATATTAAGGTATTGTAAACAATAACACCACGATTTTCTGTAAAGCTTCTGTTAAAGCGATATACAAATACAGCTGATTTGACTAACCACAAACACGCACACACAATACTGACTGTCTTCATTCACAACACCAGAGCTGCTGCTCATGATCAAACTCAAACTTCTTTTCAGTTGTTTTTGCTGAAGTGTGTTTGTGTGTGTGTTTACAGTAAATGACAGTGTGACACCGGCTGTGATGCATCCGTGAGATTCATATGTTTGAACATGAGAGTATGAAAACAACAACTGCTCCATCACCACACTGAACACACACACACACACACACACACACACACACACACACACGAGAGCCTACAGAAACACTCCTGCATGTCATCTGAGAATCATCAGAGACTGAAGGTGTTTGTTCTCGTTGATTGAAGTGTTGAGAGTCACTAACACAGATATTAATAACTCAGATCGTTCATTGATTGATTAGAATGACAGAGGATGTGGGCGGAGCCTCAACACTTACAGCAGAACTAACCCTAGTAAAGTAAAGCATTACTAGCTGCTGTCAGTTAGATGCGATGATCAGCACACGGGTCACTGAACCCCTAAACCACCATCTGTCAGAGCGAAACCTGACCCAGAGTCAGCACAATGAGTGTGAGCAGATCACACACACACACACACACACCTATAAATGAGTGAATGTCATCACAAACATCACAGCGAGTGTCATTCACTGTCAAGATGCACAAACATGTTCACATTCAGGTCAGACGATCAAACGCGTCTAGTGTTGAAGTGTAGTGTGAACATGACTGAATGAACATGTTGTGTTTTGAAGTGTCTGTTTGGAGTGATTTGCTTTAGTGCTGCATGATTATTCAGAATAAACCCAAAATTGAGCTTTTGTGTCAGTGATCAAAGCACAAAGGCTGTGATTTATTAAATAATTACGTGTGCCGTGTGTTTCAGAGTGAAGCGCAGCACTGTGTTCATTTACGCACCGGCAGCTCATGGTGTCTCACAGTGAATGATCCTCATGAACTCTGTTCCTCTAGATTGAGTCACTCTAACATTTGGAAACAAAACATGAGCTAAACATCTTCATAAAGGTGTAATTACAAGCACTTATCAACAAAAGAAGCTTTAATTGTGGCCAAAATTGTGCACATTTTAAGCACAGCCTTGATTAGTCTTCCTCAGCGGGTCTGACAACTTCCTGTTTGTCCAGTGAATGGAGCTCGATCAGGAGTGTGTTTGATTCGTTGTGTTCCCATGAAGTGCTCGTAACCATGGTGACGCGGCCGCTCACCTGCACTTGTGATCCGTTCACACGCCGCTGCGAGTGACAGCACAGCACTGAACACACCTGTCATTAACACACACACACACACACTCATTAAACATTCAACACATTTACATTGAATGTCCTGCTTGAGTAACTGAGGCTGATGTGAGAGTTGGTCACTAACAGACAACAGACCATAATCACTGCTCAGTTAAACACAGCTGACTTTACAGCGGTGATGTCATCGGGGGCGGAGCCACACACACACACAAACACACACATTCACTCACACACACTGACGTGCTGACGACTGATGACAGAGTTACTGTCCTGAGCTCAGGTTTATATTAGTGACCGGCTGAAGAGCTGGTTAGTAGCAAGTTAACATGTTATTCAAGACACTCATTTGGGGCTCTATGAAATACATTTTAATTTTTCCCCCTCAAATGTGACCCTGGAGCACAAAACCAGTCTTAAGTATCACAGGTATATTTGTAGCAATAGCCAACAATACATTGTATGGGTCAAAATGATCACATTTTTCTTTTATGCCAAAAATCATTAGGATATTCAGTAAAGATCATGTTCCATGAAGATATTTTTGTTAATTTTCTACCGTAAATATATCAAAACTTAATTTTTGATTAGTAATATGCATTGCTAAGAACTTCATTTGGACAACTTTAAAGGTGATTTTCTCAATATTTACATTTTTTTGCACCCTCAGATTCCAGAATCTCAGATAGTTGTATCTCGACCAAATATTGTCCTATCATAACAAACCATACATCAATGGATGAAGCTTATTTATTCAGCTTTCAGCTGATGTATAAACCTCAAAATTGATCCTCATGACTGGTTTTGTGGTCCAGGGTCACATATTACATATCCAATTTTAATTTTTCTGGATTATATTTTAAGTTAAATTACATTTTAGTAATCAAACGCATGTTAAATTAACTGAAATCATGATGCATTTTATTAGAAGTTTAACAAAACTGACATTTTAGGGCCCTATGAATCTTTCCTTAGATTGTGTTTAGTTTTTCCCCTAATTGAAGTCAAATCAAACGTGTGTTTCTACATCTCAGTGCTGCAGTTTATCTCAGTGTCTGCTAATGTTGAACTACATGTGTTCAAAATCAACCAGTCAGCAGGACGTCTGACTGTAAACAAGAGTCAAACAGCGACAGAACACACACACACACACAAACCTGTTTGACTTTCTTCATTCGGTGGAACACAAAAGAAGATATTTTAAGAAATGTTTTGTCTACATAATGAAAGTCAATAGGATCCAATGCAAGTTGGTTCTCAAAGTTCATTTGTGTTCCACAGAAGAAATCCTGGTGATTTTTGAGTGAATTATTCTCTTACAGCACTGCTAAAAATATCACAACCTTAAAACACTTGCCGCTCTGTGTGTGTGTGTGTGTGTGTGTGTGCTGGTCTGCGGTCACGGTTAGGCTGCGTGTGCTGTAGACGCTTCTATCGTGTGTGTGTGTGTGTGTGTGTGTGTGACAGTATGGAGAGCTCATCGGTCGTTGAATCTGTCTGCTTCAGCTCTGCAGGACAGACGAGTGTTCAGACGGCTGTTATCTAGCGTGTTTGTGGTTGGCTCTGCGGGTCAAAGGTCAGCGGTGACTGGTGTGATTTCCTGATGGGTGGTGCAGGTCAAACACTGCCGTATGTGTTTGTGTTTGAGTGTGTGTGTGTGTGTGTGTTAGTTATTGTGGGATGTTGTTCATTCACACTTCATCATGCATGTTAATGTGCAAATGTGTCATAAATACTGGAAACACAAGCCACAAATACACACACACACACACACACACACACACACAGCCTGATGAAGGTGTAGAAATGATTCCCATGGAATAGTCACATGACATAACAGCTGTCAGCCAATCAGGACGTTTTCCACAGTGCCTCGTGTATCCTGTGCCAAAAACAGGAGAGGAAACAGGATGTGACGTCACAGCTGGAGGGGTTTTCCAGCATAAACAGAGCGAGAAAAAACAACACTAGAAATGTCGTGCGAATGTATTCCTGCACACACACACACAGCCCTTCATCATCATCATCATCAGTAAACATCTCTACAGTACAAATGTAAACAACACAGAAGTGCTGTACAAAGATCTGTTTTTTTTTAAAGGAATAAATAGTTTTATTCATCAAAGCTGCTTTAAACTGAGCCAAAGTGACAGTAAAGATTTATAACGTCACAAAAGGTTTCTATTTCAAATAAATGCAGCTGTTTTACTGTTTTATTTCTGATCAAATGCAGCCTCAGTGAGCACAAGAGACTTTTTTCAAAATAAAAAAAAATCCCACCGAACTCAAACTTGTGCAGAGTAACTTCATTAGAAGTTCAGTATAACACCGTTAACTCAAACTCTTATTCACAGTGCTGACTGTGTGACGTGGGTCACGTGAGCAGATGTGAATAGTATTTACACCAACAATAGCTGTGAAAGCATCAGCAGGTGTGCAGTCAAAGCAGAGGCGGCCCGTTACAGCAGGTGTGTCTCTACCTGAACAACAGCAGCTCGTCTCCACGCGCACGCACACACACGGCTGTGGTCTCCATGGCGACCGGTCGTCAAGGTAAACAGAGGCTCAGTGTTGCTGATGAATGGAGCAGTGTTTGAGCCGCTGCAGTCACACACACACACACAGACAGTCCATTCATCTCCAAACAGAGCTCAACATTCACTACGAGCACAAACACAACAGACTCATTTACTGACTGAACAAACGTCATCGTCCAGACACCAGAGTGTGTGAGAGAGGATGAGTTTGATAACACACACACACACACACACGATGAAGATCTGAGCACACCGTTCACAGCATCACGATGACACTGATGTGACGTGCGACTCCAGCAGTTTTCTCTTTCCCTGTCAGTTTAGCAAATCAAAGCTGTCAAGAACAGGATGAGTCATATTCAGACGACATAAAAAAATTATTTTATCTGTAAAATTACAGTACTCATATTTATGTCTCAATTTCTACATTTATTTTGATGGAAAAGTAAAAGAAGCTACTGAAGCTTCTCTTTAGTGGATCAGCGGGTCTCATTATAAGTTTGTAGTGATGTTTGATTAATGTTTTGGTTTTTTTAGATGAGCATTAAAGCGACTCAGAATCACAGCAGATGCAGACGTTTGTGTGGATCATTCACTGTGAATCGACACGATTAAATGAACAGTGATGCACTTCACTCTCAGACATATATTATTTGTGTCCCTGGACCACGAAACCTGTCATAAGGGTCAATTTCATGAAATGTATGCATCAAAGCTGAACAAATAAGCTTTCCATTGATGTGTGGTTTGTTATGACAGGACAATATTGGGCTGAGATACTATTTGAAAATCTGGAATCTGAGGGTGAACAAAAATATTGAGAAAATCACCTTTAAAATTGTGCAAATGAAGTTCTTAGCAATGTATATTACTAATCAAAAATGTTTTAAATATCAAAATATCTTCATGGAACATTTACTTAATATCCTAATGATTTTTGGCATAAAAGAAAAATCCATAAATTTGACCCATACAGTGTATTTTTGGCTGTTGCTGCAAATAAACCCCAGCGACTTAAGACTGGTTTTGTGCATCATTAGGTGTGTGTTCTGATGTGAAACCTCAGATTTAACAGATCCTGAACAGACACTGCTCAAAACGAGCCCACGGTCAGCGTGTGACGCACGTGTGTTATTATCATGTGACGTGTGTTATTGTTATTGTCGTGTGACGCGTGTGTCGTTGTCGCGTGCAGCTGCTGGAGAAGCAGCGCGGCGTGGAGCGGATGGTGGAGCTGCTGCGGCTGTACGCGGAGCAGGACGAGGCGTATGGAGATCTGGTGGAGGCCACGACTGAGCTCTACCACTACCTGCTGCAGCCCTTCAGAGACATGCGCGAGTTAGCCATGCTGCGCAGACAGCAGATCAAGGTACGCACACGTCACCTGTCCACGACAGACACGCACTCACGACCCCCTGCTGCCATAGCAACCGCCACTTCCCATGAGCCCCCACTCTAATCACATTAAGGGTGGAGAGACACAGAATCGTGTCTGTGTGTGTGTGAGACTCTAAACCAGTGTCATGACTCAGCACTTCATTGAGAGACTGGTTGAGTTTACAATCACACACACACACACACACACTCACAACACCTGTATGCAAATGAGTCCCTCACTCCGTTTCTACAGTTTACCTGACAAACTGACAGTTCAGGTTTCTGTGTGTGTGTGTGACACTATAAAACCCCTCATCATTCACACAAAAACACATGCAAATACTGTGTGCTCACATTTGCACGCGTTTTCTGTGAATTAAGGGTTTTTACGGTGAACACACAAACACACACACACACAGAGCAGCGTGTCAGATGAACATATGGGCAGCGAGTGCTGCATGAATGAATGCATGAGGAGATGAATGAGTGACTGAGGCATTATGGGACGCCCAGATCGAGTGTCATGTGATCAGAGAGGTGCAGTGTGGGTATCGCATTTCCATACATGAATTAGACATGTGACGTGCCGCCGACGGTCAGAAGAGTCTCTGTAGATCAGCGGCTCTCGAGCACCAAACGAATCGCTGAAAACAAGACAAACAAGTAGAGTTTAGATTGTCTGATTTTATAATGAAACCATATTTTACTTAATCAAGGATTCATTCAATTTATCAAAAAAACCAGTAAAGATAAAAGCTTTCTGTGTCTAATAAATTCTTTTGAACTTTGTCTTCATCTGTGAATCCTAAAAAATAAAATGTATGACAGTTTCCACAAAAACGTTTTGGACAGCACCATATTACAATGATTTCTGACAAATCATGTGATGCTGAAGACTGAAGATGTTGAAAATTCAGCCGCGCATCACAGAAATCAATTAGAGTTTAACATATATTCACATAGAAAACAGCTGTTTGAAATTATAATACTATTTTGCAATTTTTACAGTAGTTTTGATCAAATGAATGCAGCCTCAGTGAGCAGAAGAGACTTCATTCAGAATGTTTAACCACTGCATTGTGAAGTAGCCTTGATAATGAATAGACATGAGGGCGAGAAAATGATGACAGAACGGTCATTTATGAGTGAACCAACACTTTCAGTGCTTCACTTTATGAGCGGTTTAT
Organism: Labeo rohita; assembly: GCF_022985175.1. Classification (NCBI taxonomy): domain Eukaryota; kingdom Metazoa; phylum Chordata; class Actinopteri; order Cypriniformes; family Cyprinidae; genus Labeo; species Labeo rohita. The sequence continues at coordinate 170,228 of NW_026129788.1, read as the reverse complement.
TTTCTGAACATCATTTGACATCGTCCGATCGTGTTCACGTGCGCGGAGCGGCACGGTGAGATCAGGATATTTAAAGCATGACGTGATTCAGATGAATCTCACAGGACCGTGTGTGTGTTTGTACTGTACGCCGCAGCAGCATCTGGTTCACATTATAGTTTCTGCGGCGTTGATACTGTAAGTGTGTGTCTGAACATTCTGTTCCAGAAAGATTCGCTAACACACACTAAACACACTGGTGATCCACAGACTCACTGTACGGTGTGTGTTCATGACTCGTCGTGTTTGTTCAGTTCAGTCACAGAGTTTCTTTTGCGATAAACACAACAACAAACACAACAAGAACACTGTAGTCTGATTCACCAACAAATGACTCTTATGAGTCGACTCTTTTTAATGAATCAGTCAAAGATTCACAAATCAGTCTTAAACATGGTTATTGATTTGAATCATTCTCATGACTCAAATGAACAAGTGAATCGAATGAATGACTTGGTCTTGTTCTTAACAGTATGTCAGAAAGACTCATTTTCAAGTTCAGTTTGAGACTGTCAGCACTGTAAACACGAGCTCTGTGTGTGTGATGAGTGTGTGTGTGATGAGTGTGTGTGTGTGATGAGTGTGTGTGTCTCACCAAACACAAAGGTGAGAGCGAGTGTGAACTCAAGAACAGCAGCGTAACAGCTGACCTGTGTGTGTTTGTTGGGATATATGTATGTGTGTGTGTGTGTGTGTGTACTTGTTTTTGCTACATTGTGGGGACCAAATGATTAAAAATAGTAAATGGTGTTTATCTGAAAGTGCAACGATGCAAACATGTTTTTTAGGGTTGGGTTCGGGGACAGACAATATCGTTTAGTCAGTATAAAAACTATAGAAGTCCATGGAAAGTCCCCACAATTCACAAAAACAAACGTGTGTCTCAAACTGAGCTGTATTTGCGTGTATTTGTGTGTGTGTGTCAGATCTCACTGGAGACGGAGCATCTGGGGCCGCGGCGTGTGGAGTCTCTGCGCAGGGAGGATGAGGACTGGCAGAGGAAGGCTCACACCGCTGTGCTGTCCATACAGGACCTGACCGTCAAATACTTCGAGACGACGGCACGCGCTCAGAAAGGTGAGACCGCCGTCCGTCCGTCCGTCTGCTGTCCTTCAGACCTGATCATGATGGATTTACACTGGAGAAATGAGCTGCAGGACGTCTCATGATCAGCATCTGGATTTACTGCGTTGTCATATATATATGACAATGTATAGACAATGCCGCAGACAATATATATATATATATATATATATATCTATATATCTATATATACATACATACATATATTTGATTCTTAATAGTGTTGTTCCTGAATGATCCACAGCTGTGTTTGTTTGTTTAGTGATAGTTGTTCATGAGTCCCTTATTTGTCCTGATCAGTTAAACTGCTGCTGTTCTTCAGAAAAATCCTTCAGCTCCCACAAATTCTTTGGTTTTCCAGCATTTTTGTGTATTTGAACCCTTTCCAGCAATGACTGTATGATTTTGATATTCATCTTTTCACACTGAGGACAACTGAGGGACTCATATTCAACTATTACAGAAGGTTCAAACACTCACTGATGCTCCAGAAGGAAAAATTATGCATTAAGAGCCAGGGGGTGAAAACTTTTGGAATTTGAAGGTCAGGGTAAATTTAACTGATTTTGTCTTCTAGGAAACATGTAAGTATTTTCTGTAGCCTCTGAAGGGCAGCACTAAATGAAAAAAATATGATGGGCAAAATGAGAAAAATGTGCACATTTTCATTTTGTTCAAAAGTTTTCACCTCCCGGCTCTTAATGGATTGTTTCTCCTTCTGGAGCATCAGTGAGTGTTTGAATCTTCTGTAATAGTTGAATATGAGTCCCTCAGTTGTCCTCAGTGTGAAAAGATGAATGTCAAAATCATACAGTCATTGTTGGAAAGGGTTCAAATACACAAAAATGCTGGAAAACCAAAGAATTTGTGGGAGCTGAAGGATTTTTCTGAAGAACAGCAGCAGTTTAACTGTTCAGGACGAACAAGGGACTCATGAACAACTATCACTAAACAAACAAACACAGCTGTGGATCATTCAGGAACAACACAGTATTAAGAATCAAGGGGATGTAAACTTTTGAACAGGGTCATTTTTATAAATTCAACTATTATTTTTTCTTGTGGACTATATGTAAACATCTTTTATGTGAAATATCTTATTCAGATCAGGGAAATGCTATTTTTGCTATTTCTGAGCAATCAGAGATGTCTTGAGGATACACTCTCTCTCTGTCTGTCAGTGATGTACGAGCGCATGCGCGCCGACCAGAGGAAGTTCGGTAAAGCTGCGTGGGGTGCGGCGGTGGAGCGAATGGAGAAACTCCAGTACGCCGTGTCTAAGGAAACACTGCAGCTGATGCGTGCCAAAGAGATCTGCCTGGAACAGAGGAAACACGGACTCAGAGAGGAGGTTCATACACACATAACACAACACTAGATGTGTCAGTAACATTATAGAGTTTCAGTAAACAAGTGCTGCGATTCTGGCCTCTCTCAGATGCAGGGTCTGCAGGGCGGCGAAGACGCCATGGTGCGTCTGGATCAGCTGGAGGCCATGTACTACGAGCTTCAGCTGCAGCTCTACGAGATCCAGTTCGAGATCCTGAAGTACGAGGAGCTGCTGCTGACGGCTCAGCTGCAGAGTCTGCGCAGACAGATGAGCGGTGAGCGTCTGCACGCTTGTGTCCTCGATGATGCTCGTTCAGCCGTCATCCGTGTGTGTGACCGCGTGCGTGCGTGTGTTTGCAGAGAGGCAGGAGGAGGTGGTTTATTACGACACCTACGAGAGTCCTGACGCCATGAAGGCCACCGACGACCCCTCGACCCCTCTGACCCCCCCTAGAGACGACGTGGCCAAACTACAGCAGAGGACCAGACAGCTGGAGGCCCGCAGAGGACGCATCACCGCCAAGAAAGCCTACCTCAAACACAAGAAGGTACCAGAGCCGGAAACGATTCGATCAGAATATAAACATCAGTGTCATCTAGTGGTCGACCGATATATTGCCAGGACCAATATATTTGCTGATATTTGATTTTTTTTTTTTTAATTCTCAAAATAATTTTTTGTTTGTTTGGCTGATACTTGCCATTTTCTAATGATCATCATCTGCATTTGGCTCATATTTTCCCATTTTTTAAATTATCAGTATCAGCTTTTTATTTTCAGATTATTATTTGGCATTTTCTATTATTGTTATTGGTTAAATGTTTTTGAGTTTGTCCAATATATATATATATATATATATATATATTTTACTATTTGGCATTTTGTAATTATCATTATAAAATTTTTATTTTTTTTTTTTTACTGTTTGGACTATATTTAGCATTCTTTAATTATCATCGGCTAATAATTTTTTTCTGTTTAGCTGATATATGGCATTTTATTAATTATCATTATTGGTTAATTTTTTCTGTTTGCCCAATATTTGGCATGTTTAATTATCATTGACAAATATTTTTTTCTGTTCGTCCGGTCTTCGTTTGTTTACTGTCCCCGTTTCACAGTTCTGACGTCTGGTTTTGTTCTCAGGAAATCTGCATCATCAATCACACACAGAAGCTGCAGCAGCGGCAGGGCGGCCCGGACTCCGTTTCCCAGCAAGCTTTGCTGCAGGTGCGAGTCAAAAGAGCATTACATTCCCTATGATGATGAATCACATGTTGATAACACATGACGTGTGTCTGCAGGATGAAGAGGAGGAAGAGGAGCAGCGTCTGTCCAGAGTCAGTCAGGAGAGACAGAAGACGCTGGACCGACTGCGCAGCTTCAGACAGGTCAGAGTCTCAACTCGAAATCACACTCTCGATCTCCGTTTATACAGTCAGTGTTGTATTGTTAACGAGCCGCTCCGGTCTGCCGTTTCCACAGCGGTACCCGGGTCAGGTGACTCTGAAGTCCACGCGTCTGCGTCTGGCGTACTCCAGGAAGAGGGCGGGCGCGAGGACAGAGCAGCCGCAGACGCAGGCCGCCAGCGTGCAGACGGACGACGCTCCGGCTCCATTGGAACATTCGGCGGGAGTGCCGGAGCTCCGCCGGCCCGAGAGCTTCCTGTCGCTGCCTCCGATGGGCGGCGCCGTGGCCGAGGTCCCGCCTCCCGACGCGCACGCGTCGCTTCCTCCCGCCAGAGAGCTGCTGCTGCTGGACTCGTCCACCTCACCCATCTCCCCGCCTCCTCCTCCGCCGCCCCCGCCTCCTCCGCCTCCACCCCCTCCCTCTCTGGAGGAGACGCCCGCGGACGGCCCGCCTCAGAGCGCCAGCCCCGTACGGCAGCCGGACGCGGAGTCTCCCCTCGGGCCGTTCACCGCGCGCTTCTTCGACAGCAGTCAGCTGCTCAACGCCAGGAAGAAGCTGAGGAAGACCGCCTCGCTCGAGTCCAACCAGTGGAGGAGAGGTGAGACACACACCGGCACACGCGAGGTTTAACCGCTGTCGCTCACGAGCGTCGAGTAACGTCCCGTTTGTGTCCTCAGCGAGCTCGCCGATGGACGAGGTTCTGGCCAGTCTGAAGCGCGGCAGCTTTCACCTGCGGAAAGCCGAGCTGCGCGTTCTGGCGCCCGATCCGGACGAGGACGACGGCAACAACATCCTGGCTCAGATCCGTAAGGGCGTGAAGCTGCGTAAGGTGCGCAGACAGGAGCGCGCCGGCAAGGGAGCGCCGATGGAATCGTCCGACCCTCTGACCCGCAGCATCCACGAGGCCCTGCGCCGCATCAAAGAGGCCTCGCCCGAATCCGAGTCTGAGGACGAGACGCCGCCCTGCACCGACTGGGAGAGCTGAAGCTCCGCCGACACACCGCCATCATGACCGTCATCAGTGTGTGTGTGTGTTTACCTCACAGCAGATCACTGAAACACAGACCGCTCTCTGATCAGTGTTTATTCCACTTACCGCTCATTCATTTTTTACTTTTCTTCTCTTCTTTTTGTTACGTATGATAGCAGGAGATTCGAGCGTTTCAGCAGAGACGTGTTTCTCCATTCATGTTCTCCTGACACATCAAACAAACCGACCAGCTCTGATATTAATCAGCACTGTTATCAGAACCAAACCAAAACACATTTTTATTAAATCAAAAGAAACAACCTAAAATAAAATGTCAATATTACATACATTTATACTAGAAGAAAATAAATGTTGCCTTGGCAATTAATTAAAATAAGTTGAAGTTTAAAACACTATTATAAACCAGAAATACATAAGAACTAAACTTGAAATAAAAACAAATTGAAGCTAAATAGTACTATTTATAAGAATAAATTTTAATAACAAAAGCACATAGAAAAATTATTATAAATAAACTCAAATGTTTTTTTTAAAGATTACTAAAAATGATTCAAATTAAAACAAAAACTAAAATATAAAATAAAATCTAATTCTGAATATTATTAAAAAACTACAAATGTGACCCTGGAGCACAAACCCAGTCATAAGTAGCGATAGCCAACAATACACTGTATGGGTCGAAATTATAGATTTTTCTTTTATGCCAAAAATTATTAGGAAATTAAATAAAGATCATGTTCCATGAAGATATTTAGTACATTTTCTACCTTAAATTTATCAATGTGTAATTTTTGATTAGTAATATGCATTGCTAAGAACTTCATTTGCACAACTTTAAAGGTGATTTTCTCAATATTTTGATTTTTTTGCACCCTCAGATTCCAGATGTTCATATAGCTGTGTCTCGGCCAAACATTGTCCTATCATAACAACCCACACAGCAACGGAAAGCTCGTTTACGCAGCGTTGACTGGTTTTGTGGTGCAGGGTCACATGTATGTACACACACACACAGCAAAATATGTTGTAAGATCATTTTGCTGATGTTCTAATTAAATTATTAAAATGTTACTTCTGAATACTTAAAACATCCACTTTTTCTTAACATTAAGGAAACATTCCATTGTATCACGTTGCAAACATTGTAGTTACATTTGAATGTTACATATGAACATTCTGAAACAAGTAGCAACATTTAAAAGTAACTTCCGTTTGAACTGTTTCACAGAAAGTTTTAAGAACAATGCAGAAATAACGTTTGAGAATATTATTAAAGACCAGGTAACTGATCAAACATTCTAACAACATTCAAACAACAGCGTTTGCTCAGAACTTTGAGAACCTTCCCAGAACATGAGCAGGGGAAATGACCTGGCTGTGAGACTCATTAGCAGAGACAATCATTTAAAACACGCCGTCAAACTGACGCACTTGCGGAGATCAGCGTTCATGAGAACATGAGTGAGCGTGAGGAGCGTCACCTGAATCGTCTTGATTTTGAAGCGTTTCTCCGGGTTTTCTCTGAATGAACTCACGTTACTAGCGATCGATTCACCGAGTCGTTTGTTCGCGTCTGTGACTCTGTGGACGTCTGAACGTCCGGCACTGAACCACCCGACAGGCCCGCGGTCTGAGCTCTGACCGTCACGTGACCCGCGTTTACCCACGATGCCGTGCGGCGCGTCTGTAGCGACGACGGACTCTGTACGCGGCACCGCAGTGTAATCTGTCATGTTTTCATCACGTGTACTGTATTTAGCTTTTGATATTCTTTGTTTGAATCATATTAATTGTTCTGTATGTTCTATGCATTCTTACGTCATCAGTCGAACCGATTCTGAAACACTACAGTCGCGAGCGACCGCGAGACGTGAAAATCAGCCGCGCGCTCCACACGTGCAATATTATGTTAGAAACTGAAAACAGACCTTCTGATGTATAATAACGCGCAGATCCATCGCATGTTTGCCTACAGGACGCCTGTATTTATTAAGTTTAACTAAATATTTAAATATGTAAAGCAATATCATACAATGTACAATGATTTTTTTGAACGCCAGTTTTGCTTTTACTCTGCTTTTCCAAACATTGTACTCCTAATAGTTATTTTGAATTTGCATTTTGCCCCTTACGTAAATAAAGTTTCAAAACAAATCCTCCTGTTGGTTCTTTACGGTGTGGATGACACTCACCATCATCATCATCATCATCATCATCATCATCATCAGATTGAGCCGCGCTGACACCGTCTGACCGCTGGGTGGCATCAGCAGATCATCACTGTCAGGACAGCAGCTGAAGGCGGAGCTACAGGCATCAGTGGGCGTGTCTGATCCTGCACGCAGATGACATCACAATCGGCCCTCATGAATATTCATCTACTGCTGAACAGCCTGAAATATTTCATTCTACAGACTAATATTAAACCAAATGTGTCATTTTCTGATAAAAAGCTTCACTAAGAACACATGCGAGTGGTTAAATATTACTACACAAGCAAAAAGTCACTTTATTTAAATAGAGATGCTAACAGACACTGCAAATCTAATGTTTATTTCTATTGGATATTATTTTTGTCTTTGCTTGCTAGCTACATTGCAAAAAATATTTTCTTCAGTATTCTTGTCTTGTTTTGCCAGTATATATATATATATATATATAAACAAATATCTAAACGTTCTTAAATCAAGATACATTTATAGAGCAGCAAAATGACAATTAAGTCTTGTTTTCTGGAGGGGAAAATAATGACATACAAACATACATAGGCTAAAAGACTGAATTAATCATTAAAAGATCGCGATCTGGAGTCATACACGCGCTTTCTTGTTTCCATATGATGATGTTAAAAAGACTTGAAATCGCGATCATCAGAATATTTAAACCCGCTCCGGTCAAAGCTCTGTGTCTGAAACAGATTCACCCGCAGGATACACAGTAGGGTACATCTCTGTGCTGCAAACATTAAACAATAAGGAAAGTACGTGGATAAAAGTTGATAGTCCGGACAAAGACTAGAGATGTTGCCGCAGCCGCGATCAGAATGAGAAACTGAGGAACTAATGTTACGCTTCTAATAAAGGTTGTAAATGTTACATGATCCCAGTGACTGTTAAATGTAGACTATTTGATGTCTGAATCATTCATTCGAGATTTCAAAAATTTGAAACGAAACAAGTTCATTTATTTAAAATTATTTTTTTTTTTTTTTTTACATATTTTTATTTTTAAGTAGACATTTATAAATAGACTCATTTGTAACATTAAACATTTTGTAAGAATCTTAATTAAAATTAGCCTACATACTGTTTTCAGAATCGTGTTCTCTATTCTAAAAATCAACTATTCGGAGTCATAACTTAAAAATATCTGGCATCCAACTAATACTATTAATACTGTTTCTAATATTAAAATGTAGACTAGCAGGTAAAATGTACAATCTTACAGACTTCATGTAGTACAGTAACAAGGATTTGGTACATTAATAACGCATTATAACGCCGCTTCTTGTCCAGTGTGCGAAGTTCTGCAAGGAAACTCGGAATTGTGTCGCAAAATGATTCCGTTTCGAAGCGCTCCAATCGCACGAATCACGAATCATTTGATTCATATCGGATCTTCAAATCGATCATCGTGATTTAGATCAGGGCTGTTGGGGCGGGTTCGCGAATCGTTTCATTTTTAGTTCGGAACTTCGCGTATCGCGAATCATTTGATTTCGATCGGGACTTCGGAGCGGCTTCTTGAATCACTTCGCGAATTGAATGATTCGCGATTCGCGCTCCGCGCTCCGAGTCCTGATCCGAAATGATGGTTTGTGAATCATTATTCATTGTACAGCATCTCCATGAATCCTGTTTTTTACTTCTTCAGAAAATGTATCTTGATTTATGAATGTTCAGATATTTTTGCTTAAAAACAAGACAAAATATCCTCTATTTTGCAGTATTTCTCAAATAGATATACTAATGTAGTATCAAGTAAGGAATAATAAGCCCAATAAGGATCATTTTGTGTCACGGTTTACTCACCTTATGTGGTTCTGTGTGACTTTCTTCATTCTGTTGAACACAAAAGCAGATGTTCAGATGAATGTTTAAGCTGCTCTTCTACAGACAGAGACAGAGATGGTCAAGATCCAGGAGACAAAAACATCATCTCACCGCAACAGCTTCATGACAGTCGTCCGTGTGATTCGAGCTCATTATCCACATCTTCTGAAGACACATGATGATTTGAGGAAAAGTTTCACTGAAACACCAAAAGATCTCATGATCATGTCAGCTCATATTTCACCCCAAACGAACTAAATAAATATACTGAGGCCTGTTTCAGAATCATGAAGACGTCCAGATACAGGAACACTGACATTTACAGTACAGATATTTCACATCAGTCATGATGAGAGAATGTGTCATAAAACATGAAAAACCATCCTGAAGCTCTTCATCTTTATTCAGAATATCATTCGCTGTTTTTCTTGTGTTTTGGGGTGAAATATGATTTTACAAACATCTGTTCTGAGCTCAAACACTCACAAAGAGAAAAACAACACTGTTGACAACTTTTCCTCTTTAATTTTACTATAAACTCAGAATTACAATTGTGTTTAGGTGTGTTTATATTCAATATTCTCAGTTATTATTCAAAGGTCTCTGAGCCTCAAAGTGTCACATCAGCTCATAAATCAAACATGATAATAATAATAATAATAATAATAATAATAATAAAAGCCGTCCAGTATGCCAAAAACTACCACATCTAACTGCTGCGAGCCCTTGAAGTTCTTCAGAAGCGCGTGATCACTGGTTTGGCAATCAGAAGGACATGAATCGCTACCGTTGATGCATCTCAGTACCGAAGGCAACGTCATCTGTACGAGAGAACAGATTTGGCAAAGAAAAACACTCTCTCTGCAAAATCAACTGATATTTGATGACGTCGTTTCCCTTTTAAATACTTGAAGAGTTCAAAAATATTGCCAGTTTATCTCCACATTAAAAAACAACCATATTTCCACACTGCAAATAATAATAAAAAAACAAGAGAAGTGAAAACAAACATGTTTATACTTCAAATAACTACTTAATGCAGCCACTGTGATTAGAATATATAGATAGATATCTTTTTTACAATAAATAACCAGAAATCATACAGTAGGAAGTAAACCGCTGCTCTTCATAACGAGCAAAAACAAAAAACCCCAAGAACAAGATGATTCACCTCCATCCCGTCACACAGGTGCACCCAAACCCTCGTGTTTGTCGTTAAAAAGTGTTTAGAAAGGAAAGACGCTTTCAGACCCAACGCAGACTCCAAGTGTCCTCGCAGAGCGTGCGCGAGTCGTAAAATACCTGATAGTGCGACCGAACGTCCGTTTCTCTCTCGTATTGCTCAGATTTCAGTGGAAGTTCAAGAGTGGAAGAGTAGCAGACGTCACGCGGAGCGGATCTTCAGTTCGTTCCGCCCTTACAGAAAACCTACGCAGGTCAAGAAAGCGCAGCGAGGTTTTCCGTGTCGGGATCACACGTCTCAGTCTGTGCGTCGTGGATCGGAGGCGAGAGGAAATCAGTATAAAACGCGCCACGGTGAAGTGTTTGCGTGTCGAATCGGAGAGCGGTGAAAGGCAATAGTCGTGTGTCCGTGTGTGGGTAAACTCACAGGTGCGTCCGCGGGCCGTGTTCGTGTTCGCGTGTGCGAGTCGTGTCGTGTCGTGCGTCTCTAGCTGCTGTCGCCCTCCATGAGTTTGGCCAGACTGTCTCGTAGTTCGGTCAGCTCGAAGATCTTGCCGTCCAGCAGCTCCAGCAGCGAGCGCAGGCTCTTCCTGAAGCTCTCGCTCTCCAGCTGGCTGTTCTCCAGACGCTGCTCCAGATCCGCCAGCTGCGACTCCAGCTCCGCGTTCCTCAGCTCCGTCTCCTGATGGAGGCAAACACAGCGGTCAGACGCGACGCTCCGGCTGTCGGGTGATCGACACGCTTAATCTAATCAATTACATGATGTGCTGATTAATTCATCTAATTATTCACTAATTAATTCAGGTAACAGTATTAATGTCTGTTGTTTTGTTTTAATGAACTGTGAAATGAAACGATTTTGTACAAATGAAACACTATTGTAAATGTTGAACTAAGACAGCAAGTCAATGTCTTAATGAGTGAGTCAATTAGTCATTCATTCAACAGGTTCGTTCAAACGGCTGATTCATTCCAAAACGTAGCAAGTGTTGCTTTTTATGAATGAGTCATTGAATCATTGACTCATTCAATCTGTTCAAATGGCTAGTTCAATTAGAAACCAAGCAAGTGAAATGTATGTATGGGTCACTGAATCATTAAATCACATGATTCATTTAAACACCTGATTCATTTAGTAATGAAGAAAATGATTGTTTTTTTTGAATCAGTCACAGAATCTTTGAATCACACGAATCATTTAAACACCTGATTGATTCAGTATTGAAAAAAGTTACTGTCTTTATGAATGAGTCACTGAATCATTGACTCACTCCATTCATTCAAATGGCTAGTTCATTTAAACACCCGATTCATTCATAATGAAGAAAGTGACTGTTTTTATGAATGAGTCACTGAATCATTGACACATGATTCATTTAAACACATGATTGATTCAGTAATGAACAAAGTCACTGTCTTTATGAATCACTGAATCATTGGCTCACACGATTCATTTAAACATCCAATTCGTTCAGTAATGAACAAAAAAAGTGACTGTCTTTATGAATGATTCATTGAATCATTAACTCACTTGCTTTGATTGGAACTATTTTTATCTGGGAAACTGAACAAACAGATGATGTTGTGTCTAAAATGTAACACAATATTAACTTGTTTACTGAACTTGTATCAATCAGTATTACATGAGCAATGGTGCAGATATTGGTGAGAAACAGCATTCTTGCTGGTGTGATGTTTCTGATTTTTTTTGCCCTTGAATCCTGAATTTTCAGCTCATCAAACTGTATTCTAGTAATCAGTCATCCTGCATCAGTGTGAGATAATGGACAGGTCTGGATGTAATAAAACACATGATTTTCCATCATTAATGACATCAAATGAACGCGTTAATTCGACAGCTGTAACGTTTACCTGTAGTTTCTGAGTGATCGAATCTTTCTGTGTTTGCAGCTGGTTGGCTTTCTCCACTTCCTCTTTCAGCTTCTCCAGTTCCTGTGGGGAACAAACACACTCAGCCCTGCACGTTTGGAGTGTAAAGCAGTGGATGGGTGTTTTGCAGTGACGGTGTGACGCTCAGACCTCCTCTTTGGCCTTCAGCTCGGCCTCCAGCTCCTCGATGGTCTGGTTCAGCTCTGTTTTCTGCGTTTTGACGCCGGCGGTTTGTCCGCTCACGCACTCCAGCTCCGTCACCTGAAACACACACAGAGTCACTACAGACGCTCATTCGCTCGCAATGAGACCGACCGAACTCGCTTCGGTAATGAGAATCATTCGGTCAGGAGCGTCTCTGACCCGTTTGTGCAGCCGCTCGGCCTCCTCCTGATACGCCGCCAGCTGCTGCTTCCACTGCTTGACGTTAGCCGTGGACTCCAGCAGCGCCGCCGTCAGCTTAGCGTTATTCCCCTTCAGAGCCGCCAGCTCCGCCTCCCAGTGTTTGGTGATGGACGTGGAGCTGGAAAACACAAGACGTCTACAATTAGTCTTGAATGATGTCTAGAAGAGAAACAGATGAGGTTTGACTTTCACATCCAGCGCTGAGATGCAGGAACACGTTCTGAATGTCATGTGACTGAATTTCACAATAATAAACATCAAACAGTCTCCAGTACAGCTTTGCTGCCAAACTTGTCAGAGACGGCGAGTTGCTCCAAGCGCCTTTCATAGTAAATGACCGAAATGTGTTTTCATGCATATTTGATGTCTAACACAGTTTTAATGTAATGTTTGTCCGTGAGGTCACAGAGTGTGAAATATGGATGAACACATTACTGACACGCAGACGGCAGCCATTCACAAAGAGAGCGAGAGAGTGTGTGTGTGTGTGTGTGTGTGTGTGTGTGTGTTCACCTGTGAGGGAACGGTACGGCGTTGATCTCCACGCGGCTTTCGGCGTTGAACGCGGCGTCGGGCGTCACTCTCTCGTCCGTCCCGTTGATGCTCTCCGGAGTCACAGGAGACTGAAGATCACCCGTCGCTGATTCCTGTCACATGATCAACACAAACACACTCAAATCAACCTGATCAGAGACACAACAAACACTCACATCACTGCGGGGAAACACACACATTTGGCTTCTGCTTGAAACATAATGTCACGTTCACAAACACAGCTTAAGTGTAGGCAGAGATCGTCCATCACACCAATCACATCAAATCACAGCTCTATGAACATTTTGCCCAGGAGCAACACAACCTACAACAACCTCATCCTGTTCAGAAGCAGCACTAAATCATATTTTGATCACAATTAATAATGATCATGTCTGTTGTCATTTTAGACAGTACATGAAAATAACTACACTGTCACCTATAAGAACGAATCAGGAGAATGTCGACTGCTTTATTTCACCTCATCTAGTTTTCTGATTTATTATATATAGGGTTAGGGTTAAATATAAACACTCACTACACTATGAAAAATGGTTGGCAGGTTGAGAAGACGAAGTAAAACAAAAAAAAGTGTCCTTTTAAGACAGAAGCTTTGACGAGAAACTCTGACATCTGGCAACCGCAAGAATGAAAACTCATGGAGGTCTAGATTCATTTCCTCTTTTGTTGTTGAAGAAAATAGAGAGATTTCGGATATAGAGTTTTTAATTTAAATTCTTGGCATCTGGCAACCGCAAGTATGCTTTTTTTTTTGTAGCACTGCTCTGTTCTTTTCTCTACTGTAGTTATCATTATTATTATATTTTACAGCATTGCAGTCAACCTCAGTTGTTTTTAAATGTGCTTAATAAATAACCACTGATTGACTGATTCTTTTTTTAAACTACACACTAGTCTTTTTTTCATCAGTGATATTGCATGTTGATGTTAGGGAAAAAAGTTTTCATGATAGTTTTTGTTAATGAAATTAACACTATTTGTATCACACTAGTGAGTGAGAATTGAGGGCAAAATGTGTCATGAAGATAATGTCAAAATCTAATTAAGCCTAATTTTCTTTTTTTCTCAGTAAATATGAAGTAAAGACGCACCAAATGCAATTTTCTTGGGCGATTTCAATTTCCAATTTTTTTGTATGCTTGACCTCCCGATTCCAATTGTCTTTCTAAAAACTATAATTGTGAGCACATACAAACAAAAATCGATACGTTTTTTCAAACGCAACAACAACAACAAAAAAATTGTACATAATAAAAATGTATTAAACATTACAATTCCCACAGTCTGGACTAAGTTACAGATACTTATGTAAATAATTTAGTAAGATTAATGTTTTAAACATTTTTTAAAGGAGCAAATAAGAAATGTTGGGAAAAATACAATGTTACTTTTAAATATGAAACCAAACCGCCAGTAGGTGGCGGCATTCACTCAACTGATTCGTTCAAAGGGCAGATTCATTCAGAAACGAGGCAAGTGACTCTTTTGAATCTGTTCGTTCAAAAGCATGGATTCATTCATTAATGAAACATGACTGTTGCTCAGAGATGCAGCAGTTCTGCTGTGGCTTTGATGGGAACTATTTTCGTCAGTGAAATGGAGCAAAAACAGTAAATATTGTGCAATGTAAGCTACTTTCCCATTTATTGAACTTTTATTGTATAAAATCAGTGTCACACTGCAATCGCGTTAATATTCGGGTCAAACATCTTGGTCGTGCGATGCTGTGTACCGTAATCACATAATATTTTTTTCTACTGCACAATGCATCTGTTGTGTTTTCTCACATATTCACTCAGGCTGCACAAGCCTCATCTCTGCGCTTCTGACAAAACAGATCGGCTCGGAATCGGCAGACTGACCGGCCGGTTTTCAAAGAAAAACCCGGCTTATTCCGGTCCCTGGCCGGTCGATCGGTGCATCTCTAATATGAAGCATCGTGGCAGGATGAATCTCTGCTTTGGCGTGAACGAATCGTTTGGTTATGATGAAAACTCACAGACGAGCAGAAGAGCTTCACATCTGTTAAACTAATCTGACATTCATGAATAAAGCGGAGGAACACAGCAAGTTCAGTTTGGGCTGAAAGTTCAGGATGGTCTGCTTCAGTCTTACCTTCATTGGCGTCCGAATCTGTGTGTTTCAGGAAATTAAATGAGAACAATAGAATCATCAGTACTGATCACAGCGCAGCGGGGAGAATAACTGAGAATGACTAATAACTGAGGCGTGAATGTCGGGACTGAGGGGCGTTTGGGACGGGTTCAGATGTGAGACGGTTTGGCTGTTGGATCTGGTACGGCACGCTGGTTTAACTGGACTGTGGGTTTTACAGGTTGGGTTTGGAGGATTTATGGATGTTCTGACGGTCGGATCACGTGCGTTTCTCCTTACCTTCAAGCGTGGGAAACACGAGACGGGTTTGCGCTTGAGAGACAACATGAGTGAGGACGTCATTAGACAGCAGAAATACACACACATTGATCTGAGCTGGTCTGTGGTGGTTTAGTGCGGTTTATACCTGTGAGGGAGTGCTGGTTAACTCCATCTTCTCCTGAGATTTCTCTTTCGCTAACCGCGCCGCTTCTTTGAACTCTGCAAACTTGTCAGCAAACTGCAGACGAATAAAAGAACACAGACGCGTCAGGAGACGTCGCTCGTAATCTGACAGTAGCCGAATCTCTGGTCCCGACTCACTTTGCTCAGATGAGCCTCGGAGGAGAAGCCCAGGCCGTAGACGGTGTTGGCCCGACTGTCCGCCCACTGGCCGAACTTGTGTGAGGTTTTGGTGAAGGTCATGTTCGGGGTGATGGTGCTGTTGATGATGGCCTACACAACACACAACACTGACATCAGATCAGCACTCAAAATATGAGACATAATATTTCTGGAGGGTTTTATAAAGGTACATTTAAGAACTTTAAGAAAATTAAGGAACAAATGGAAGGAGACACAAAGAAGCTCACCAAAATTAAAGTCTATGATTAAAACAATAACAAATAACTGCCAGTGGGCTCAGAAAATACGATTAATTCAAAGGGAAACACACTTAATTTACCACTGACAGATATTTACTCTTGTTTTCAACTTTTGATCAGTTTCTCAGAAAACAAATAAAATAGAGAAAAGTTTATAAAGAAAGCTTTAGCAAACTGGGCTTCATGGGTTGATGAAAAGTGAGTAATTAATTATAAAAATGTCAAAGCAAAATAATTTTCTAAGTAAAAATGATTGTCTTGTTTTCAGAAAAAAACAGTTAAAATTGAGTATTTGCTTAGAGCAAGGTAATCTGCCAATGAGGTAAGCAAAATAATCTTATTTCAAACAAAAAACAAGATTATTTTGCTTGTTTCAAGCAGAAACTCACTTAATTTTGCTTTGCTTTTTCTAAAAACAAGACAATAATTTTTACTTGATATTTTTAAAATCAGTAGTATTTGTGAAAATTAATGCATCGTGAACATTAGCAAACAATAAACTGTATTTTATTAGCCAACACTAAAAACAGTTAATAAACGCTGAAAAAAAAAACAAAAAAAAACATTATGTATATATACACTACTGTTCAAAAGTTTGGGGCCAGTGAGACTTGTAATAGTCTCTTATGCTCATCAAGGCTGCATTTATGTGATTAAAAATATAGAAAAAAAACAGTAATATTGCAAAATGTTTTTACAATATAAAATAATGTTTTTTATTTTAACATACTTTAAAATAGAATTTATTCCTGTGATGAAAAGCTGAATTTTTATCAGCTGTTACTCCAGTCTTAAGTGTCACATGATCCTTCAGAAATCATTCTAATATGCGGATTTATTATTAGAATGATCAATGTTGGATAATATCAACAGTTGTGCTGCCAAATATTTTTTGGAACCTGTGATTTTTTTTTTTTCAGGATTCTTTCATAAATAACAAGTTTAAAAAGTACAGTGTTTATTCGAAATATAAATATTTTATAACAATGAAAATTATTTATTATTAACTTTTAATAAACTTTTAATTATTAACTTAATACATCCTTGGCGAATAAAAGTATTAATTTCTTAAAAAAAAAAAAAAAAAAAAAAGAAACAATAAAAATGTACTGACCCCAAACTTTTGAACGGTACTGTGTATATATATCTATATATATATATATGTATATACACACACACTAAGCAACTAATGCATTAAAGGGATGGTTCATCTGAAAATGAAAATTCTGTCATCATTTACTGTTCCTCATGTGCTTCCACACATGCATGAGTTGAAAACGTTCTTTGCTCAGCAGAAAAAAGAAAGGGAGAGTGAATGATCACAGAAAGATCCCGTTTGGGTTTATCACTTTAATGTTAACAAGTGAGATCTTAGAGTAAAGTTTTCTCAATCATTGACATATTACGTTCAAATCTCATGAGGACCAGTATTAGAGCTCAGCGGGGTACGGCTGATCAACAGGAAGCGGGGCGGCTCTGACCTTTGACCCGTCGAGGCTGATGATGCGGTAGACGTTGCGCGTGCTGTCGTAGAAGTAGGACACAGTGACGGCGTGTTTGCTGGTGGGAACCCAGTTCTTTTTGGTGTTGGGGTCGATCTGGAAGACGTGCGCTCTGGTGCTGAAGATGGGCTGCTCTCTGCAGGAAACACACAGACACACAGCTGCAGTGCATGATGGGAAAGCACAGTTACCCACAATCCCCCATCAGATCAGCTGAGCGCATCTGTGCCAACCCGCGCTCCGATTAGGACTCGTGCTGGATTAGGAGGGATTTTCCGGGCAGAATAACTATTAACGCGTCGCTTTAGTCCAGGACTAGAGTTAATCTGCGCTCCACGCGTCTCGATAAGAGCGCCGCACGCTCGCTATCGCTTCATCTGGCGGATCGGCGGCCGCACGGAAATCCCAGCATGCAAAGCGACACCAGCTTCCCTGTTCCTCTGTGCTCAGAACATCTTATCTCCAGAAGCATCATGAGACAACAATCACAGTAAATCACAGAGGTCAAAGGTCACACACACACACTGTTCGTGTCTCTGTCTGTAGATGCAGAAGCAGATGAAACACTGAGAGACAGACGAGAGCGATGAACACGGACAGAGCGAGTGTGAATGAGCTGAATGTGGGTCTCCAGTGTCTCAGCGTTAATGAAGCGCAGCTCTTATTTAACACACACTCACTCATCCTGTAATTAATCACATTAACAGAGAATGGAAGCGGATCGGCACAGATCAGAGAGACGATCATCTGTGACTCGATCACGTGAGACGACAATTATGTTCTTAAGATAAAGGACAGTTCATCCAAAATCATCATTCGGTCATTTACTCACTCCAGATGTGCTCTGTGGAATTTAAAATGAGATGTTTTGAAGAAAGTCAGGTTTGGAACGACATCAAGGGCGAGTAAACGATGACAGAATGATGATGCTTGGATGAACTAATCTAACGTTCATTTCACTTTGAGCTCCACGAGCAAAAAAATGACGCGTGTTTGTTCTCGTGACGGTTCACAAACTCACATTACAGTCGACACTCCTGCACAACACGACAACACAACTGTTATGATAATAAATGGTCAATTTATTAAATTATTTTCATCCGATTTTTAAAAAGTGGAAACTGAAGAGTTCCAAGAATATAATATTAATAAATACAATTGTAAATGGTGTAACCATTTGGTTTAAGTTACTGTAGTTTTTCAGCTTCTTAAGCAAAAACAGCAGTTTATTCTCTCATCATTTACTCATCCTCAAGTTTTTCTTGCTTCTATTGATGAATGTGTGTCACCAGTGACTTTGTATGTAAGTCTGTAAGTCAACGGTGACCATTAACCATATGACGACACACATTCTTCAAAATGACTCGTTTTATATTCAGCAGAAAAAAGAAACTCATACAGGTTAGGAATGACATGAGCGAGAGTAAATGATGAGACAACCGTCATTTTTGGTTGAACTACCACTCGAAATGAAATTCAGGAGCAAGTAAATCAATCCATCAACTGACCTCAATAATAGTGAATATTCACGCACACACACACACACACACAGCGGCAGGTGAGCGCTGGAGACACACACAGACGTGTGTTTACTGTAAACATGATTCACATCGTAACAGACTGAACTGAGCATCATCAAACACACATTATCACACACGATGAGACACGTGTGTGTGGATCCACAGGAGGAAATCAGCTCTGATCACACACACGACTGACACTGAATTTGACTACAAAACACTGAACCATTGTTCAAACACGTGTGTGTGAGTCTCTGTTCACAATCACACAGATGAAAGTCAAACTGGCTGATGAGGCTTTTACATCAGCAGTTCTCTCTCTCTCACACACACACACACTCACATTGTGTTAATGAACACACACACACAGGCCAAGGGTGAGCCGGTCCATCTGCTCACAGTGCAGTCAGCAGCCCACCAATCACACGCCAGCACAACATGATCACTGCACACACACACACACACACACACACAGCACTAAACATGGCAATACACACACTGCTCATGTGCAAAAACATTCACTTCCATTCATTCCAATGTTTACTATAATGAATATTCGGTGTATTTTTCGGTGTAATGTTTGTGAATGGATTCATCAGATGATTCAGTTCATTTTGAGACGATCAGGATCTGATCAATGCGTTTGATTGGCTGATGAACAGAGCGATTGTTTTCTTTCTGTCATTTCCACAATCTAGCAGCAGCTGTTAATCGACGATCAGCAGTGTTTACATTTACACGTATGTGTTTAGCAGACCACTTTTCATCAGTAATTCATCATTGAGCTGACAATATGCCTGCTTTATTACAAGACTAGATTAGGAAACAACCTGAAATACAGAGAAAAACACATTTTAGTCTATTTTGCTTGACCCTGCTCTTTAAATATTTTTGGCAGCTTTTATTATTTTATTATTTGCGGCTGCTTTTATTAAGGATTATTTCACACAAAATTGATATTGTGCTGAAAATGTGCTCACCCTCAGACCATACACGACGTAGATGAGTTTGTTTCTTTATGGGAACAGATGTAAAGTTTTGGGATTTTGGCTAAAACATGAGTCCATAATCTATAGTAACACTTCCTCCAGTGAAAAAGTGGTCTGGTCTGAATCAGGAGAGAAATCTGCACAGATCAAGCACCGAGCACAAGACAAAACAAACAGCTTTAAACAAATAAGTGGCTGGATTTTGATGTGAGAGACAACAGGAGATGGACTTTTTCACATTTGAGGAAGCGTTATTATGGATTATGGACGTCTTGATGGATTTGTTTCATCTTTTGTCTTCTCAAGATGTGAACTGATGGACCGGACTGGTGTGGATTACTTTTTTACATTTTTATCAGCTGTTTGGATTCTGACGGCACCCATTCACTGCAGAGGATCCGTTGGTGAGACAACATTTCTACAAATCTGTTGAAGAAACAAACTCCTCTTCATCTCAGATGGCCTGAGGATGGGTGCATTTTCAGCACTGTTCATTTTTTGGGTGTACTAGTAAACACACTTGGGTGTGTTGTGAGATCATTGAAATGTCAACTTAAAATCTCAACTATTTTATCTAAAAGAGGTTCTGCTTCATGAATCGCTCCTGAAATCACACGCATTTACTCTCGCGCGAAGCGTTTGGCCGCTCGTTTCCACCCTGAACCGAGCTCAATGACCCGTACAGAAACACCTTCAGTGACCTCGCGGTGACATCACGCGGAGTGATGACATCATCTCGGCGGCAGCAAAATATCGTCTGACAGCTGGTTTACAGGCGTTCGTTACGTCCGGCTCGGCTGTTTTAGAGAAGCACACTTCAGATACGGCGGCTATTTTTGTCCCTGGCTCTGGAACGCTGCCCCGCTTTGGAAAGACGGCTGGAAAACTGGAGGGAAAACAACCCGACATACAGTAACACAACACTGACACGCTGCATGTGACGGATGTCATCCATGCAAATCACAAATCTTCACTGAGTCCATAATCTTCTGCGAGGGATCATGAAACGCTGAACTCATGATGCCGCTTCCACAATTTCAAGCACTAACTAGACACCGAAAGCAGCCTCACAAACTCCTCCAGGACTTGAGGGTCCACAGCACAGTGTTCCGAACACCATGATGTTCTGTGAGAACATGAATGTGACAAAACAGCAAACGAGTCTTCATCATCATCATCATCATCAAAGCGTGCAGTGATTGAATCAGAGCACTGTGATGAATGACGCTCACGATGAAGCACGGCTGTAGTAAACACAGTAAGATCATGGTCACATACCCCATTTTGCTGCCTCACAGATCTGCTCCGCTAATACTGTCGCGTTGACGCTGCCGAATCTGGCGAATGCGATTCAGTCCGACACGATGCGAGTCGCTGCGCTCGGATGCTGAACGCCGCTGTTCATGATGAAGAAGGAGAAGACGAGTAAAATCCGAGCAGATGATCCTCCAGACTAACACACACATGCAGCCATCGCCGGAGCTCCAGATAGGGACGCACAACGATGCTGAATAATAACGAGACCTCCGCGCTCATCCATCACACACCCGGCGGGTCATCAGCATCCTCCTCCCGCGGCGACCCGACGATTTCAGCGCGATCCGGCCGAGGGTTTGTTTCATCAACGCGTCCGCTCCTCTCACATCTGTCTCTCCCTCCTGCTGTCTGTCATCTCGTTTATCATCTCCGCTTCACCGCGCGACGTCATCACGCACTCGCGTCACTCTCCGAACTCTGACATCACGGACAGTACACGTGTTCCGTCACTTCCGGCTGCGGGTTTCACGGGTTGTGTGTCGCACACGAACGGCTTTGCTTGAGCTACAGGCGGCGTCCGTTGACAGACCGAAAGTCACGCGGTGAAACCGTAAACGCGGTGACGAGTGTCAGTGCGGATCACACGCGTGCTCGGCCGCGGCGCCTTCTAGCGGACACGAGCGCATCGTCACTGCAACACAGAATTAATGCGTCCATTCATATGAAATCCATTGATTTCCGTCACCATTATTAATCAGCTCAGTGATAAACAGACAGAACTCGACTGGTGTATCAAGCGACACTGGTCTTGCAATTTGCACTTGATTTTATGTACATAGTAATTAGGCCGAATAACCAAATTACAAAACACCTCGGCCCGGTAATGAAGAGCAATTAGCTGTTTAGTGCACCAGTTGACACTGTGTACTACGCGCATGCGCACACAGAGGATGTTTAAGAGTCTGATTTCACCCGGATCTTGAGTTACACACACTCATAACTGCAGTGACAGACATCAGCAGGTGATTCAGTGAACGTGTGACTCGATGCAGAATCAGACACAAACCCTGAGCTGCATCTGCTTTTTGCTCATCACAGACTTATACTACAGATTTTTAGACTTTCAGCAGGTTTTGATTGATTTTCTTTCACCCTCCCCTCAAAAAACACTATCACTGTTTGTAAAAATAAATACTCAAGTTTAAAGCTTGAAGAACAAAATGAACTTGTGTGAAAAGCTTCCGTGACCTACACCTACCTATCTCACACATTTTCACCAGCTGTTACAGAGATCTCTTTTTTATAACCCTCCTTATTAATTATTGTCTGTAACATTAAATACTTCTATGGCTGATACGTCATTTGTTCAGTTTATGTATTGTCTTGACTGGATTAATAATCATTTAGTTACGTAGCCTTTCCTTTTTAAATTCATCAGAGGAAGGTCACAACATAAAGTGGGGGCTCGTCCGGGATATGAACCCAGGACCTCTAAATATTTTAGCACTGAGAATAACTAGAAAAAAATACAAACTTAGCAATTTTATTTATTTATTTAACCACGGAAAGCCTAAAAATGTCACGAGAATCTCCTGCTGGGAAAATGTGGGATTTAAAAATACGTAAAGGTAAAAGAAACAGCCAGAGAATGTTAAACTGATTTACAGCTGCAACACAACACCCCAAAACAGAATTTCAGAAGCGAGCAGATCTCAAAGTTTTGACATGTTTCATTCTGATTGGTCTCTGGGTGAATATTTGACTTGTGTAGTTTCATGCAGCCTGTAATAAACATCTAGTCTGTTTTCCTTCAACTCGTCATGACCTACAGCGCCTCTGGGAAGCTCACGTATCTGTGAAGTATTTTTAGGTTTGGCAGGCGATGCAAAAAACCCAATCCCTGCTTTCAGAATGTGATACCAGGATCGCAAAGTTAAACTCTGGACAGCCTCGCTGTGACCAGGATGGGCTGATAAATCTTCAAGCACAATTAAAATTTCACCTTTTGCGGATGACTGACACCTGCGAGTAGATGCGCCGCGCCTCACTGCGTCCTGCAGCTCTCGCAGCGAGCGGAGGAGGAAAACGGGACGCCGCGTCAGGCTATTTACAGATAATGCTGAGCCAGAGAAAGTTCCCACAGCTGAAATGACAAGAAGAGAGCGACCCGTTCGCCTGCAAAGCGCCTCTGATTAATGCGACCTGCGACAGAAAATGGAAACGATGGAAATAATGGATCCAGAGAGCCAGATGACAGCACTGCTAGATGATGACACGCTGGCGGAGGAAGAAGAACAGCTGAATGACGAGGTGGAGGATTTGAGCAACAGGTGAGAACCTTAAACACACATTAGACAGCTTAGAGGAGATCAGCCATGTCTAACCTCAGCTATTTCGTTATAATCTTCATTAGTATTCCTGCTTGCACAAGTCTAAAACGCACGACTATTACTGCCATTAGCATGACGTTTCCACCATAAGATCGCAGCTTGTTACTAAAGAAATGCTCAACGTTAAACACCCCACAGTTTGAGAGAGGTCGTCCAGGATGGGGCCGTCAAGCCGAGGCTCCACTGCCTGATGATGGATCCGTCCTTCTCAATGGTGACGGTCCAGAGCGAGGACAGCGGGATCGTTTGGGAAACCGCTTCCAGCCGCTGCTCCACACCCTGGGCCTCCGAGTTCAACGCGCCGGCCTCCGAACTCGGATACAGCTGCTGCGGCTCCGGAACGGCCGGCAGGATCGTGTTCATAATGGATGAAGAATTGATGAGCAGAAGGAAGAGGAAGCCAAAATCAGAGAAATCCAAGACGCGTCCTCCGGTCAGCCACGAGATCCTCGCTGAAGCGGACAGACCGGCCATGGTGGAAGTGTCCATGCCGAACGTGACGCCGGAAAACGGAACGGAAGAACACAAAACGGCTGATCTGAAAGAAGAAAAGCATCAGCGTTTGTTCAGTCTCGTCTCTGAAGGATCTGAAATACTGAACATCATCGCTCCGCCTAAAGTCTCCACCGTGGATGAAGAGGAGAGCAAAGGTCTGGAAGATAACTTGTATTACCTCGAGGAGACACCTGCTGTGAAATCTCCAGAGATCCCAGATGAACCTGAGCTGGACATTTATACTGAGAACTCGGAGATGGAGAAGAACGTTTCGGTGATACCAGAGCCTGCTGTCCAGATCCCGTTCCCACCCATTCAAGTGTCCCGAAGAGGACAGGCGAGCGAAGACTACTTCGAGAAGTTCACGCTCCTTGACCATCGAGCACCGTCAGAAGCGGCACCTGTTGAAGACACCCAACAGGAAACAGAGGACAAGTTCACAGAAGAACATGATAAAGCAGTTTATCCTGAAGCGGAACCAGGATCTGGACTTTCTGGAGTCTCCTCAGCTGTGAGTATGCTGGACATTTCTGGCGAACACTTGGACGACGTGTTTTACGGCGGAGGGAGTGAGCCACCTACTGCTGCGAGCGTTGGCGAAAAGGAACGAGAGTTTTCCAGATCCTCACTGAAGGAAAGCGGCAGCGCCTTGTTTGGAAGCGAGGAGTCAGTCCTCACTCCCATATACCTTCCGGAAGGTCCTCCGAAAATCATTGACCCCAACTTGCTCGAGGAGCCCAAAGCCTTGGCGTTTCTCTACTCAGATTTGTACGCAGATGCCGTCGGTATCAGGAAGAAGCAGGAGGAGGACGTCGAAAGCGTGACCTCCGAGAAATCCTTCCACAGTCAAGAGTCCGACTCCGAGGACAGGGGATACCTGGAGAAGTTCGTGCTCAAAGTTGAGACTCTGGCCGGCGTCACTGCTGAGTTACGTCCCGAAGAACGGCACGACCCGTTCGGACTCGCCGGATACCCGGTTTACCACAAAGAAGAAGAGGAACATCAAGCGGAAGAGCACGAAGAGATCACAGATTTCTTTCGAAACAGTGCATCTTCATCGCCCTGTGAACCTGTCGACTTTGAGCAGCTGGAGAAAGAGGAAAAGATCGAAACTGTCAGGACGCCTCGGGTCACTTTCAAAGACGAAGCACCAAAGATTAAGACAGAACGACAGGTGAGCGATCATCCGTCGTTGGCTGACGACACAGACTTCTCAGATGAGTTTTTGCCGGTTGAAATAAGCGAGAACTGTCCGGCGTGGGAGGACAGTTTGCCGACGGTTGTCAGAGCTCCGGTAAAATCCACTTCGACGCGCACAGGTGAACTAAAGAAAAAACCAAAGTCACTAAATGATAAAAGCTCTCCAGCACCAGTGCAAACCCAAAACACCATCAGACCCATAATTCCACGCCACAAACCCTTCCTGGATCTGAGCCCGCTGCTGCCCGTCCAGACTGAGGACGAGAAAGAAACAACAGATGGTGAAAAGGAGAAAGAGAACCCAAGCTCTGACGCCTCATCCAGCACTAAACTAGAGGTCAGTAACCAGGACTCTTCGATCTCCGGAGAGATTCCTGACGTGACAGATTCTACAGAAGAAAGCCGTGATAATAAAAACCCCACAAACCTGCTGCGTGAGGACAGCGCTTGATGCTCCAGCTGACATTTGAGCATCGCCGATCCGTAAGCATCTGCGACCGTCCTTCAGCAAAACAGAAAATGAGCAGAACATCATCAGGTGTCTCTGGTCTGTTGTGATGCATCTGAGAGGTTCGAATGGAAAAACAGATAGATATGGAAGGTAGTTCCTGTACAGTACGACTGTAGCAGCCCAATGAGACTAATGAACTGTTTACAGATTACAACTCACCTACACATCTCAGAACAAGTAAACGATTAAAAAAAGGAATAATGTATAATAACCTGGGCTTAAATGATGTACATATGGTTATAATGGTCACTTCAATAAGTGAAACCATGTAGTTAGTTGTGCTGCTCAGGATTCAGCATATGTGCATGTGCAGAGGAAGTGCAGGTTTGTCTGTGTACTTTATTTTAAAATAATCAGGCACAAACATTTGTGAATACAAAGAATAAAATTATAAACTTGCTTACTGTTAACGTGGTGAATGTGCTGAACTGTCTAAATATGTTTTTCTTCAGACAAGTAAACTTAAGCATCAACCAACAGTCAGATGTAAACTGGCAGACACGAAATCTCTTTTCTGAAGCATACTTTTCTTAAGTTCTCGTCTTGATTTTGTGACATAACACCGTGTACTCAATATTAAGTTGTTAACTGATTTTTAAACCCTAAAGAAAGTTCATGATATTATTATTTATCGTGAAATATCTCACCTCAGAAATTCGCGCCTTTCCTGTCAGACTCTGTGCGCGCGCTGCTGAGTTAAGCGCGAGATTAGATGTTTAAAAATATATATTTACCAGTACATTGGCCTAAATATAACATTCATTTTCAATGACATTTATTAATCGACCCTTTAACCTTTGGGAAACTAATGATAATATTTGTCGCGAAGTGTTATGCCTCAGCGATTCCCGCCGTTTCTGAAGTTCGTGCGCGCGCGCGACAACCTGACAGATGCTGGGGTTGACAGGCTTCTGTTCTCATTTACTCAATGTAAAATGCAACTATTGCAAACATGCACGACAGACGCAAGTCTTACCTGCGGACCGTAAAGAAACTGCTGCTCTAAAATCCAGATCCAGGCATGACGTCATGAACTTTTTTTTTTTAACAGATGCCTTGATACAAATGAAGAAAATACCTCATTTAATATGTTCCACAAAGATTCTGCTAGTAGAAGTGTTTAAGCCCTCAAAATAAATTTGTAAACAAGAAAACAAGTGTTTTTTTAAGAGACCAGTAATTCCCTATAAAACTCACATTTGCAAAAAAAAAAAAAAAAAAATCTTAAGCATAAAAGAAATCAATTCTTCAGTGAAGTCACTTTTGCTGAAATCCAAGTTCCATAATATTCTGTATTTGATGATTTTATAATCGTAAAAGAGTTAAATAAACATCCTAACAGAGATTCTGTATAAATTCTGTAGAAGTGAATAACAGGCCTTTTTTTTTTTTTACAAAAAAAGAACCTTTCAACTGCAGACAAAGCACAGATATTGAAATATTAAAATATCTAAAACTGTTCCAACACCAGAAGCCTGTGTTTAAATTCAGAATGTAAAGATAATCACATGTACAGCTGTTTTACTGATTTATAAGCAGACCTGATGAGCTGATACAATAAAATGACAATCATCACCATCTGTAAGAAAAAACGACAGCAGCCAGACGACTGGAACAGAGTGTTGGACAACTATTATTATTATTATTAATAATCTCTCTTTACACCCAGTGTTGTGTGGACATCTTACTTCAGTACATCATGGTTTTATTGCAGTTCAGAATCGTGTAGAAAAACAAGCGCCACGTTCAACAGCACAAACCCGCAGGTGACGTTTGGAA
Organism: Labeo rohita; assembly: GCF_022985175.1. NCBI lineage: Eukaryota > Metazoa > Chordata > Actinopteri > Cypriniformes > Cyprinidae > Labeo > Labeo rohita. The sequence continues at coordinate 142,670 of NW_026129788.1, read as the reverse complement.
ACGCAGATAAAAGCACGTCTGATAAACCACCATCATCATCGTCGTCATCGTCATCGTTCCTGGAGATAAACATACACGCAAAACGCTGATTCCGCTGCCAGTCGCTCACGTTCATTATGAGATTGCAAATAAAAAGTGAATATGATTAAAAATACAACATAAGGAAAATGATGAGCTCCCCAAAAGATAATCGCTTTAATGACAGGTGTGTGATTGAATTCTCCGCCGGGACCTCGAGAGATTTCCAACCGGGAGCGTTTACAGTGACGCCATTAAAACATCCAGACGAGAACTTCCTTCCCAGCGCGAACAGAAGAACAGCTTCTCTCAGGGTCATCGCGTTTGATCCATCACGGGTTTATGATCATGAGACCCTTGAGAAGATTCAGTCAAGCTTATATGTCCATCTCTCTGCCTCCAGACAAATAATCAAGGTTGTTCCTTATAAAGACACGAGCAGAACGTCCTCACACTCGCACTCACACACACACACACATATATATATATATATATATATATACACACACACACACACACACTCGGGCACATTATCATTTACAAATAAAAACAAAGAAAAACACCCCTAGAATAATGCAGCTCTCGCTGCTGTCCATGTGCAACACAGAAACAAGCCCGACACACTCACTCACACACACACACACTCGTGAGCTCACTGTAGTGTGACGTGACAGACGTGTGTTGTAGGAGAGCCGCGTAACGTCCTCCTCATGAACACAAACGTGTCTCTGTGCCGTCAGTGCCAGTGAGGAACATCACACAGATGGGCGTCCGGCGCTGGTGTCCGTCTCACCTTTACCTGCTGGTGTCCATGGGATCCTCCTTGAAGTTCTCGCACTGCTCCATCACTTTACTGCACACACACACACACACACGCTATGTTAGACCAATCCAGAACTGCTTCTCTATGTTCAGAACTGAATGATTACATGACATGAGATGCCTCAGCATGATGTGATTCATGAACGACTCTTTTGAATGAACTGCTCAAACGACTCACGAATCAGAATCAAACTGATGTCGCACTGGGTTATGAGAACTCATCCCAATCTGTGTATGAATGATGTGTACTTTGTCATTAGCAAAACATTAACCCCACAGCTACCGTTTCACACGATACACACATTTCTAAGGCGTCTAAATGATCAACGTGATTAATGTTTGTTAATCCTGTCGTTTGACTGATAGTTTACAGTTTGTCCAATAAATTTGTCCTCCTTCAGCTGGTGATTCACGTGTGTTTTCGCTGTCAAATCTTCACTGATTTCTATCAAGTAAGCGTCAGAATAACTGTAGTCATATTTCAACATTTACTGGACTGAAGCAGCTCGGCTTTACTTGATTCTCCATGAATCATTTTTTAGACTCAAATCTGATCATCAGGATCTTTTAAGGAACGTTTGTTTCAAGAAGCTTTACTTTCACTGTTCCTCAGTGGAGGAATGATCTTCACAAGCCTCCAAAACATGTCACATCTTTTGAGGAACGTTTATTTGTTCATCTCTCAGTCATCATTGGATTGCACTGCATTATATGTTTGGATCATTTCAATCTCATTTTACTAACTCATATTATTGGAGATCAAGTGAACACTGATAATTACATCATTGTATGTCAGTATCTGCTCTGCTGTTATAAAGATCTCATTGATTTACATCACAAGCAGCAGAATTTCATCATATAAATATCAGCATCTGCAGCAAATTCATGTTTTTGCAGTCTCTGAATAAAACAGAGCTGTTTTTCCCTCCATATTCTCACGAGATCAGACTGTGTGAGCCATAAAAGCCTGATGATCAAATACGATACTCAAATAAATGAAAAAAAGAGTTTTTGTTTTCTGACTGTTATTTCATATGTCAGTCTTTACAGGGTTAAAATGACACGTTAACACGTCTAGTATGTTTGTTGAGTTTATACTTCAGATCAGTTACTGATTGGAAGAGTTTCCTCCTCAAAAGATCAAAAGAATCATTCATGGAATCATGAATCAGTTTAACAAGCAGATTCAGTTGATTCTAGAGACTCTGTGTGTGTGTGTGTGTGTGTGTGTGTGTTGTTACCGTGCCATGTCCTTGGTCTCCTGATGAGAGGACTCCAGCTCTAGAACTTTCTGCAGCAGAATGATTCCACCCTCCTTTATCAACAGAGGGCAGTATTTACTCGCTACAGGACCAGAACACAGAGAGAGAGAGAAAATGAAGCCTGTTTGAACTGAACTGAATGAGAACAATGCATTTGTCTGTCATCATGAAGAGCTTCAGATCGCTCACAATTAAACTTAAAAAGAAATTAAAGTGTTAAAGAAGATATTTTGAAGATTGTAGGTAACCAATTCTTCAGAAAATTCTTCAGAATATCTTTTTTTGTGTTCAACAGAAGAAAGAAACTCATACAGGTTTGGAACAATATGAAGGAGAATAAATGATAAAGAACAGTCATTTTTGGGTGAAATATCCCTCTGAGTTTAATTTAGTTTAGAGTAATTTATTTATTCCTCTCAGTCGTATTTGTTGATGGTGGTTTTAATGACTGTGTGATACTCACGGTAAACTGACACCAGGTTATAAAGCGCCCATGTGGCCCAGTGCTGACTGACCGGAGCGCCGCTCTGAGGGAGGAGACGCAGGATGGGCTCGAACGACCTGCAAACACACAAGCGGAAGTACATCAGTTTAGTTGGCCTTTTCCAGCAGAAGTAGAAAACAGGAATAAACCGAGTGTTTGTTCCAAAGGCCAAACCAGAGAAACAGTGCCAAAATAGTACAAATTTAAAAAAAAATAGTAAAAGCCTTGCTGAAGCCTTGTCAACAGAATAAAAGCCTGTTAGCAAAGAATGTGTGACTGTATGCTCAAATAGCACAATTAAAATGCAAAATTTCATTTTTAAATGCATTTCAATGGGGACTTGGTCAAAATGATCAAAAAGACCGAAATGTCCATAAGGACGCCGGCGTACCTGTAGTTGATGTTGCGTCGCGAGTTGACGTCCCAGCTCTGGATGGCATCCCACATTTTTTTCATGACGCTTGTCCTCAGGGGCTCCTCCATGGTCCAGACCTCCGGCCCGTCGAACATGATGTGTGACAGGACGCCGCAGGCGTTGTAGGACACCTCGATGCCGTCCGCTTTACTGTCCAGCAGGTCACTGCGAGCGGAGACGCAGGCGTTAGACACTCACACAGCAAACACTGAGACAATGACGCGCAGAAAAACACCGTCACACCTGAACACCGTGATGAACTGCTTGGTCAGCAGCTGCGGCCTCAGCGCCTTCACTTCAGCCACGTTACCCAGCAGCCCCAGCATGTTACGGTGCAGCTCCTGCTTATCAGGAAACTCCTGCGGGACAGCAGAAATCAGACGGGTGAGAGAGGAACGGGTGATTCCGGTGTGTTTGAAACGGCCATACACAGTATACACTGTGAAACAGTGATGAACGGGTCATAAGAGACCTCAGACACACCTTCAGACACTCCAGGAAGAGATTCATGCCTTTGCACTCCAGAAACATCTGACAGTTATCAGGCGTCTCGTCTGTGATGTTCCAGAGCGCACTCCACGAGAACTCCATCACCTGATCACACTGAACACACACACACACACACACACACATCACTGTTAACTCAAACTCAAACCAGAAAATTTTGTTCTCATTACCAGAATTAAATTTACTGGGACACAATTTAAAAAAATAAAAAATTGAGATCACATAAAATACATAAAAAACAAAAAAATATTTTCATGACTTGAAATTAAGCTAACAAATAAAACACAAAAACAAAATTAACTGAAATAAACAAACAAAAAAACAACATTATTTTGCCAAGGTAACATTTCTCATTTCCGTTTAGTTCTTGCTGAAGTACAAAAATAACTAAACAAGCAAAAACTAATATAAATGACAAATATACAGAACATAACTACTGAAAAGTCAATTAAAATTAAAACAAAAAACAAACAAATAAAATATGAACAAAACTATAACAGTATATTAGCGATACCGAAAAAACACTGGCACACGCGTCACGAACAATGAATCAGTGATGAATCTGAGCCAGTAGTGACTCACCATTTTGTCCTGCAGCTTCTTCTGGATCAGATTCAGCATCGTCTGTGACGACACAAATCAAACCGTCAGATGGACACAGATGCTAAGCATCGCATGCTAACAATCCAAAGCTATTCCCATTAAAAACAACATTAATGTGAAATGCACATGTACAGAACACATCAGATACGGTAAACAGAAGCTCAAACAAACCTCACTCATTCAGTGTTGAGAATAAAAGCTTATATTAAATCTGTCCATCATATAAAGCAACAGTGTCTCAGAAGACTTGGGTCAAACTACTCGATTCACGCGGATTGTTTTTATGATGTTATCATGTGTGGGGTTTTTTGGAAGCTTGAAAATCTCGACTTTTAATGGATGAACAAAAATGATGAGAGAATATTCAGAATGATCATTTCTGAGTGAACCATTGCTTTATAAATGCAGAACAAGACGGATTTCTGTACAGACAAACATCTCAACTTCACAAAACACAAGGAGCTCAACGAGCGGCACGCAACCTTGACGAATCCCATCTTGCCGACGGCTTCTTTGTGGTCGTTGTCCACCTGACAGACGAGCGCGTTACACAGATGGACGGCGATGCGCTGGATGGACTCGTCCTGACGCGCCGGTTCCAGGATCTTCAGCAGCAGCAGATTCACTCTGCGATACTGAAACTCCAGCTCCTCAGGAATACTGAAGTTACAGAGCGTCAGACAGCAGTTCCTCTGGACCTGCACACACACACACAATACAAGACACACACACACACAGAGTTAATCATACAGTGACATCCTGAACTGCTGCTCAGATCACAGAAGCCTCGTGTTTGGCTTGTCCTTCACACATCTGTGGTGTGGGTTCTGTCTGAGTGTGTGTGTGTGTGTTTGCTGAACTCACCGTCACCTCCTGGTACTGCTCCATGCCGTTGAGCACCACCTGTATGACCTGTCTGCGCAGACGGACGCTCTGGTCGCTGCGGTACTCAGTGTTGGTGAGGTAAAACAGAGCGGCGCTGCCCGTCACCTGAATGCTCTTGTCATATTTATGAGTCTTCAGCGCCGTGATCACCAGCTGGAAAACACACGCGTTACATACTACAGTCAGACATCACGTGACTGCACTGGATGGGGTTTAATAGTCAGGAATATTATGGATTGAACTGCACTGATACATGAAAACCTGAACTGAGCTGAGCTTAAAAACAAAAAAAAAACAAAAAACAAAAAAACACACACAACGCACAAACTTTGCAACAGCAACACTATCGGTTCATGACAGTCAGTGTATGTTGAAAAACTCCCATCTCATGTTCTCCCTCAAAATTGTCCTACATCACTGTTTTGCCTTTTTGTTAAGGGTGTTTGATCTTCTTTGCATGTTCACTTTGCAAACACTGTGTCTGTTCTTCTGCAGTGATGTAGGATGATTTTGAAATGATTTTTGAAGTTGAGGGAGAAAATACGATTGGAGTTTTTCGACAAACCCGAACTGTCTTGACTCAGAATACACAGAGTTCAGGGAGAGAAAGACAAGACGAGTGTTTGAGTTTAAAAGTATTTAAATTGTATTATTTCAACAATTAAAAGCATTTAAATTGTATTGTTTCGCTAGATTAGACCCTTCTTCCTCGGCTGGGATCGTTTACAACCGCATTTGTGATCGTTTGAAGCTGCATTTAAACTACATTTTGGAAGTTCAAACTCGGGGCACCATATCAGTCCATTATATGGAGAAAAATCCTGAAATGTTTTCCTCAAAAAACATAATTTCTTTACGACTGTAGAAAGAAAGACACGAACATCTTGGATGACAAGGGGGTGACTACATTATCTGTAAATTGTTGTTCTGGAAGTGAACTTCTCCTTTAACACTGTTATTTTCTTGTTTATTAATGTGAAGCTGCTCAGGAAAACAATCTGTTCTATATAAAGCGAGTGTGTGTGTGTGTGTGTGTGTGTGACCTGCAGTGCTCTGAGCAGTTGGCTGCAGTGCTGAATCCTGGCGATGTCAAACAGCTGGTTAATGGCTCGATGAGCCAGTTCGGGTCGTTGTTCTGTGTACGCCTCGATAGCGTTCAGAATCTGATCCTCGTTCTTGGAGCCGGTGACCTGCAAACACACACAGCGAATACAATCAGAGCACTTGAACGACAGCAGAGGAGAAACTGTGTGTGTGTGTGTGTGCAGTACCTTATACGCAGGTATGTGTGTGACGTTGCAGAGTGTGGTGTTGTACAGTCCTAAAAACTGCAGCGGTCTCTTGAGCTCCTGAAACGGGTAAATGCTGCTCTTACACGGCTCGATGCTGCAAAACACACAAACACACGCTCAGACAAACACAGAGGGAACGGCCCGTGACGAGTGTGTGTGTGTGTTTGGTGGACGTCTTCACCTCGGCCGGCCCACGGCGTCCTCAAACGCCGGCACCGTGCAGTTATCCAGCATGATGTGTCCAGAGATGTCCAGAGACACCAGATTGACCAAACTCTGAACGATACTGCTCAAGGTCTTCCTCGTCATCTTGAATTTAGACGTTCTCTGGTTCTCTCGCGAGACATCCAGGTGTCTGCAGACAGAACAGATGAAAACAGATCACTGCTCTGCCCCACATCCACTACCAGACAAACACGTGGAATAATCACAATCTCTGTCCTGCTCACAAAGCCTCATAATGCTCATAAAGGCTGTTCTTTTGAACTTTCTATTTATCTGTGAATCCTGAAAAATAAAATGCATCACAGTTTCCACAATAATTGTGGAATATTGTGGAAAACTGTTTTTAACATTGCTAATAATCATAAATGTTCGTTGAACAGCAAATCCGCATATTAGAATGATTTCTGAAGGATCATGTGACACTGAAGACTGGAGTAATGATGCTGAAAATTCAGCTGCGCATCACAGAAATAAATTACAGTTTAACAGATATTCACATAGAAAACAGCTGTTTTAAATCGTAATAATATTTCATAATTTTTACAGTATTTTTAAAAAATGCTGCCTCAGTGAGCAGAACAGACTTCATTTAAAAACATTAAATCGCTGTGTTTACGCTGCGATGCGACGGCTCCGTCTCACCTCAGTCTGCTCATCTGCAGCAGCGTGTGGATCAGATCCTCCGTCAGCTCCACGTTATACAGCACCAGAGACGCCAGTCGCTCCTTCCACTGCGTGAGGAACGCCGGTCGGGGCAGGTGGACGCCCGACAGGTCCAGCGAGGTCAGAGCGGGCAGCGGCCGCAGCAGCGTCTCCACGTCCACCTCCACCGGCAGGCCGCCCAGGTTCAGCAGACGCAGACGGTTGAAGCCCTGGAAGCTGAAGTCCAGGTCCACCGTGTGCCGGTGCAGACGCTCCTCCAGATCCTCGTCGTCGTCGTCCTCGCCGTACGCCAGCGGAGCGGCGCCCTTCTTGAAGAAGATGATGGAGCAGCCGAACAGACTGAGCGACAGCAGCGAGTGCCTGAAGCTGCAGAGAGTCCGCAGGCCGCGCGCCGTCAGACGGTTACAGTAGGTCAGATGAAGCTCGATCAGATCCTACAAACACCCACACAAAGACTTCTCATGAAAACACAAAATAGTGGAGAACAGAAAAACCCATAGAGACTACATGAGCTTGAGAACTTCTGGATAAAAACATCAGTAGTTTTGTTTGCAGTTGCTGAAATTGCTGGAAACAGGGTTTGTACATAGACTGTAAACATAATTCCAGGACTTACAAAAACTTTAAGCAATACTTTTTCGATTTTCAAAAACTTCAATCAGAGATCTCACTTATCAAAACAATGTCTTCTCTTTCAAATTCTTAAAAAAAAAAAAAAAAAAAAAAAAAAAAAAAAGGTAAACAGATAAATAAAAATATACTCATAAAACGGCAAAAATAAAGCCAAGCACATGCAAAGTATGCAGTGATGTCAACTTAAGAAGAGAAAGAGAAATAAAGCGCATAACATTTAAAATGGATTGTTATTCTGGCAGCAACAGCTGCGATGCCAACTTAAAATATAGATTATATTCAATTGTATACATAAAAAGCAAGGCCGTAGGTTTGATTTTAGCATTGGTGGCGACATAACGGTGAAAATATAACTGAATTCATTTGTGTTTCCAGCTAGCTAAATGACACATAAGAAAAAAAATCAGGGAAAAAAAAAACTGCTCCAAAATCCAGATCTGAATAACGATTTGTGAACTGTCATCTCAGATCATTCATTATACGTGAAATTATTCATGAACCTGCTCCGAAGTTCTGATCCAGCTTCACTTCACAGCAGAAGTGAGTATAAGGGTTTTTTATGAATCTTTGCGTTCACCTTTCCTAATAATGAGGTAGTTGGGAAGTTTAGCGGCTAAACGCGGTTAAAATAAACAGGCTCGTCACTCCACAGAGAGAAGAGAGGGGCGGGGCGAGCAGAGCTCATTTGCATTTAAAGGAACAATCCCTCAGAATGAGATGATTTTTGCAGAGCTGATTTTGGGTAGGTAAAAAGGGTGTTGTTTTACACAACCATTGAGAATTTTTAATCAAAGTATATTAGAGACTTTTCATTAAGACCCTAAAGAATCATATCAACTTTTGGAAAATGGGCATCCAATGACCCCTTTAAATTCTGAGTTTCATCATTATATGTGCTTTTTAAAATCATTAAATGGGATGTTGAAATTCGAAAATGAATGGCTCTTTCGAACAGTTTTGCTAGTGAATTGCTTGAACTGAATGATCGAAGTCATGAGTTTGAACCAATCGGAGCGGCTCCAGCGTAGATGACTCACTGAATTGATTCGGTTCATCTGTTTCTCTTTTCCCATCTTCAGTCATGTTTACACGACACCGTCGGTACTACTACTGCCTTAGCTCGCTAGTTTTATGACATTAATTGAAATAAGCAGAATTGCGTGAATTTTGCATGTGCTTATTACAAACAATTAACACTTATTTCAAAGACACATTGCATTTCAATAATTCAAGCACTTTTCAAGTACCTCTCAAGAATGTTGCTATTTTCAAGGATTTTCCAGGCCTTAAATGTCAAAAAGTCAAACTCAAGCATTTTAAACACCTCACACGAACCCGGTGGAAAGTTCATTTCATTTCAGCAAATCTTTTAAACTGAACAGCTCAATTAATCAAATCAAAAGTCATTTCACATTTCATTTGTTTAAAAGTTTTACAAAAAATCATGATGTTAACATTTAAAATATTTTAAAGCTGCATGTACTTATATATCCAACTTTACACATACAGCTAGACAATAATATATGTACATTTTGCAACCAAATAATAAATATATATTTATTATATATTATAATAACCTCGTTTTCATTTTGTGGAAACATGCTTTGATTATTGTGTGCTAGAACTTCACTGTATCTTGTGTCTTTATTTGGCTGCGTTTGACAGAGGCTGTTTGTTACGAAAATCACAATTTCAGAGTAAATATATTTGCTATTATTGACACTAGCCTCATTATTTCTGAATGAAAACGTTTCGGTTCACTATTACACGATCACACACAAGACAGCAGGACGAGCTGAAAGTGAAAGTATGTGGGTCAGGTGATCATCAGCCGTCTGTTTTACAACCATAAAGAAAGAACCAACACTGAAAGTGAAAGTATTGTGTGTCGCACACTGAAGTCGGCATCGAATGAAATTTTGCCATATCTACTGTCTAAATGTATGTTAGGGGCCTTATTGTGAACACTTCATCAGTGCATTTCCTTGATATTTAATCAAAACGTCATCATTAAATCCTTTCAAGGTCACGCTGATTTGCATACGCTTCTGAGAGCCCCGCCCACATCTCAACATCCAATCATTCTGGATTTGGGATAACCCATTTCACACTGGAAGCAAAGATCTGACACTGATTACGCTCAGGGGACGGCGGTTCCTCACCTGTTTCCCGATGGCTTCCAGGTCTCGGTCCCGCACCAGATCCTCCCTGAGCTGCAGGCGTGTGAGTCTGGTGCTGCGCGGGTCACCGAAGAGCTGGAAGAAGCCGTCCTGCGGCTCGAAGTCGCTGTCAGTGTGGACCAGATCCATGTACCTGCGGATCAGAAGCATCAGGTCACGTCTCGGCGCACGTCGCCCGCCTCAAACCCTCCCCGGCTCCTCTACCTACACGTTCACCAGCCGGTCGCAGATCTCGCTGGGCAGGAAGACGTCGGGCCGCAGGTGGAGCCGGTTCCGCTCTCCGTCGCTGTAGCACATGGTTCTCCGCAGGTTCTTCAGGCAGAAGACGGTGCACAGAGACATCAGGCTGTCCGGGTCGTCTCCTACTTTAGTCGCCATGGTGACGGCGCCGCGCTCGGCCTCGGGTCGGTCAGCAGGAGGACAGAACAACAACACGACACGACGACGCTCAGGAGCCACACATGGAGATGCTGGGAAGAGAAGCTGCTCCACCTGAGATGAAACCACACACACACACACACACACACAGCACAGCTTTCATGGGTCACACACACTCAGAATGTCTGAATCTCATCACACATCTGATATTCTGCTGTGTTTATGTCTGTCATTATCTGTTGTTGTTGTGACTGCGCTGTTGTTGACAGTGACTGATGTAAACGTTCGTGTTTGATTCTCTGATTCGCATTGAATCGTTATCGGTGTGAATGCGGCGCTAGATGTGTCTGCTCCGCTGATTCCGTGATGTTTGTGTGTGAATGTTGATCTCGTGAAGAGCGTTAGCGCGACGCTAGCCGTTAGCCTGCTAAATAAAGCGCGTGAGTTTACCGCCGGTGATCGCTGATTGACAGCGGCTGTCGCGAGCGGCGCTCGTGTCCGTCTCTTACCTGACGCCCGCACAACGACTGACGCGTCGCTTCGACTCACAAGAACCGCAGAAATGTGAACATGATCTGAAGATGATGATGATGATGATCGCCGCCGCTCTGATGTCAACACAACCTGCGACACATCCGGGTCACCTGTGCGCGAAACACGATCACTTCCTGTTCAGAGTGATCGGACGGAGACGGATGGAGTCCGATGGCTTTTGTCCAACATGAAACGATTAAAGAAGCGCACTTTAAAATGAACGCGCTCATCTCTGTATGTTCTGATAAGAAACAGCTGCCCGTGTATTTTCTGACTGTAATATAATAAATAAATGTTCTCTTATTAATATATAAATACAAAAATAAAACTTTTATTTATACACTGCCATATTCTTCAAGATATTTTTATGAACCCATGATGACTTCTCTCTTAAATATGTTGACAACTTCATAATATTGTATGCAAACTTGTTTCATTCTTAAACAATATATATATGTGTGTGTGTGTGTTCCAAATATAACGTGACATATGATGTAATTTCAACGTTTCCTCTTGAATTCACATATCAATTTTCATCCATAATTAAAGATGTGATTTAAGTTTAATATTGTGCTGTTTTGATTTGGTTCTTTGTGTTATATTTGAGATGTAAATGTCATCTGCTGAACTGACTTTGACTGTTTTCACTTTGAAATAGTTTGAAAGATTAAAGTCTAAATGTTGAAGACAACACAGTCTATTAGAGAAACAGATAGACAGGGTGTTGATATGTGGTTGCTAGGTTATTCAGGGTGGTTGCTAGGGCGGTTGCTAGGGTACCTGGGGTGGTTGCTAGGATGTTGCTATGTGGTTGCTAGGGTGTCAAGGGTGGTTGCTAAGGTGTTGCTAAGCAGTTGCTAGGGTACTCAGGGCGGTTGCTACAGTGTTACTATGCAGTTGCTAGGGTACCCGAGGTGGTTGCTAAGGTGTTGCTAGGCGGTTGCTAGGGTACTTAGGGTGGTTGCTATGCTTCATGGGGTGGGTGCTATATGTTGCTAGGCGGTTGCTAGGGTACTCAGGGTGTTTGCTAGGGTGTTGCTATGTGGTTACTAGTGTACCCGGGGTGGTTGGTAAGGTGTTGCTAAGTGGTTGCTAGGGTACTCAGGTTGATTACAATGGTGTTGTTAGGCGGTTGCTAGGGTACTCAGGGTGATTGCTATGGTTACTATCATGTTGTTACCATGATTAGCAAGTTACTAGCATGTTGCTAGCAAGTTTAACACATTACTAACATGTTATTAACATGTTTCTAGCATGATTAACATGTTACTAGCATGATTTTGGCATGATTAGCCAGTTGCTAGCATGTTTCTAGTGTGATTAACATGTTGCTAGCATGTTTCTAGCATGATTCCAGCATGATGCTAGAGTACCCGGGGTGGTTGCTAAAGTGTTGCTAGGTGGTTGCTAGGGTACTCAGGGTGGTTGCTAAGGTGTTGCTACGTGGTTGCTAGGGTACTCAGGGTGGTTGCTAAGGTGTTGCTATGTGGTTGCTAGGGTACTCAGGGTGGTTGCTAATGTGTTGCTAGGTGGTTGCTAGGGTACTCAGGGTGGTTGCTAGGGTGTTTCTATGAAGTTGCTATGCTTCCTGGGGTTGTTGCTAAGGTGTTGCTAGGCAGTTGCTAGGGTACCTGGGGTGGTTGCGAATAATGTAATTAGATTTCATGTTGACAGCCTGTTTTCGCTCTTAGTGTTATTTACATTTGACTATACTTTATGGTTCGTATTTGAAAAAGAGACGGTTCCTAAGTCGAGCGTGAATAAGAAGCTAAGAAAGGCGGAAGCATCGCATTTTTAAGGTGGAACGGATAGCGTCAATAAGAAGCTGCGAATAAGAAGCTGGATTCAGCCTCGTCTGCCAGCTGCCACCAGTCACTGACGGGTCACATGCCACTCGAAGATCGAACCCCTACTGATTCTGCTTCACTTTGTGTCTCCGGAGGCACCTTCTTCTGATCGAATTTTGAAGGCAGCATAGATGCAAAGAGTATAGATGTATCCTTCGCTGCCTTCGATTTCCCACAATCCTGTGCGTCATATAGGCTATATGAATAAAGATATTCTGGTGAAATTAAACTTGTTACTTTATATAATAGAGGAGATCTTGACCATGATATACTTTACGAATAGCAATAGCGTAAAAAGCATAATAAATAATATTGTTTGTAATAACAGTATTTTAAAAAGACATTAAAATGGTTCAAATGTAAATTATAATAATATTTACAATATACTACCGATATTAACAAAACAGCCACTAATAAAAACGACCTGTTCTGCAATAATACTTGCAACAGTAGGCAGTAAGAAAGTATGCCATTTCAAGTATGCCTGAAAGGGCAGTGAGGCAGCTGACTAATGTGTTTAATGTGTTTATATGTGACATGTCACAGATGTCACTGTTTTCGTGTGTGATCAGATATAATCAGATATGAACAATGGGTTTCCCCTAAATGACAGTAAGTAGCACACTAATAATTCATGAATGAACGAATAAGCATACAAAATACATTCAAAATCGTGCCATCAGGTGCTTTCAGGTGTTTCATTAATAGTAGTTTAAGTGTTTTTCCATGTCATTACACCAGCGGTTCCCCCAACATGTTTTCCACATCTCCTTAATCAGACACACCTGATTCAGATTATTAACTTATTAGTAGACTTAAAGAGCTGAAATGGGTGTGTCAGACAAAGGAGAGATGCAAGTGTGCAGTGTCGGGGCTCCAGGAACAAACATTCTTGCTGCAGAAGCTTTACAGCGGAATTAGGATTTGCTTTATAGTTAAAGATTGCATCGATATCTTCCTGTTTATCACTGTGAAGCTGCTTTGACACAGTCTGTGTTGTATGAAGCGCTATTTAAATAAAGGTGACATGACTCCAGACATCGACCATGATCCTGTAAATGTGTATGTTGTTGCGGTGCACTGGGCGGAACTAATGTGCGGGCGCCAGTGTTTCCGGCGGGGCTGTTTTTCCGGCAGCGCGTGACTGTGCCAGTCAAACATGTCGAGTTCCTACAAAAACAGGTGAGAAACATAATGAACACGCAACAAAAAGCGCTTTTTCATTCAACCACACACACTTTACATCAACTACACGCGCAGAAGAGCTCGTTTACAGCAGACGCGCGACTGAAGCGTGATGACACCGCTCAACTGTGTGTGTGTGTGTGTGTGTGTGTGTGTGTGTGTGAGTGAGATAACATTCAGCTGATTACATATCAAACATCAGTCGCGTGACAGATATCGAGTGTGTCATGCAATACAGTAACACTGTGGTACTTTGATATTTACCACGAGACCGAATCGTTACTCCATTCGTGTACCATAGTATTTACATATCAGAGCACGAGCAGAAGTTGCTGTTGTTGTGGTCAGTGTAGAAATTCAAGTCAAGCCGCTTTTATTTGTGTGGCACATCTCATAATACACATTGATCTAAAGCAGAAAATCATATTGTGAATGTTTATTCTCTTGATGCCATTGAGTCGCATTGAGAACCATTTACGGGACAATAATAATAATGATATAATATGATCATCCAGGTGAGGTTTGCTGATATCAGAGTCACTCAGCAGTTTCACTGAGAATGTCTCCAGGAGCTTCATTTCTTGTGTTTGATCAGCTGCTTTGAGTCTCATGTGTCTCTGAAACGCCTGTAAATGAGCAACAGAATCCTTTAAAACAGCTGACGAAGTTCAGATCTGAGTTACAGGCACCAGGTTAGGCTTTAACCAGCTAGTTATGAGCGTGTTAATGAGCTCGTGTGTGATGGATCACTTGTGTCTCATTCGATGTGTCCATTAAAACAAAAGTGTTTCATGGTTTTGAAATGTAAGTTGACAAATAGATCATCAGCTGAGGTGTTTCAGACTGGGTTCAAACAAACTTTCTTCTTTGGAGCACAAAAGAAGATATTTTGAGAAATGTCTCTGTGTTCTTTGCTCGTATAATGAAAGTCAACGGGGTCCAATGTTGCAGAATAGAGAGAGACACTGATGACAGATGCCGATTTTTGTCTGATCTGTCTCTTTAAGACTTCCTCTCATCGTCAGACGGTCAGGAAGCTTGTATCAATCCATATCCAGACTGTCTTGTGATTGGAGGGCTTGATCATGTGACAGTGTTGTATTGATTGTCAGTTCTGCGTCTGTTTCTGGAACAGAGAGTTTGTGTTCGACCCAAAGCTCTAGATATGAATATGAAAGGGTTTTCGTGCGTCTTATAGAGGAATATCAGACACAAGCAGTGCTATTAAACTTCAGTG